>NC_030683.2:82900242-83224409 GCF_000004195.4 Xenopus tropicalis
GACAGTGGAGTGTGTATGCGAAAGCTTGCAATCATGTAGATTTGAATAGATTCCACTGTTTAATGCTTAGGGCCCACTGGGATCATTAATGATTAAGAAAAGGAAATTATGTTTCTGCAATTGCATATATAGAGATATAAATGACCTACAGCTTATTATACAATATTTAGCCAAGCAAGGTTGTTGCTCAATGTTTGCTCTAGCTGGAGTAAAATCTTTTGACACAGAAAATTTGTAGGTAGAAAAAAAACGTTAAATTAACTAGTCTGACCATTCAGGATAAATTCAGGATAAAACACCTAAATGGATCTTTGAACTTTGATAATATTTCATTAGCTTTCTTCTCCCTTTCACTAATTTGCTTGTTTCTTTCTAGTCAGTCGATTATAATTCCTAGTTCCATTTCTCCCTTTGTCACTGCCAGCAATTACCATTAGGCTGTGTTTATATGTACTATTTTTGTTTTTAAACTATATTTTCTTGTCTTTTGTCTTGTTAAAATGTAAGGCCACAAATTCTTGTACATTTTTCCAATTTCCATTAATAAATGTGCATTAGCCTTACATCTACTGGAGTATCAGCCGTGCAGCAGATCTGCCAAATGATATTGCTTATCTGGAATACCACTTGTAACATCACTAATGTATATACTAAATAGAAAAAGACCTGGCGCAGATCCCTGAGTCATAGTCCTTTTTACCTTTATTTTCTTTGAACATACACCATTAACCATAACATTTTGTCTCATGTCCCTATATGTATGGCATCATTGACATTGTCAGTGTGGCTGGCTCATTTATACCAACTGTCAGCAGTCTTAGGCTGTGTGACCCTCCATGCCACTCCTGTGCAATTCCAAGTACAGCCTGTCAGAAACTATACTGTGGTGAGTGGGAGAAGGGAAGGTGAGTCCTTCAGGCAGGGGCTGTTACGGGACAGAGGAGGCGTGGACAGGACAGGACAGGAGCAGACGTAGAGAAGATGGGACAGGACGAGACAGAGCGGGCGTAGACTAGACGGCACAGGACAGGACAGAGCGGGCGTAGACTAGACGACACAGGACAGGACGGAGCGGGCGTAGATCAGATAGAAACAGCAAGGGACGGAGCGGGCGTAGATCAGATAGGAACAGCAAGGGACGGAGCGGGCGTAGATCAGATAGGAACAGCAAGGGACGGAGCGGGCGTAGATCAGATAGGAACAGCAAGGGACGGAGCGGGCGTAGATCAGATAGGAACAGCAAGGGACGGAGCGGGCGTAGATCAGATAGGAACAGCAAGGGACGGAGCGGGCGTAGATCAGATAGGAACAGCAAGGGACGGAGCGGGCGTAGATCAGATAGGAACAGCAAGGGACGGAGCGGGCGTAGATCAGATAGGAACAGCAAGGGACGGAGTGGAACAAGGCAAGATCAGGCAGGACCAGAGAGAACAGAACAGGCAAGGCTAGACAAGGCAAAAGTAAGGACTGAGGAGAGAGGAGCAAGGAGCGAAAACAGGAACAAGATAAAGGGAGTAGGGACAAGGAAGCAAGGCTAAGGAGCAGAGAAAAGAAGGACAAAGGAGCCAAAACGGGAAACACCAGCTAGGGTCAGGCCACAGTGCTGAATGTAATCAATGTTCAGGCCCTGAGTGTTAGGAGGGCTGGGCTTATATAGGGCAGAGTCAGCCCTGATTGGCTGACCCCACCTAGCCAATAAGGCTGCTGGGGTAATGTTATGAAACCCAGGACACTGGTGAAAGGGATTACAAAGCAACCCCCTCTCATCGGCTGCTCTCCTGGCTCAACAGTCAGAGAAAGCAGCCAAGAACCAGTAGGTCCTGGGATCAAACCCCAGCAGAGCCTGACACAGCCCTATGGATGGCAGATAGGTTAATAAAGGGCCAATTCATTTCAGTGAGACATGGAAAAAATTCTGAAGGCAGAAAAAAAGTATCTATTAAGCTGTCTGCTGAAGGGCGTGCAGCCAAAAGTTGGGATTGAACAGTGCACAAACTGCAAAATATATATACATGACAGCAAATATGTAATTCATCCAAATCAGGACTAAACTGGTGTTTAGATTGACCCTCCATACCCACTGCATTAGCAACCCATAAAGTTGACTGCTACACAGTATTGAACACAATAGGGTTCATTTACAACATGGATGCTGTATAAGAAAATGTTCTCACACACGTGAGGGCTGTACTGACAAAAAGCGTAAAAAAATTTAAAAATATGTCAAAGTCTAGTTTACAACAATTCTTACCTGTTTATAGCAAACTGGCGATAGAGCAGACAGTACCCATTTCTGTCAGAGGCTGTTATTTTTAACAAGAGTGCTTAGCTATGTTTTCCATATATAGGGCTGATGTAGTCATTAGGAGTCACTGAATGAAGGCAGTTGGTTATACGCCATTGTATACACGTGTATTTTCTCACAAACTGGCATTTCAAAAGTCTTCAGAATGAAATAAAACTACATGGCTAAATGAACCATTCTCTTCAGTCAGAGGCAACCGATATGAGGAATGGGTATTTAATAGCTTGGTTTGAAAAGAGGCAGAAAATCCATAAACAGTTCCCAGGTAAGACTGGTACATGCACCAGCTGCAGCTCCTTCAGTGCAATACCTTTTGTTGCTTTTTCCATATTTATTACAAGAATGTCCAAATAAATGAAACAATGTAGAGATCTTCTGTCTATTCTGGTTCCTATGAAAGGCTAAATGCTATGTATCACAATAAAAAAGGTGAAAGAATATTGTGAACACTCTAAAATAAATTGGGTGTACAGTGGAAAAAATAATAAGCAAAAATAGGTTGCAAAGTGTGTATAGTCCATTAGGGTCAGAACACTACTATCTATCTTTGTTGACAATGTTCCATGAACAAAACAGCTGTCGGTAAGAATGATTTGCTCCGGGATGTATGATGACCCTTATGTGATCTAATGTGAATTGGTCTGGACTCCGTTTTACAACCCATTTTGTTGATTTATATATATTTTTTGTATGTACATCCAGAGTTTATTTTTATCACCAGTAATAAATGATATGTTTTAACCTTCAGGAGAGTACAGGAGCTTCTTATGTTTTTTATCATTGCAATATATTAGTGTTTTTACATGAAGGTTACAGCACGGAGTTGTAAGACAATGAAACTGTACATCCTTGTTTTCATATGAAGCTGCAGAGAGGTGCTGAGCTGCCTCTTTAACTCAGAATTAAATCAGATTCCATCTAGGTTCCCAATCTGGCTGAGGAACGGCTGGGAGATTTTCTGTGGCTCGCAGGGTTAATTAAGAGAGACAGGCTTATGCAAAATAGAGCCAAAGTCGCTGCCACTAAGTTGGGAACTGTAATAGATTAATTCATTTCTACGGACTTATCTTTTGGAGCTGCTAATGCACTGGAGGAAATTAATAATTTCAATTAAACTGTATATTTTACCAACTTCTGTTCTTTTACAGGTGGGAGCCAAACAGAGATTACAGATGAAATGGGGGCAAGCAATAAGAAATGCTGGATGTCCGTTATGCCATCTGCATCTTGATAGATGACCTTGATTTTTAAAGTACATTATAAGAAGGGCTACTCATTATGAGATGGGTATAAAGATGGAAGGCTACAAAACTGAAATAGTAGCAGTGAACTGAACACTGCAAGTCTTGGTGGGTTGTTCGTCTATCTCTGCAGTGGATAGAGAGTGGAAAGAGACATAAGTAACAGGGGGCTGCTTGCTGTTGCAGTCAGTAAGAACCATGGAACCCATGGAACTGCCTGTCATCTGAATGCCAATGCATAGTACAGTAATGAAATCACAACACAGCCAAGACATATGCAAGTGTTAAGTTTAGTTTTTTTAATTACCCTTTTGTTCAAGTTTGTGTCTAGATATAAAGTCTTTTCTGTTTCTCAGTAGTTACAATTCCCAATAATAATAATAATGATAATAATTGCCAATGGCCTTGTACTGTTTTTCAATCTCCTGCTGCCTACTTTTTTGATACTCTTCCTTAGATCATATGGTTCTACTGCTTTTTCAGGATGCACAGGAAAAGGTTGGCATTAGGGGTACCGTCTCTCAGGCAACAAGACCTTTCAGCCCTAGCTCCCTCTGCGCTGGATCCTTGATTGTCAAGGTACCACCAGGGTGCTTACACCTTTCTACTTGTTGGAGTCTCAGCTGGCCCATCTCTGCTTTTCACAACTTAGAGTAAACTCCACAGATCTGGGCCACCACTAGCTAACCTAACTAAATAACTCACCTGGGCACCTCTATGAGGTTGCAGACCTTAGACTCTCCGGCTTCATTCACATTTATCAACTTAAGCCAAAGAGGAAGTTGTCTGCTGGTCAACACAAGGCAATCCTATACCCTGTTAAAAGACACTGAGGGGAACTTGCTCTAGAACTTTTTTTAAGGGGATTCCCTGCAACACACCATCTAGTGACTGGAAGTAATAATAACAGCTAATATATAACACCCTATGAACTTCTTACAAACAGGTAGAGCACTGTTCGGGGGGGTCTGGGGATGGTTCCCATGCTATTATTTAATAAAGCTAATGTTGGAGATGGACAGATTTGTACATTAGAGAATGTGAAAATAAGCTGGAAAACTGTGATCCATGATTGTTGCGCATAGGAGCATGTCCACCACATATGATATATATTAGCTGGTTGACTACATTCTCTCCAGCATGTATGAGGGTAATTAGAACTCATTCTGACCATTCTAATAGGGAAGAGGCACCATCTTAGTAGGATCTTCCTCATTGTTTCCACATGGTAATGCAACTGGTAGATTTGCTGGGCCATTGGAGGGCTGTCAACCATTGATCCCCGTAAGAGTGCAATGAAAATTAGCCTCCCACTTTGCTATTGATTCAGTCTTTCAAGAGGTTTTGTTCTCAATTAAAATCTCATAAGCAATAGATATACCTTTTGGATTTTTAGTTATTCCGTTGAGGAACTGTAAAAATGCATGGGGTTGGCAAACATCAATTGGTTTATTGTATAATATTTAAAAATATAGAAAAAAATTGCACCCTGTCAGTCATGCTCTTTAGATCAGTACAGAAATACAGAGATAGCTTTGATGATTCCCAGTTAGATACAGGTACAAATACTACAGTTTCAGTTTACTTGATCTGGAGGCAGAAAAAGCTGTGCAATAGGCAGTTATTGTACAAATCATTTCCAAGATCTAACATATTAATGTGTCAGGCTAGTAAAACCCATTCATTTATAAATTAATTCCTTAAAAGGATTGTACCCTTTTTTCCAAAAATATAATTAGCTTTTAAAAACAGATACCATATTGACATTAGTATGTGTTTATTTTCTTTGTTCTTCCTGTTTTTGTCAGCCAAGATTTAAATCCCACATCACAAATTTCACAAATACAATAACACATTTATTGCAAATCTACTTATAATAAATAATCAATTATTTATTTTTCACATGAAAGCATAGAAATATAACTTTTGGAATTTTACATAACTCCCACCTGTTTCTATCCAAGTGGTTAGACAGTCTAAGCCCCTATCACATTCACACACACTATGGTCAACATATATGCTACATGCACACACAAATGTGTATATACCCACATATAAATATAAATATCCTTTCTACCTTAAGGGGTTTTGAAAGTTTGTACTGAACCAAAAGTGATTTTGCTATGCTGTGATGTGAAAAATAAATAATTGATTATTAAGGGCCTCTGTAATGTATGGTAGTGGAATTCCTAATGTTTTTATAAATAGGTTGCAATCTATGATATACGCAATGTTATATTTTTGCCATCCTATATGAATCATATTGCTTGTATTGGATCTGAAAGGCAGCGAGCGTTTGGAGAAATTGTGGAGGTAATAAATAGTTCTTCTCTAGCTGAGAAGGACTAAAATGTATTCATCTGTACTGTCTGCCAAAGTCTAACAACATTGCTCACAGCTCTGTCAGTAAGCTAAAATGAACCAAAATGTACAGTGTGAGTCCAAAGAGAACACTGCGTTACTATTTCAAGACTACAATACTATGCACACCCTCAGCTTTTTGGACATTGTTCAAATTCTAATGATTTGCACATCATTTCAGAGAAACTGAAAGGTTTCAGAGCCGAGGAAAGCAGCAGCAGTTAATTCCGTTCACTCAGCGCCCGGCTTGATATCAGGCCTACACAGCACCATGGAGAGCAGAAAAGGTTCAGGCTTGTATGAGACACATTTCCTTCTTGAAAGGATTATCCACTAACATAATGCATTGCTGAATTAATTATTTATCCATTGCTTATATTTTCCAGCTATGGAATTTACTGTTATGATATGCACTATCACATAGTGAACATACTACCTGCTTTATGTTTTTACTACATCATATTTACATGGCTGCCTAATGGTAGGCATTTTTATTCAAAGAGAGAGACACATTTTTTCCCAATATCTACATGACTACACAAAATATATGTTCAGAAATTCAGACAAGCAATTAATTTTAATGGAATGATGCTAAAGCAGTTTTCCTAATAAAATGTGTTCTATTCATATACTTATATAAACTATGGTTAGGCTACTAGGCTTTGGAAATGTGCATACCCTTACCAAGGTATGCAGAAAAGGTAGACATTTCTGTACCACTGCAATGCAATGCAGACCCAGTGACATATTAATAAGAACTGTATGCCACTTCTTCTAGAATGCATATATATATATATATACTGTACTGTATGGGATAATTTATTTGGATACCAAATCTCCAGATTTAGGAACCTAAATTAGTTACAAAAGCAGCCCTAACTGCCAAAAAACATCAACATGGCCAATAGATAACTTGTAATGTACATTCATATAGTGAAGAGTAGTTTCAGTTTAGTGTCAGTATCACTTTAAGATATAATTAATCCTTGGGGGCAAAACAATCCTGAATTTATTTAATGTTTACATGATTTTTAGCAGACTCCAAAATCCATATTACAGAAAGACCTCTTATCTGGAAAACCCCAGGTCACAAACATTCAGGATAACAGATCCCATACCAGTATAGGCTTTTGGAAATTTGTGTGTGTGTGTATATAAAGAGTGAAAATATTGAACATATTGAAAATATTGAATATACATATACAGTCCATTAAATGTTAATACCTTTTGGTAGTTCAATACTTTCCCCTCCATCCCTGCTCATAGTAATTGAAATTGAGTCAATCACGACATTGCTCTCAGAAATAATTTTCCAACTGAAGCAAAGTTCAGACTAAATAAATCACAGATTGAGTCTTTGCTCATTATTGTTATACTTTGTATGCTATTGGACAATAGAGATGAGAAAGATGGGAAAATAGTTAAAATTCCCCAAATTTAAATGCATGAGTGTTGTCAACCTGAATGTGATGCTAAAATTATTTTTGGAAAACGTTTGTAATTTGAGACATAACCTGAAGTTTCATTCAAGAACTTTGTTTCTTTTGGCTATTTTGTGGAATAATGAACCCACAATTTCAGCAAAGCATACCATGAGCAGTACATATATATATCTGTCTGAGCCAGAGGTATATGAATGCTGAGCCAGAGGTATATGAATGCTGAGCCATAGGTATATGAATGCTGAGCCAGAGGTATATGAAAACCTTGAATGTTTACAAGAGACAAAACCAGTGCCTTAAGTTATCATTTACAAACCTGTGAAGAGGACATTGTAAAGGTAGAAAGCAGTAATCATGTATTCATTGCAGCTTTTTGCCAATATTCATTTATCCCACTGTCTGATATAAGTGTCCAATCTCTGTTTATTTCCAATTATGCAGTCTATGTAAAAATATAAAAATTCAATCTTTCTTCTAAACAGACAAATCCTGAGCTCTGAAATGTAACTTCCTGACAAGTCATTGTGCTCTACCTTCTTCTGTGTATTATTTAATTGCCAAGATTTCAAACAGAGATGGGGAAAATGAACAAGGAAATAATTCATGGAACAGTTTTAAGCCTATAGCGAGGAACAAATTAGACTGCTTCTTTTCAGGCTCTCAAGAAAATTTTGAATAGTAAGGGGCAATAATAGCGGAGGTAGTTTTTTTCCTTTGTATTTTGAATATGGTATGGAAGCCAAGGGTATCTGTAAAACAAAAGGGCAGATTTACTTTTTTTTTCAATTAAAACTTTCTTGACTGTGAGGAAATTGATTTAATGATCTGGCACAGTTTGACAAACGAGCCAATTCATAAACATTAATACAATGGACGTCTTTGGGTGATTCTACAGTTTGGCAAATTTGATGAAGTTTGTAAATCTAGAGCCAGTAGCCACCACTGCAGTTTAATTAAAAAATACTAAAAAAGAAATAACTTTTTGGGCCTACTTGCTCTAGTCATTAATGTGTTCACTGGTAAGCATGCATGCAAGCTAGCCTGTTATGCAATTGTCTGTCTGTTTAATAAGAAACTACAACCCTAGCACCTTAGCCCTCTGCTCATTGTTGTAATCTCTTGTGTAGCCTCTCATACTGTTTCCTTTCCACAGTATTATGATCACCAATGCAGTCCTTTGTTATTTCTTTCCACAACACTTACTTTATGATTCAGTTGAGAATGCATAAATACAAGGAAGGAAAGCTATACAGAGGTACAGGCCTTGGAGGCAAATCAGATAGAGAGAAACATATGCTGTACTTGTATGTATGATATAAAATGATGTATTGCAGGGCCCTTTATTGGGCAGTAACATTGCAGTTTCCTATCAACCTTTATCTTCAGCTCAGGTTTATTCTCTCATTTTACTGGGTGGGAACCAACAAGTTTTGAAACATAGCTAGGTCTTGTGCCCTATAAATAAATCACATTTCATTACAGACTTCCTAGCACAATCATGTATCAAATCAACAACAAAAGAGTATGAAACTACAGTTTTCACAATGCTTCTTCTAATAAATGTGTACAGAACCAAGGCTGCATGGGTCTGTATGTGCTGTTCTATGAGTGTTAGTAGATTAAAAAAAAAAACTGGTAATTGTCTGTGGTTGATCTTTCTATGAGTCAAGACTATGTCACAGTTAATGGCATGAAGAAAAACAATATAGCTTAGGTAATCATCATGTGTGTACTTGCACAGAGACTATTATTTTCTATAACATGCATCTGATTTGATTCCTGATTAGCAGTTCAGTATGCTATATGGAATACTGTCAAAGTTCAATCTTTTTAAAATGCATCTGATAGGGCAGCAATGCTTTATATGTATCCACAAAACCACTATCTTGTCTCTCTGCCCAGGTAAAGGCATGATTGTCATGAGCATCCCTCCAGGATGTATTGCCTTAAAAGCATGTACAGATGATCTGGTTTTCTTATTTATAGGTTCTTTGTTTTAAAGGGATGAAGTTGAACCAAGATTTCAAGTATAAAATGTTTAATTTATTAGCATTAAACATGTAATACACAGAAAATATTTGCTGCAAGGATTATGTAAATCACATACAAAACAATTTTTAAATTAGTCCTTTGCCACATGAGGAAAATTTAGCCAACTGATGCATGCAAAATAGGTTCCATTGTATGATATGGGGCTAGCCACATAGGCTACAAATTACAGCACACTGGCCAACCCCGCAAAACTGGAATTTAAAGGAGAAGGAAAGGCATTTTGGCATTTTACTGACAATAGATTAGCCACATTAGTGCCATCTAGAGCGCTATATTTATTCTGCAGAAAGCTTTGCCATACAGGGGTAAACAGCCATAGAAGCTCCCTCCGTTTGTTTAAGGTAGTAGCTACTATTTTAGCTCGATCTCTTCCTGCTGCAGCTAGCTCAGATCACACATACTTATGGGAGGGGGAGTGAATTCTTTTGAATTCTAATGGAAGGGGGGTGCAAAAAAGAGAGGGGGAGAGGAAGAGAGGAGAGCTGCGCAGCCTCATGTCCCAAACCTGAAGAGAGAAAGTCTGATACCGAAGAACATGTTTACATAAAAGAAGACAAGAAATCCTGTGTTTCTTTTGACAGAGGACTCAGTGCAGCTTTTCTGTGAGTGCTTATGGCTGTATTTACATAGACCTTTCTGATAAAGCTTACTTAGTTTTTACCTTTACTTTGAATGATCTGGTAACTGTAAAAACTATACAATCCGTGATGCAAAGCAAATTAGCTATTAATTCATCCAATTTAGAATATAGGGCATTATATAAACCAATGCATTCTGCATAACAGTTACTTAGTTACATAGGGTTGAAAAAAGACCAGAGTCCATCAAGTTTAACCTTTCCAAGTAAGCCCAGCACACACAAACCTATACTTACCAATCTATACACTCACAATCATAAACTAAATATAAAAACATTAATACTAACTGTAGCTATTAGTATCACATTAGCCTTGGTTACTATTCTTGTTAAAGAACTCATCCAGGCCCCTCTTAAAGACAGAATCTGCCATTACAACATCACTAGGAAGGGCATTCCACAACCTCACTGCCCTCACTCTGAAAAACCACCTACGATGTTTTAAATGGAAGCTCCGTTCCTTTAATCTAAAGGGGTGGCCTCTGATGTGTTGAATGTTTTTATGGGAAAAAAGAACATCCACTATTTGTCTAAAATCCCCTCTAATGCACGTGTATAGAGCTAATCCCCTTTAATGTACTTGTATAGATAATGTCCCCTCGGAAGTGCCTTTTTTCCAGAGAAAACAACCCCAACCTTGACAGTCTAACTTTATAGTTTAAATCTTCCATCCCCTTTACCAGTTTAGTTGCACGTCTCTGCACTCTCTCCAGCTCAATAATATCCTTTTTGAGGACTGGAGCCCAAATCCGCACTGCATACTCCTTGCCAGGGACCTACAAAGAGGTAAGATTATGTTTTCATCCCTTGAGTCAATGCCCTTTTTTATACAAGACAGCACTTTATTTTCTTTAGTAGCCACTGAATGACACTGCCTGGAATTAGACAACTTGTTATCTGCAAAAACCCTCAGCTCCTTCTCCATTAAGGATCCCCCCAAGAAACTACCATTTAGTATATAGCTCGCATTTATATTATTTCTAGCAAAGTGCATAACTTTTCCAGTTTCCTAATTTTCCAGTTTGCTGCCCAGTTTTCCAGTTTTTTCAAATCGCTCTGCAAAGTGGCAGCATCCTGCATGGAACTTAGTTTCGTCAGCAAAAATAGAAACAGTACTCTCTATGCCCACCTCCAGGTCATTAATAAACAAGTTAAAAAGCAAAGGACCAAGGACTGACCACTTTGTAATCTATACTTCAGCCAGTTCTCTATCCAATAACAAATATTATGTTCTAGGTCAATATTCCTCCATTTTATCATTAACCTTCTGTGAGGTACTGTATCAAGTCGATGACATCAATTGCCATTCCAACATCGAGGTTCCTGCTCACCTCATCATAAAAGGCGACTAAATTAGTCTGGCAAGATCTGTTATGCATAAAACCATGCTGGCACAAACTTATGTATTCAAGTACCCTATCCTTATTCTAGCATCAAGTTATATGAGAGATAAACCTCACTTTATCCTAATGTTAAGATTATTTACAATGATGCTCAAGCTTAGCTTCCCAACAGAGCACTCTGAGCATATGCATGGCTATTGACACTCAATAGATGGCCATGAACTGACTGTGTTGTATTGCACCACTTGAATACTCATAGCATTTTCCCCTGTGAGCTCGATGTAAGGATAATTTATGGAGGGCTGGAGGTTTATTTGAGTTTATGTAGGCTAACCACTGAACACTTTTTATATTGTATAATTAAGTGTTTTTAGTATATCAGAATCTGATATATTTTATTTGATGTTCTAGGTATATGCAAAGAAATTGGAATAAACAAATTCCCATTAATTGGTGATCCTTGTATGATTAGCCTATATTATGAAGAGTTTCACAACTTCTGCTGCCCACTGAACTGCTGACCATGGGAAGTAAAATCTCTGATGAAATCATTAACTTTTCTTTGAACATTACCAATCACAGATATCTAATATCTATATTTTTTACATCTAAAAATCACAATGCAATAGATATTTGTAGATGCTAAAATTGTATGTTGAAATCATTGCCTTATGGGAATGCATGACCCTTTGTTTTTTGTCTTGCTCACCAGCCTGTTTTTGTTAATGATTATTTTATTTTGGTCTACATGTCTATTCCTTGATACTAGCTGGAGTCTGCTAACAAGGCCCATGAGAAACTCTTGATTATTCAGAAGGTAAAGAAATTAGATAAGATGTATATTAAACAGCTCATTTTAGGTATCAATGATGGTTTATTAATAACTGACATGTCCACCCCATTGCTCATTATCAGGGTGATGTCTGTATTGCCTGACTAGCGGCTGCCTATTATTTATTAGTAGAACTCATTGTAAATGATAGTGGTTATATTCCAGCTATTTTTGGTTGAATATTTGGGACAAATTATAATGCAGGAGAGCTGTGAGGCTGATTAAAAAACCTATAGTATCCCTGAGGAATTGCTGTGCAGTCTGTCTGCAGCAGTAGTATGTATTAAGAACCTTCTCTACTTCTGTATTTTGTCATTACAGTAGAAATTGTTTTTAACTTTATTCAATATTTTCCCATCAGTGTTTGCAACATAGAGCCCTTAATAAGCCAGTTCCCTTACCAACCAATTCATTAATGGTTCCAGTTTTCATGAACTAAAATTAAAAATCATAATTCTCTGTTCATGATTAGGCAAATAGTATTTGGAATATGCTGCAAATGCAGGTCTGCAGATACATAGGGGTATATTGAAATTAGAGCTTGCTGCAGTCTGCGAAATTCTGCCACTTTCTATTAATTTCTATGGGATTTTTAAAAGCGTATTTATCAATGAGTAAAAGTGAAAGTTCACCCTTTGATACATTTGCCTTTAGAAATGCTATAGAAATAAATGGAAAATGGCGGATTCACTCTAGGGGACTGTAGCGAGCTCTAACTTCACTCTTTGATAAATATACCCCAGAGAATGGTGTTGGTTCTAGATGTACTGAGATCAGAACAGAGACTTAATGATAGTAATACAAACTGATTATAAAATTTAGTGGCAGGAATCTACAACAAACCTAAGGTTATGAGTAGTATTTTTACTTATTGGCGTGGTATGATAATGAGCTTCTGTGGGTGCTTGTTTGCTGTTGGATAATGTAGCATTATTTTTTTTTATTATTATCTACACATGGCATATGTACAATACCCTTTCCAGCTTGTACCGAGTACTAGTGATGAGTGAATCTGTCCCGTTTCGCTTCGCCATAAAATTTGCAAAACGGCAAGAAAATTTGCGAAGCACTGGAAAATTTACGAAACGCAATTTTTTTTGTCACCCGCGTCTTTTTTTTTGTCACCCACGTTTTCGACGTGACCACGCCCTTTTTTGACAGAATCGAACCCAATTTGATGCGCAATGATTTTTTTTAACACGCGCCCAAATTTTCCGTGGCAAATTTTTACGGAAGTTTCGCATAACAATTCGCCAATGGCGAAATGCAGAAAGTCGCTGCAAATCCATGCCTGGCGAAAAAATTTGCTCATCACTACCCAGTACTTGGGGGCATGCTTGTTACAACAAGAACCAGGATGAATTCCTTTGGATAAAGATCAGAACTGTTTGGTTTTCTTTCCATTTGTGTTGACTATTAATATTTTAACATTGTTGTGCACTGCCACCGAGGACATGTTTTGGTATGTATATCATAGTATGCTGAGTTTAAATGTCTGTATAATGTCTGGATATCATAAACTCCCTTTTGTTCTTGTTTTCCTAGTGGTGTACACTGACTTATTGGTACTGAACCAACGGTTTGTCACAGTTCCCCAAAGAAGAACTCTACAAATCCTAAGCAAGTGAAAAGAGCTGTAGAATTTTCCACTGCTGAACTGTATATTCAAACATAAATATGCCACTGGTGTCATGCAGTAAGTTTGAATGTGTTTCAGCAAGGAATATTCTTCCCTTTATTATTAGCATTTAGGCGAACATCCATTCAACTGCTATTGCACTTCGTTGCTTTACTTGCTCTCAAATGTCCAGATATTATCATTCTTCCTGGCTGGTGCTTGACATTCTGAACTCATAGCTGCATCCTCCTGACTCAGTGATCATTATTAATTTTGTTTTTGTACCAAAGCAAAAAAGAAGTCGGCATTCAAACTGATACAGTAAAACTTTCGAAGAATGTCCCTAGAATGTCCAGGGATATCCAACGGGATTGGGAATGATAATTCCATAACAATAATTCAATAAATATTTTTTTTGAATATTCTCTCCCTATTCTATCCCACTCTTAGGGGCTGATTTACTAATCCACGAACGGTCCGAAGGCGTTTTTTCGTAATGATTGGTATTTTGCGATTTTTTCGTAAATTGTCGCGACTTTTTCGTAGCCATTGCGACTGGTTCGCAAAATGTCGTGACTTTTTCGTAGCCTTCGCACCGAGTACGAAAGTTTCGGATTCATTCAAGCTTCAGTTTTGTGACTTTTCTTGGGCCAGGTTGGAGCTGCAGAGTGCCATTGAGCCCTATGGGAGACTTTTCTTGGGCCAGGTTGGAGCTGCAGAGTGCCATTGAGTCCTATGGGAGGCTTCCAAAATCATGCTAAGTTTGAAAGTTTTGCCCACAGTTTACGAGTGCTCAATACGAAAAAGTCGCGACAAGATATGAGCAAATCGTAACGGCTAGAAAAAGTCGCGACAATACGCGCAAGTCGTAATGGTTGCGAAAAAGTCGTGACAATTTACGAAAAGTCGTAACGGCGACAAAAAAATCTCAAATAATACGAAAAAGTCGCATTCGGATTCGTGGGTTAGTAAATCAGCCCCTTAGTCCTATATATATTTTATTCCATTTTCTCTTTAATAATAAAACAGTGCTTTGTACTTGATCCTAACTAAGCTGCATAAATCCATATTGGTGCCAAAATTATCCTTTTTTATTTATTGTTTAAATATTCTGGATAAGAAATATTTACATGATTTTGATCACTTTAAGTCTTATAAAAATAATTTAAACATTAACATTAAACATAATAAGGGTTGTTTTGCCACCAATATGGATGTATGCAGTGTAGTTAGGATCAAGTACACTGTTTAATTATTACAGAGAAAAAGGAATTTGCTTAAAATGGACTTGTGGGAGAAGGCCTTTCCATAATTTGGACCTTTCTGGATAAGGGATCCCATGCCTGGATAATATGGCTGAATAATATGCCTTAAAAGGAAACTAGATGCTAAATTTCCAAAGGTTAAAGGGGAAACTTCTACATTTGATAAAAGAGACACAGTTAGTTACCTGTGAAGTTTAACATCTAGCTTCCCTTTTGAGTCATGTGAAATGCCTGGGTTTAATACATTTGATAAATGAGATAAGCAACACCTGTATGCAACTAATACTATTTATTTAGATGAGCAACATTACTATGCTTTGTGTATATATCTATACACACACATACACAGATAAAGAGAGAAAAAAGCTTGGCCACCCCTCACTTACTGTATAGGAAACCTCTTTATTTCCGACACCTTGTTTCAGGTTTAAGCAGTTTGTCATGTATCACTTCATAAAGAAGTTATGTTTGCACTGTAATGTGCAATGTTGTTACAGTAAGAAAGGTCACAGTGTAATTCTGCTGTGGCGTGGCCCTCTGTCACATGTCACTTGGAATAAAAGGTTGATGTCCTGGTGGAGGCATTACGGAGTGAAGAAAGACTGCAAAGAGTAAACATAAGAATGTTCAGCAGGTGGGATCAGTGTATATTTTTCCTGCTTTTAACAGGACATTTTGGTCAAACTGTTGATGAAAGTCAAGACATTTGGCTGCAGTTGGGATGTATTGTATTTCTCTGCAAATACAAAAGACAAACAAAGAATGGGTAGCTAATGAGCCTATAGTTCATGTTTACAAAGACTCCTCTAGCCATAAAAAAATCAAGTGACAGGTGCTGTATACTGTACATCAGTATTAATGCAACTCTTTCTAACCCCAGGACCCAGCATGTATATTTTGTCTTCCCCAGCTGTAAATATATCCTCATATTAGATTTCTAGAGTCACATTGAGATAATGAATTTCCCATAGGAAGAAGGACTTCAGTTGTGCAGCCAGTCAGAATTTACTGCGGAATAAACCAGACACGTTAATATATTTCATCTTTAACTCTGGACTCCAAAAATTAATTAACAGCCTGATGACTTACAAACATTTTAGTGACCCCCCGAGAGCACAGAGCCTGGTGATTAGAGCCATAGGTAATTACTTTAGTATCTCCTGAGTGTTAGGGAGAGGGAATGCAGCATTTCAGAGCTTTGTACACCCACTTAGGCTTCTTTGCTGCTAGGTCTGACAGCTTGTTGTTTAAAAGATGAAATACAGATCTGCTCACGATCTTTCTGCAGTCCCTGGAGGTTCAGAATGTGCCAGAGAGAAGCAAGGATTCATAAAGGGCTGGTCGTGGGAGAATTCTAACGATGAAGATTAGTATGGATTCAGCATTTGCTGGGACAGTAAGGAGTAGTGTGTAAGCTGTATTAGCAATGACAGTGAAGCGCAGTGTAAATTTTGGATTTGTTACAATTTAAGAAACAGAGTCTTATTCTGTTGCCAAGGTCTTATTTTTATATTCCCCCTTAGACTATAATAGGATTTCTTAGATAAAGTCCAGTGATAACTTTTTTACAGATGATAGAATATTGCTCATAGTGTGGAACATGGATTAGCCAGGACAGTGAGGCCTTGTGTTGGTAACAGATAGGGCAACAGGGAGAAGTGTAGATGTTGAATTAGCAGGGATAGGAATACCTTTTGTGGAAGATGGATTCACTTGCTGGCTAAAACATAATCGTATCGAAGATGGATTACCCTGGACTAACAGCAGCGTCGATCCTAGAACAGATGAAGCAGTGGAGAGCTGTGTCAACACGGGAACATGCAACACTCTAAAGAAGCAGTAAGGCGTATTATAAGCCCCAACAGTTAGTACAGCAGATGATGAATTAAAGCAAGTTGAGAAAAAACATGTATATCCATAAATCAGTAAAACAGAGACAAAGATTAATAATAAAGTATATGTTTATTAGAAAATATATTTTTGCTCAAGTCATAAAAAAAAACCCAGTAATAGCACATGATGAACATTCCTTACACATGTACACAAAAGTACATTTTGGAGTTAATTTATAAATCAGTGAACATTTACTGACTAACATCTTGTGTTTATTCTGCATTCTACTCACTTTGCTTACAGTATATACAGTGTAAAGCTTGTTTGTTTTGAAAAAAGACCCAGGGAGGGCTGAAACGTTGACTAAATGAACATTTGTATACTTTATAATTTAAATCTTTTGAGTGCAAGATTTATTTATGGACAATTAAATATATCAACCAGATGTTTTATGCAAGGGACCTGGCTTTATAGAATAACATCTACACCCTAGTAAAATGTAATTCACTTCCACCTCTTAGAAGGGTATACCATTTATGTACCTACTGACACTGACTGCAATTTTTGATAAAAAGTAAAAGTAAATCATACAATTCTGCAGTGGAGAGAAGCAGATATATGGCTCCTTTAAGATAGGCATGCATAAATAAATAGAGATATTTATTGTTATAGTAGCCTATCACCTAGCTTGTGACTGCCGTGAGCATTAAATATGCTACAGTTGTGACCAAAATATACAGATATACAGGTATAATATAAAACAAAGGTAAGGTCAACAACCCATTGAGCCTCATAAGCATACAGTATGTTGATTTTGTTTCACACACTACAGTATTATGCTACATTTTTGCAGGTAAAATAAGGATAACTGTATGTGTGGGTCACTACACACCGAAATACAGATGAAGACACACACACATATATATTTAAAGCCAGTTAAAAGGATCCTTCATTCTTTTTGTTTATTAATTTGAGTACTGCTGTCCCTGAATGTCTGATAGGGTATCAACCATACACTGTAAATCCCAAGTGCAGGGTGTTTAACCTGCATATTAAATGCCAGAGACTGGGACCTACATAGAGAATGCAGGAGCAATTACCCTTACTTAATCAGGAGACTGTGACAGTCCATAACAATCCTTGGCAATTAATAAATTGGGTTATAGATATATAGAGGCTGATTCACTAAAGGTCGTTAACGCTTAGGGCTCTGGCACACAGGGAGATTAGTCGCCCGCGACAAATCTCCCTTGTCGCGGACGACTAATCTCCCCAAAATGCCATCCCACCGGCGAAAATGTAAATTGCCGGTGGGATGGCATATGCAGTGCCGCGATTTCCCCGAAATCGCAGAAGTTTCCTCAGCGACTATTCTCCCCGTGTGCCAGAGCCCTTAACGCATAGTTTTATGTGTTAAAAAGTGTCCAATAATCAAGTACCGATTCATCAAAGTCATTACGCATGCATTACTACTCACGTCACATGCGCATAAATCCCGATTAACGCAAAGCATCATTTCCATAGCATTGAGGTAATTATCGCATAGAAATAATAATACCGCATAATTCACAAACATATTTGAATCGTTAAAAGCATAAAATGTGGCGATAATTACTACTCCCAGGAGTAGGCGTTACTAAACAAAATTGCAGCTGGTGATTATGTCCTCGGCAGATAAATAACAACAATAACATCGCTTCTTAATTCAGACAAGTGTCCTTTTAACTAGCAAAATATAAGAAGTGCTATAAATATCACTCGTTTTTTTGGACTTTAGTGAATCGGCCCCATAAGGAGTAGCAATGATCAAATTTTTTTGCCAGGCATGGATTTGTGGCGAATTTCAATGTTTTGCCATTGCTAGATTTTTTAGGCACAAAAATTCACAAGTTAAAAAGATGTGAATTTTATGGTGAAGCAAAATGGGACAGATTTGCTCATCACTATTATCCTTTATGAAAGGGTAGGAATTAGAACTGGCCCGCTAATTGCACCGACGGTGCACCTTGCACTTGTGCCTACTCCAAGTGCAGTGGAAATCACTCCGACCTTGCACCAGTTTCATCTTTAACTGTAGATAATGAAGAACACAGCACTATTTAGCGCAAGTACTATACAGTACTTAACATCTTACTAGAGTAGGTGGAAAATACAGGGTTCCCAAAGCTCATTGTACCCATGGGGCCTAATGAATGGCATACTTTTAAGGGAAGTGAATATGGATGCCCATAGGCTGCACCCGACTGATTGTGATTTACTTACAGTACTATCAGGCCCAAATCATTGCAGTAATGAAGTACAGAGTAGGAATTTTAGTTGTCAAGTTTTACACTCTGTGCTTCCCTCTCCCAAGGTTATACTGAATCGATTTGCAGAATACACAAACCCAGGGAGAGTAATGCCATGTCACAGTAGGTGAAAAGCAAAGTTATTCAGTACTTGCACATGTAACGGCAATGAGCCATTGACTGGAACTACAGTTTCCAACCAATTTGTGTCAAGATGTCATGCATTGTACTGCAGTTTCTAATTGCTATTAAAACATTTCCAGGCAGTGAAACAACGCAAACATGCTGAAACTCATATAAGGCATGTACTACACAGCACTTACTGGATATGTTCAGTAAAGTTGTCTTTGGTTTAAACATTTTTATTATACAGTGAACACCCTAATCCCAAATGTACCATACTTTGGTTTCAAAGGAATATGAACCCTTACTGAACTTTACATATACATTAGTCATGAACCTCTACCTTAATCTGCACATAGCACATTGTTATTCCTATGCACCTTCTGCCACAGTCCTCTTTCTATGCATCAAGCTTATTGGCAGTTTTACCTTAAATTTAAATTGCAGTTCAAATGATAGAAGAGACAGTGTGTTACCAACATTGTGTTAGTGAACCATAAGATTTGTTGATCTAGGTTGTTGCTATGATAGGGTGGAGTTGTGTCTGTGGAGATGCTTTATTTTTCATCAGCAGCAGAGTTACCTGCAGTTACCCTGTGCGTAGACAAATCAGCTACAAATCCATCGGATTCTAACCAGTTTATAGTTTTAATGATTAAATAAACACCTTCAAAAATGTCAAAAACATGTCTGCTCCGATTTAAACTCACAGATGTAGCTAATTGTAAGGGGTTGTTCACCTTCAATGTCCAAATCTTTTTAAAACACCAACAATGCTCTCAGCATGTCAATCCATTTTCCATAAAGAAAGTAAAAAGGCCACTGTAAAAGCTACTTTTTATACCTATCAAATCAGTCCTTATACCTTTATACCTATCAAATTCACTGCCCCCCCCCTTCAGCTGCACATTTAACTATGTATATGGACAACTGTTCTTAAAATGTGAACTGTTGTACAAAGGTGAACAACCCCTTTAAGTTTAACTATGCTAATTGGCTTTGGGCTAATTACTTTCCATATAACCTTATCTAATTGAGCTTGTTTTGGACACCGACATATTGGTGGCATCAACTCTGAATGCAAATGTGAAAGAAATAAAAGTATATGGGAATTCACATTTGCAGAACAAAGACCACTAAGCTTTTCCACCTATAGACACATACACCAAAAACACTTGGTCAACTGGTGCTCTTAGCTGGCATACTCCTACCTTCAACCAGGATCCTCCAGGATTTTTTCTCATAATTGTTACTGTGAGAATTCATAACCACTCTGGCTTACAATAAAATGCAGAAAAATGTATAAATTAAAATAAAATAGTTTTTGTAAATGTGTGATAAAATCCAAGCTGACAGAAAATAAGCCAAACTTATAAAGTTTGTAGATGTACTGACAAAAATATGGGCTTATATCAGAGAATATCTGGATAAGAATAAAGGAAAGGAACAGCAACATGGGCTTGTGTTTATTGGGAGTATAAAGTTGAAGGTACCTTTTTTTAATTTCACAAACAATTGTGAGTTAAAGTAATAAACGTGCCAAAATTTTCTCCAGATCTATTAACTCACAGCAACCAATCAGATATTTTCTTTCATACAGGTGACTAGTAAGGCTGATGCCACACGTGGCGTTTTTACGCTGCGTATTTTCTAATTCTCTCAGCAGCTGAAAAATGTCCGATATCATCATCCATAGAAATAACTTGAAAAGACTCAAAGCAAACCACACAATGCGGAAATACGCTAGAAAACGCCCTAGCACGGATTTTTCAAGCGTTGGCTGAAATACGCCAGTATTTGCACAGCAAGCTATTCCTATGTATACGCAAAGGCAGCTGCCAGACCTAGCGTAAATACGCGGTGTTTTTTACTATTTCACACTATTAGCACCATGGAAATGGGATTTACTACATCACCAGTACTAGGCTAAAAAACACCATAGTCAGGGGCTGTGTGGCTTGTGCGGCATTTTGAGGCTGAGAAAAAACGCAGCGTAAAAACGCCACGTGTGGCATCAGCCTAAAGGCTACTTGCTGACTGATTGCTTTTGGTTGCTAAACCTGGAACAAGTACTGAGACTTTTATTACATCACCCGCAGGGAAATCGGGATCAACTGAAATGAAGTGCAGACTGAAAACAGGTTTTGTTTTAACATTTAAATGACTTGTTTTAGCTTTAATTAAAATTATTAGTGAAGAGCAATGGATGGCTAGGTTAGCAATACAGATAAAATGGATTAGCTGAAGTTTTCATGACCAGTTTACTGCTCTGTATTAGTTAAGACAGTACAAAATGTGGGTGTTGGATAAACAAGAATGATAAAGAACAGTGTTGACACTGGATCTGTTGAGACAGTGCCAAAATATGCAAATGCTGATTAGATGGGCCTGCAAGGCCACGTAGACGGTGGATTAGCTGGGAAGGTGACGTGTAGTGTGGATGCTGGATTAGTTAGGATGTGACATGTTGATCTTTTGTTATGAACTGATTCCAATATAGTTTCTGTTTAATAAAGTCAGAATGTGTGAAATTGCCCATCACACCTGACTGCTTCCCCCGCTCTGCCTTGTAGGACACGAAACCTCTTTCCAGCTGCTTAGGAAACATTTTACTTGTATTACCGTAATTCCTCCCTCAATCTTAGAGACCTTAATGATATTCTAACTTTTAAGTTTAAGCTATCAAGCAGACTTTCATTCACAACTGACTGAAAAAAACCCCACAAAACTCAAATACGGTTAATAATGCTTAGGGTTAATGCAATAAATGGTAGTAAGCTGACTAAATGTGTGTATTTACTACCATGATAAATGGTATTACATTGGAAGATGCATGATCTTGAGCAGTGCATGCCACTTTTAGGCATTCAGTTCAGATTCACTTTAAATCTATCATGGTTTTGCACGCATGTGATGTGATGGATAGGATACAGGGTCATATTTATCAAACAGTGAAAAGACAATCATCCGCAATATACTGCAAAATAATTTCCATACCCAGATTTTATTTATAAAGGTTAATGAAATCTCTTGCAGCAAGTGCTAGAGCACAGAGGGGTGCAAAATCACACTCTTAGTTCTCATTTACAGAGAATCTTTGGCATGAATTTCAGTGCCTTGCACTTTTGCCTGAATCCAGTGCAAGATGCATTGCTAGGGGTGTAATGGTGCCCTCTACTGGCAGTAAATACAGGACCCCACTGCATTGTGCTTTGACAGCACTCCCTAATATGTGTGCCTGCAGTTAGAGGAAAGGTAAGGGGTAGGATTGGTGACCCCTTTGTGCTGCTCCATAACTATGCCTCATAAATACAGCCTTCTTTCTTTCTTTCTTTCTTTCTTTCATTTTTACTCTGGGGACCTTAATTGCCTTATTTACCACTGTTGATGTGCATGACATATATGATACATAATTTGGGGTTGAAAACTGATGCATTTCTTAATATGTTAGTATTTAAGCCTTACAGTTGGCACTTTGCATGCATTAATAGGACTGAGGTATGCCTATTAAAACCCTAAATTTGCTGTGCATTCACTTAAAATCACTGTAATATTGATTTCCTTCCCAAAAGCCTGGCAATGTGCCAAAAAATTTCAAACAAGTTTCCTAGGAAAGGTTGCTCTGCATGTTAACTACTTAACTCAGCAATGGAGGAATTGTTGATTACAAAACTTAAAATTATTTAAATGAATTCAACCTTTCTGTTGATTTATAGCCACAAAGTGGTTAATAATCAGTAGCTTTTTTCCCCTGCTCTACAGAAAAAGAGCAGCTGGACGCTACCATTGACTTAAATGTGCCGCCAGCTCAGAGCAGAGGAAATTGCTTTTCCCTGTATTAGCTGGAAATGTTAAAATATCAGGGCATATTCAAACTTTATAAATATGCAGGACCTATTATAGACTTGTGCATAGATTTTGTTCACAAGGGAAGTTGATTTTGTTTTCTGGAAATTTAAAAACATATGCTAATATTTACAGGTTGCATATGTATTCAGACACTGGGTCTGAATTTTCTGTGGTCTTTTACCCTGTTCTTCCTGTCTCAAAAAAAAGTTTAAACAAAGCCCCTGAATTACCCATCACTAACTTCCAAATAATTAAATTAAACAATTTAATTTTTGGAAGATACTGCTTACAACCTTTTTTTGATTCAAACAGGAAAGCATCAACAACACAATACAACATCAACAACGCAATCCAGCATTAGCAACGCAATCCAGCAGCAGCAACGCAATCCAGCAGCAGCAGTGCAATCTAGTAAGAAACATACATGTTCCCCATTGTAGTGCAGCAAGTAGATTTTCCTCTGCGCCAATCATTTTTCCTTTGCACAATGTTAACATATACTTATGTTGCACCCTGTGTGTTTTAACAATACTTAATATTGTCCCAAACAATATAAATAACACTAGAGCACCATACCTAGTGGTGTTCTAGCACTAGTGCACACATGGTGAATAGTCAGCCACCCCTACGCTTAAAGTTGTGCCTGCACCCAGAATTGAAATTGAATCTGCCATGAGGCAAGCACACACAGCAGTAACACCAAAAATGAAAGGGTATCAAAGTAATTATTATATTATGTACTGTTGCCCTGAACTGTAAAAATTGTGTGTTTGCCTCAGAAACCCTATAATAGTCTATATAAACTGATGTGTAGCCATGGGGGTAGCTATTCAAATTGAAAAAAGTAGAAAGGGCACAGGTTACATAGCAGATAACAGATTAGTTGTGTAGATTCCCATTGAATTTTACAGAACTTATCTGTTATCTGCTATGTAATCTGTGCCTTTTCTCCTTTTGTACAGCTTAAATGGCTGCCCCAAGGGCTGTGAGTAATCTCCCCGAAATGGCATCCCACCGGATAGAATGTAAATCGCTGGTGGGATGGCATACGTGGCGTTGCCTTGCGAGGAAACTTCCACGATTTTGGGAAATTGTGGCGCCGCGTATGTACATTCTAGCCGGTGGGATGGCAATTCGGGAAGATTAGTTGCCCGCAGCTACACAGCAGCTTTGTTTATATAAACTATAGTAGCATTTGTGAAGCAAATACACAAATTTTATCAGTGCAGGGCAACATTAAAATATATTTTATTACCTTAAAACATTTTTATTTTCTTGGTGTTATTGTTCCTTTAAGTTGCAGATTCAAGTCCTATAGACTGATTGTATGGGGACCCCCGAGGGCCCTACAAGATTGATATCTGGCTCAAAAGTTGACTGGGGATTGCATTGGCTCATTGCAGTCCTCGATCTGTAATTTGAACATATTTGAACGACTGAAGTACCCTGATATTGCCCACCTGGGGCGGCATATCGGAGAAAGATCTTGGCGATTTTGAATGAGCGAATATAAATCTTATAATGACATCCTGCCAATCATTGCTTACCGCTATATTTAACCCCTGTTCCTATCCCCAACTCAAACCCAAGCCCCAAATTCAAATGCCTATAGCATGCTGATAGAGCTGAGCTGGGCCACGTAGCACAGCTTCCAAGCTTTTGCTGCTATGTGTGGCTGACAGGAAAATAATTTCCTTTTACTAGTGTTAAAATAATTCTGCTGTCCTTTGAACTGACTAAGCTTTAAGAGTTTAGATCTAACTCTCAGTTACCTAATGCAAATATCAGAGGGAAAGTTAGTAACCTCCGCTGCATGCTGGCTAATGCGCAAAGCTTGTCAGGGAAAATTAGAGAGCTGGAGTCTATTGCATGTACTGAAAATTATGATTTAATTGGTATTACTGAGACCTGGTGGGATGAAACATGGTATTGGGCTGTCATTTAAATGGTAACACCCTTTAAAGGAGGGGCAGAGGGATTAAAAAGGGTAAAGGGGTTTGCCTTTATGTAAAGCCAGAGTTAAAGCCATGTGCTAAAGAAATTACTAGAGACAGCAATGGCAAGGGTGTGGAATCCCTTTGGGTAGAAATTTCAGCATGTCTAAAGGTTACAAAGAAAATGATCAAAGTTATCATTGGTGTATGCTATAAACCACCCCGCATAAGTGAATATGATGAGGCTCAGATACTATTGCAAATGGAGGCTTCACAACTAGGTGAATTTGTTATTATGGGGGACTTTAATTATCCAGACATTGACTAGAAAAATGGGGTGGCCAAGTCACTTAAAGCTAGTAGGTTTTTTTGGACCTGGTGATATCTAATGAAACTGCACTCATCTCTAACATTCGCGTGGGTGAGCATTTGGGGAACAGTGATCATAATGTAGGGACCCATAGGGTTAAGTTCCCTATGGTGTTATCCCCTACCTTATGTTATCTGTGTTGTAATAGGGCAGAGCCCTCTACACTCAGATTACAGTATTAGGCTACCCCCTATAGGTTTAGCCCAGGTTGACCACTCCCCTTGTGCAGACTATATAGTGTCTGGCACAAGGGAGTGTCTTCCTCTTTGGCTGATGTTGTCCTGAGGCTTCATGTCATCGAGCCTGAGGCAATTAGGCCCCAGTAAAGAGAACTGCTGATTTGTAAGTCGGGGACAGGGCCCCGTGAATGAGATAAAGCCAGCACAGTCAGTCATATGTAATAGCACCCTCTAGGAGTGGTGAGCATAGATAGCTTATTTAGTAAGGGCAGCACTAGCCCCATCAAAGGAGACTGTAAGGGTTTAGTCTAACCCAGGCTTTGTATGCCTTGCTGTAGGGACCACAGTTAAGACGCAGGATTCAGGCAGTTCCTTACCCTGAACCATAGTTGGCTGGAGGGGATCCGTTCCAGTAAAGGGCATCCATTCCTGGCATACAGCTAATACTCTGCATAACCTCCAAGTGGGCTATACTGTTACCTTGAGTGTCACTTCTGCTGTGTTCTCTGTGACCAAGTTCTATACTGCTGTGACTGTGAGTATATACCCTGATGCACTATTCTATATGTGCCTTGTCCAAATAAAGTATCATTCAGTTAACTGCAAGAGCTCCTGGCGTCCCATCACTTATTATATTGCACAACACCAGTGTGAGTTGTAGTTCAACTACATCATCTAGCCTGACATAGCTCCCATTTAGTGGAGGCCCATTCCTGGGAAAGGGGGTTGAATGTAACCCATGCTCTAAGTCCAAACTAGCCTGGTATAATACCCCTATTAAGCCAAACAAGTGTTACATTTTGGCGCCCAACGTGGGGCCCGAAGGGTTAAATTCATTTTGAAATTTCGGAGCCATTACCTGAGGGGCTGAGTAAAAGTGTGTGTGTTGCTTTAAACTTTGCTGACAGGCACTGCCGGACGCGATAGGCAAAGGCGCCTGCAGTCCTGATCGTAAAAGCACAGTACTAATTGGCCGTGGGTTCGGGCTTGAGGATTCCTCCCGTAAAATCCCATTGGTCGGCGGAGCTGTCAATCACCGCCCCTAAATTTTGGCGCTTTTTCCTACGAAATCCCGCGAGAGGCGGGTTGTTTGTGAGACTTTGGCGGCCATTTCACGAGATCGTGACCTCACGGCGGCCATCTTGTGACTCTCACTTGAATAGGAAAGACGCATGGTACAAGAGCTCCAGCCTGATAGAGTGTACAGCGGCTGCGTACGCTTAAAAGCTCTAATATCGCTACCTCATCTCGGTTACCCTGCTTATCTCTGCGGCTGCAGAGAGTACAACAGGGGACCGAGGCTTTATACCTTCCGGAACCAGGAACCGCGGCTGCGACCTGGGGCCCCGAGAAGGACTTAGGATTGTGAGTACCCCACGGCTGTGGGACCACTACCTTTAACCGGATAACCCGGCAGTTACCATAGTTCCCCCGGGTGTAACCCAGCATACGCGGCTGCGTTCTGGGCCGGATACATTGTGGGAAGTGCTACTCCTATACTGCGGCTGCAGAAAGAGTATATCGCAGAACATACCCGTTAGTATTCCGGACATTGATCCTAGGGGCCGGTTGAGAGCCGCCATAGCGGTTTGGGAAAAATTACAGAAGGGATCCGATTTTCACTGCTGCGGCTGCGGGGTGATTTATTTTATGGAAAATCCCTCTCATAACCTTAAGATGGCTGGCGTTACTGATATCACTGAATCAGTGAAAATAAAACAGGAGGCCACAGACAGTGCAATCTCTACGCAATGTCCTAATTCCCAGCATAGGTATGTGTGGCTGGGCACTTTCGGCCAAAAGAGTGGGGAAGAAGGGGAGACCTGGCTAGTACCCTATAGTGGCTGTTGCAATGAGGGATTCGAGCAGGCCCTGGGAGATGTGCAAGCCAGATGCCCTGGCTGCAATAACACTTGCTGGGTTGGGCCCACTGTGAGGATAGAGTCCCCATCACCTTGCAAGGAGGGCGCCTCACCAGTTGCAAGCCCACCACCACCACCTGTCACGCCAACCCCTAGTGCAGGCCCGGTTAGACCTGCCACCCCACCAAT
The DNA here is from genome assembly GCF_000004195.4 of Xenopus tropicalis. Taxonomy (NCBI): domain Eukaryota; kingdom Metazoa; phylum Chordata; class Amphibia; order Anura; family Pipidae; genus Xenopus; species Xenopus tropicalis. The sequence continues at coordinate 82,927,966 of NC_030683.2, forward strand.
AGCAGAATCATCTGGGGATGCCCTGTTATCACCTACCAGTAGTGATGATGAGCAAGGAGCACCCCCTTCAGTGGCCAAATCGGAAGCCATTTGGCCTTACAATAGGGCCACAAGGGACACTGAGCTATCCCAGAAAATGGAACGTTTAAGTTTTTGCACCGGCAGAGGGAGGGCACGATCTTTAACCCCAGAGCGGGCTAGTGCTGCTTCATCCTCAGGGTCCAGGATACCAGCTGAATACCCTGGACATCGCCGCCGTGCTAAGCCAGATTGGCCTAATATTGTATTTGGGGGCACTGCTGAGACTGACCCACAGAGAGAGGAGAGACCTGCACCTCTAAGGCCACCACAGAGTAGGCCAGAAGGTGCCATTGTTTTGCCAAATACTCCACCACCTCACTACACCTTCAGCAAAGAAGAAACATGCTGGGTGGCTCCAGGCCGTGCAGATCCTGAAAAGTACAGGGCTGTGTCACGTGTCCAGAGACTAATTAACAACAAGGTGTATGAACTTTGGCAGTTCTACATGCCTTACGCCCCAGAGTGGGTTTATGATGAGGTGGAGAAGCACTTAGATAAGTTGCTGTATGTGCCTAATCTTTCTTTACAGCTATCCAATGTACCAGATACTCCTCAGGAGAGGGTATCAGAAACGGATGTATGGGTACTGTATTTTTGCACTAAATCAATGCACTACTGTTATTGCTTGAAAAGTGTACTTATTGTTATTTACCATTGCCGGGTCGGAATGGATTCTTCCCCCGGGTGAATGTAGGGACCCATAGGGTTAAGTTCCCTATGGTGTTATCCCCTACCTTATGTTATCTGTGTTGTAATAGGGCAGAGCCCTCTACACTCAGATTACAGTATTAGGCTACCCCCTATAGGTTTAGCCCAGGTTGACCACTCCCCTTGTGCAGACTATATAGTGTCTGGCACAAGGGAGTGTCTTCCTCTTTGGCTGATGTTGTCCTGAGGCTTCATGTCATCGAGCCTGAGGCAATTAGGCCCCAGTAAAGAGAACTGCTGATTTGTAAGTCGGGGACAGGGCCCCGTGAATGAGATAAAGCCAGCACAGTCAGTCATATGTAATAGCACCCTCTAGGAGTGGTGAGCATAGATAGCTTATTTAGTAAGGGCCGCACTAGCCCCATCAAAGGAGACTGTAAGGGTTTAGTCTAACCCAGGCTTTGTATGCCTTGCTGTAGGGACCACAGTTAAGACGCAGGATTCAGGCAGTTCCTTACCCTGAACCATAGTTGGCTGGAGGGGATCCGTTCCAGTAAAGGGCATCCATTCCTGGCATACAGCTAATACTCTGCATAACCTCCAAGTGGGCTATACTGTTACCTTGAGTGTCACTTCTGCTGTGTTCTCTGTGACCAAGTTCTATACTGCTGTGACTGTGAGTATATACCCTGATGCACTATTCTATATGTGCCTTGTCCAAATAAAGTATCATTCAGTTAACTGCAAGAGCTCCTGGCGTCCCATCACTTATTATATTGCACAACACCAGTGTGAGTTGTAGTTCAACTACATCATCTAGCCTGACATAGCTCCCATATAGCGGAGGCCCATTCCTGGGAAAGGGGGTTGAATGTAACCCATGCTCTAAGTCCAAACTAGCCTGGTATAATACCCCTATTAAGCCAAACAAGTGTTACAATACCATGGTCTCCTTTGTGATAATGTTGCAGAGACAGATCTATAAGGGAGTGACTAAAACATTACATTTTTTAAACTTGCAGACTTTGTCAGTATACAGTAAGGGCATCTCTGCACTGAATCAACTAGGAAAGGCTTTTCATGGGGTTAAACACAGAAGGAAAATGAAATATCTTTAAAATGTTGCTAAAAAGCAAATAAAGCATGCAAAGAAAGGAGTATTGTAGCTAGGAGTAAAATGAATCCAAAATTATTTTTTAAATATGTAAATAAAATATGTAAAAAAATTAAGCAAGAAAGGGTAGGACTCTATCATGGGAGGGGTCAGTTGCTTGATGAGAACAGGGAAAAAGCAGAAATTGTGAACTCTTATTTTTCATCTGTCTATACAACTGAGGATTCAACCAATCAAGGCTTCCCTTTTAATAAACCCAATTCTAGTAATATAACTACTGATGCATGGGAGGAAATTCAAAAGAGACTTGAACATGTAAAGGTAAACAAAGGTCCAGGACCAGATGGTATTCATCCCATGGTATGAAACTAGCTTAACTCTGTGATTGCCAAACTTCTTTACTTAATTTTTCATTGAGGTCTGGAATGGTCCTGAGGCACTGGCGAATTGCTAATGTAGTTCCTTTATTCAAAAAAGGATCCCGTTCTCAGCCTGAAACTATAGGCCTGTTAGTCTGACATCAGTAGTAGGAAAGCTTTTGGAAGGGGTAATAAGGGATAGGATACTTAAATACATTGCAAATCACAACACTATAAGTTTTTGCCAGTGTGGTTTTATGTGTAACAGATCTTGCCATTTTATTGCTTTTTATGAGGAGGTAAGCAGGACCTGGACTTTGCTAAAGCATTTGATACAGTACAGTACAAAAAGTTAATGAGAAAATGGTGAAAAATAGGCCTAGAACATAATATTTGTAATTGGATAGAGAACTGGCTGAAGGATAGATTACAAAGAGTGGTGGTAAACTGAACATTTTCTAATTAGGCCAAATTGTTTTTAGTGGAGTACTGCTGTGGTCTGTCCATGGCCCTTGCTTTTAAACTTGTTTATTAATGACCTGGAGGTGGGCATAGAAAGTACTGTTTCTATTTTTCCTGACAATACCAAATTGTGCAAAACTGTAAGTTCCATGCAGGATGCTGCGCTTTTGCAGAGTGATTTGGAAAAATTAGAAAACTGGGCAGCAAAATGGAAAATGAGGTTCAATGTTGAAACGTGCAAAGATATGCACTTTGGTAGAAATAATATAAAATTGAGTTATACTCTAAATCAGTGATCCCCCAACCAGTGGCTTGTGAGCAACATGTTGCTCACCAACCCCTTGGATGTTGCTCTCAGTGCCCCAAAACCAGGTAGTTATTTTTGAATTCCTGACTTGGTGGCAAGTTTTGGTTGGATAAAAACAAAATTACTACCAAATAAAGCCCCCTGTAAGCTGATAGTGTGCATAGAGGCTCACTAACTCCGTGAACTTTTATGATGCTTGTGCTGATCTCCAAGTCTTTTTACATATGACTGTGGCTCAAGAGTAAGAAAGGTTGGGGACCCCTGCTCTAAATGGTAGTGTGTTGGGGGTATCCTTAATTGAGAAGGATCTGGGGATTCATGAAGATAAGTTGTCTAATTCCAGGCAGTGTCATTCAGCGGCTACTAAAGCAAATAAATTGATCAACTTGCATAAGAAAGGACTTTTAATCAAGGGATGAAAACATAATTTTGCCTGTTTATAGGTCTCCAGTGAGGCCTCACCTTGAGTATGCGGTGCAGTTTTGGGTGAAGTTCAACCCTTCACTTGGAAGGATTGAACTTGATGGTCTTTTTTCAACCCAACTTAACTATGTAACTATGTAAGCTAGCTGGAAATGAAGAATACATGGTGGATGAAGTGATATTAAACATGTTTGACCATCTTGGCCACTGTTTGCCAGAGATGGCCATTCCCTGTTGGAGTAGAGAGGTGGGTTTCCCTACACTGTATGAGTTAAGGTGATGCAATGCTAGGCCTCTTTGGACTACACACATGGAGAAAGGTGATGGCCTGAAACAAAGGAGGACACAGAAAAGAAGAAGGGAGGACCATGGCATAAGACCTCAGTGGAAGTTATGTAAATGAGTACTTGTGGATGAGAACTATCTAGTATCAGGGCTAGGTCCTATGTGTAATTCATTTAGGCTAACTGAGGATTGAAAAGAGTATATTTAAAAATCAGGATTTGAACACCTTGTGCATTGTAGTTGTTTTTTCTTTTTGCTTCTAGGTTCAACCTATCATCTGTGTTTCATAATCTGCTAAAGCTATTCAGTTAAAGCTACAGGCAACATAACAACATAAAAAGCTACTAGCTGATCGAGAAGCAGGAAAAAAATGAAATTTCCTCCAAGAGGGTGGCCATACACGCACCATTATTAATGTACAAAACTAAGTTTCGTATAATATTTGGCACGTGTATGGTGAAAGACAAGGCTAACTATATCGGTAAAAGCCTTGGACTGAAAATTTTGATCCTTTAAAGGTGCCCAAACATTGTAATGTTAATGCTGAATCATCAGAGTTAAAGAATTACTTTGTTTTTACCTGCACATCCCATGATTCCGGTCTTAACATTAGTAAAGAGGACAAACGACCCTGCGAACAATGGTAGTGGAAAAGATCATAACTGTAGGGTTTTTGGCCACCTTAACCAGTCCCAGGATTGCTACTAGTATGGCATGGAAGCAATGTGCAGGTATTATATATGTATCAGACTGTGCAGTGAACTTAAATCAGCAACTGTCAGGCCACAACATGACCAACATATGTAAATTAATTTTGTACAATTTAAATTGCTTAAATGAACTAAGGAAATGAGCTTAACATTTTGGCCACTGTCATAAATTATTTCCTTTCATACAATGTTGAAAGAAACCCACTTCAAAGAAGCCAAAATGCCCACACTACACCATAAGCGCTGTGATATGTTTTATCCTTGTAATCCTTTAGATAAGAAGGCTAGGGATGCTATGATAATCATCCATAAAAATGTTTTTAATGTTTATAACTGTGCATTATTGTGACAGTGTATTAGAGCTGTCAACTTTTGTAAGTGAAGAGACTGAGCATGGTCTAATGACATCATTTTGTGGCGCCATTGTTTACTGCACATGCACACTAGGCTCTTTCATTCAGAAACTGAATACTGCACATTCACACACAAACTTTTTAAAGAAGAAGCTGGAAACACAGGGGTTTTGCTTACAGTGTCAGGAGACCGGGGGAGGGATGCCTAAAATGGGGGAGTTAACAACTCTGTGTTTTAATATGCACAGGAAAGTGGACACTTTAGGTGCATGATATGGGCTGCAGAAGGATACCTAGATAGGGATAAGGAACAATCACACTAAAAAATGAAAGCGTATAAAAGTAATTGCAATATAATGTGCTGTACTGGATAAATTTTTGAAAAAGCAGAAAACCCAAGGCTATTGTGATACTAATATCTACAGTTAGTATTAGTGGTTGTATATATAGTTTATGTATGTGAGTGTATAGATTGGTAGGTGTGGGTTGTGTGTGCTGGGTTTACTTGGATGGGTTGAACTTGATGGACTCTGGTCTTTTTTCAACCCTATGTAACTATGTAACTATGTTGCCCTGCACTGGTACGAATGGTGTATTTGCCTCAGAAAGACAACTATAGTTTATATAAACAAAGCTGCTATGTGGCCATGGGGGGATATTTAAAAAAATTTTTGGTGTTACTGTTCCTTTAATATTCCCTCTCAGTCAGGCAATTCAGTGGCAGCTAAGAGTAGAGCAACCTTTACAGCTAAAATGAGTGTGCTTCAATACCTGGTGGCTCTAGCTGTTCCCAGTGTATGAGATAAAGCCTGAGAGAGAACCAAGGGGCCTGTGCAGCCTGAGTTTGAAAGAGAGACAGTGCCAAAGGGCATAGAGAAAACTGTGTCTAGAGAAAGGCAGCTTTCTGGGAAAGTGCAGAAGTGAAGCTGACTTTAAATTAGGCTGTGTGGCCTGGTCAATAGAGAAGTTGATCTTTGGTGAACAGTGAATAACCTTGTAGTGGCCCCGTGTCTGGGAAAGGCCCTGGGTTTAGGAAAACTATATTCTTATGTGTGAGAGACTTGTATGTTTTTTTATGCTGTGTGAGAAAATAATCCTGTCCATGTGACTTTATTGTGAATAAAGTGAAGGCAAATCCTTTTCTGCATTCTGTGTTCCTGTATCTTCTTAGCTTAAGAAACCCACTTGCCTACTATTACACAAAAGCTAATCTTCCCACACTGTGATGACTCTAGAAAAGAAAATTACAACTATGTCTCAATAAGCATGGTTATCCTTACCATCCACAATAATCCTGCTCTTGAAGATTAAATGAAATATCCTACAAAGAAGAATATTAAGGACATGATAGCATCAAAAATACAAGAAGCTTTCACTAATGACATACATTTAGACAGTCACCCAGCTACAATATGGGAAATGCATGTATAATGAGGGGATTTTTAATATAAGTCTGGGATTTGTAATAAAGAAAAATAGCCATATTATAGATTAGTTACTCTGATCTACTACAGGTGTAGCATCTGTTATACAGAATGCTTGGGACCTGGAGTTTAGTGGATAAGGGACCTTTCCATATTTCCATTTAAGTCTCCATAAATGAAGTCTGCTAAAAATAATTTTAACATTAAATATACCCAATAGGATTGTTTTGCCACCAATATGGATTCATACAGCTTAGTTAGGATCAATACAAGGTTTTATTATTAAAGGTATGGGATGCCTTATCCGGTAACCCCATATCCAGAAAGCTCTGTATTACAGAAAGCCTTATCACCCATAGACTCCATTTTAAACAAATAATTCAGATTTTAAAAATTGATTTCCTTTTTCTCTGTAAAAATAAAACAGTGGTTTGTATATGATCCAAACTTAGATATATTTAATCCTTACTGGATGCAAAATAATCTTATTGAGTTTAATGAATATTTTATCGATTTTTTAAGAGACTTAAAGTATGAAGATCCAAATTACGGAAAGACCCCTTAGCCGGGATACCCTTGGTCCCAAGCAATCTGGATAACGGGTCCTATACCTGTACAGAGAAAAGGAAAATCATTTTTAAAAAATAGAATTATTTGATTAAAATTGACTCTATAGGAAATGGGCTTCCTGTATTTGGAGTTTCCTGGATAACAGATTTCCAGATAAGGCAGCCTCAACCTTTATCTCCAATTTATTAATGATTTACTGTAAAATAACTAGTGATGGGCCAATAGGATGAAGAGAGCAAGTTGAGTGGAGATGACAAGAGATAAGACATTTAATGTATTTAGAGTGAGAAAAAGCTTTAGAAAAAATGCTCATTAACTTTAATGCAATTGGCATGAGAATTACCGCTCATTGACTACAATAATTTTGATATGAGAAAAAAATGCCCATTGACTATAATGCATTTGGAGTGAAAAAGAAACGCCTCTTGACTTTGCTGTTTTGCGAAAAAGGTTTTATCTGCCAAGCACGTATGGTGTTCATTCTTGATCAGATATCACGTCTGCTGCTTGCCATGCTCCCCCCAACGCCACCCACTCACTTCCCTCCAGGACCCCACAAGTGATCCCTGCGTCCATCCTGCCGTGGGTAAGTGCCCTTTATTTTCACTATTACAAACACATACATTTACACACATTTACACACACATAGAGCATACAGCACATTTAGCACAGTTTGGTACTTTTTATTTTTTTTTTTCATTTTGCACACTTTAACATACTTATAGACACTCATATACACACTTACACACCATCACACTGCCTTACAAACACTTTTATTTTTACTTGACTATTGGATCAGGTATTCTGACCACTAATTATGCTGTTGTGTGACTTATTTTGTTATTTCATTGAAGGAATGTATACAGTACTTTCCAAAACTATATGACTTTCTGGGGTGAGCATACTTATTACTAGCTTTATGCCACATAAAATGAACTGAAATGACAGAAATGATAAATCATATGGGGTTATGTTCACATTGGGGCCCCTACATGCCACATACTTAGATAAACCTATACATATTGGGCATCAAACTGTCCAGTGGACCCCTATCCCCTGGTGTTTTATCTTGGTACCTAATGATATGTGGGAGATAAGATGCTGCAAAGCTTTGAGGGGATTTTTGGAAATGTCATCAAAACTGCAAAATTTAGGAAAGCTTTGCGGCTTTGAATTCAGGGAAATGTGTACTTTCCAGAAATATATGGCTTTCGGGGGGGGTGTACTTCTTTGTAGCTTTATCCCACATAAAATGATGTAAATGTGCAGGAGCTGAAATGACAGAAAAGACAGAGCAAATAGGGGCATTTTCATTTTAGGGCCCCTACATGCCCTATGCATATTGGGCATCAAACTTTTTATTGGATCCCTGGCATTTATATTTAGGGTTACGTTATGACCTGTAGGAGATAATGTGCTATAGACTGGAAACTTTGAAGCGAATTTCAAAAATTTCACAAATTTTGATAAAAAACAATAATTATAGGACAGCATTGGAACTTGGTAGTTTGGAGTAGACAGACAGTTCTACCTATTCTGGATTCCCCAGAATCTGGGTTCTAAAAATGTATACTTTTCTGGGATAGACCTTCTGTTAGTGGAATTTTTGACATTGAAATGTAAAGTATGCAGCTTTCTGAAGCACTGCTGGAGTTTTTGACCTATACAAGTGAGAAATATCAATAAAATTATATATATCATTTTGTGATGGGCTGTGTGCTTCCTCAGAGATCACCTGACAGGAAATAATGCAGCTCAATCTGTAACAGGAAGAAGTGTGAGAGTAAAAGACAGAACTTTGTCCAATGTTCATAAATTAGCTGATCTGACCTAACATATATGTGTGCCCTTAGTTTGTTTGTGGGCTGTTTTATGTGATGTATTTTTATAGAGACCTACATTGTTTTCATGGTATAGGTTTCCTTTTAGGCTAGATCTTATCAACCTGAGATTACAAATATGTGGACATTTCACAACATACAAATCTTTGTTTAATCCTACTGAAGACCACTCAACATGTGTAAAAGATATTAGAATGTTGGTAAGCATGGAGTTTGAAACTTTAATTCCCCCCTCTTCCATAGTTAACATTTATCTTTTGGTTCTTATTGCATTGTAAAAATCATAAAAAAGGTGGCTTATAACCAGATGTATGCACGACTGGGCTTCTCAGAAAAGTGTAGAGAGGTGATGTGGCTCCTTCGGAAACCTGCGATGTCCTAAATTCTTGATTCATTAATGCATAGTTTGCCATATGCTGCTGATAACACCACATCCCGGAAAGACAGATTTCATCCTAATTAAACAATTACCTACTAATGAAGTGTCAGCACAAAATGCATCTAGTCTCCACAAACCCCGTCTAGGGGAGAATTCAGCCCAATTTAGAGAGGCGGAGGGGAGCTGAATCATTTAGATTCTCGGTTATAAAAAGAGAGAGGGCAGTGAGTTTGAGCTAAAAATGCTTCTTTTATTAGCAGAGCCACATAATCAGGTAATTGTGTAATTAGCTCTAAATGTAATGCTTTAATCAGCCTGTTATGCTGCAGAAAAAATGGATTATATGAAAAGACTGCATTCTGCTTGTAGAGTTACTTCTGAAGCACGATTTCCAAATGCAGGACCTCATGAGCTTGATTATGTCATGTCAGTGCAATATGTACATCATTTCCTTAAATGTTGTCATTGTCATACAGTTACAGTTCATCAGTGTCCACAGTTTCATTAACTCCTAGGTCATAATTCATGAATTCTGTGTCACACACAAATCTTGATGTGCACTGAGTTTGCCAAAGGGGAAAAGGCATTGCCTGCATGCAGAAACCTTATTTAAATCTGCTTAAACAAGTAGAGAGACAGCTCCAAGACATTGATTTTGTCTGTCTGATCTCAGGGTGACCCTCTGGCACAGTAATAGATAAGATAGCTCATTTACAAACATAGGCAATGTCTAAGGTGCAAAAAAAAAAAAGCGCAGTACAAATTCTTGTTTGCAATACAACATTTTATTCCAGAATTCCAGCAAAGTTGCATAAGTGCAGAATAGTACAACATATCCAGGCAGTACAAAGGTTTGCAGTGCTGAACTGCAAACATTTAGGGAGCAATATATGATTGTAATTTTGGTTACTTATTATAAAAAAATGGTACAATCGGGTAAGCACAATGGATCCGTAGCCGATGAATAATTGGACTTTATCAAGTTGCAGTGTTACAAGCTTGTACTTAAGGAATATTAGTCACAGAAAACATGTTTTTTAAAACAGCAAACAGATATTTTTATATTTAATTTTAAAATTTGACATAGAGCTAGGTATATTCTTAGCTTCCCAGGTGCCCTTAGCCATGTGACTTGTGCTCTTATTAAAGGAAAAGTAACACTAACATTTTTTCAGTAAAAAATCTATTCTACCCTGCCCCAATAATTGCCCTATCCTGCACACCATTTAATATTTTGAATGGTTTATTAGAAAATACCTGTTAAAACTTGGGTTCCGGTCATTTGAAATAAGGCGATACGGCGATACAGGGCAGAACCCACAATGTGATCAATCCTAGCCTGACTCATTCCTATACAGAAGAAAGGCTAGGATTGATCAATCGATCGTCACATAGTGGATTCTGCCCTGCATCGCCGTTTCAAATGACCAGAAGCCAAGTTTTAGCAGGTATTATCTAATAAAGCATTTGAAATAATAAATGATGTGCAGGATAGGGAAATTATTGGGGCAGGGTAGAATAGATTCTTTACTTAAAATTTTTTAGTGTTACTTTTCCTTTAACTTCAGTCTCTTTTTACTGCTGCCCTACCTCTCCCCTCCTTTTCTGTTCTTAGCAGAAAAATGGGTAGGTAAAAAGATAGCAGCTCCCTTACCCCTCTGCTAAAGGATTCAGCTGCCTGAACTGTTAAGAACTCTTTCAACTGTAAACTCTAAACACTAACTAACATAAATTTTTCATGTAAAAAAAATTACAAATTTTTCGTGATTTATTAAGCACCAAAAAACACGAAAAACATCTAAAAGCTGTCAAAGTCATGTAAAAGTCATTGGGAGCTGTCCTAGACAAATTGTAAATATCTGTATTTTATTTGTGGGTTTAAAGGTTTTTTGTTTGTAAGTTCCCAAAGATTCATGGAAAATGAAAAAAACATTAAAATTGTGTGGTTTTCATTTTGATTTCTTTGTACTTTTTCAATTCAATAAATAATAAATTACTTGACATTCGTTGTTTTAGTGGAAATTAGTTTAGTCATGGTTTCAAACTCTAAAACCATGAAAATAAGAGATATATTATGCGGTGTAAAAAATTGCAACCCACATTGCCAGGCTGTGCTGTGTAAAAAATGGCTTAAATTTTTTTATGCATTTATTCTTAGAACGACTTCCACCAGAACTTTTACACAAGATCTGAAGCAGTGTATGTATGTATGTATGTATAACTTTATTTATAAAGCGCCACAAGGTAACACAGCGCTGTACAATCTTACAAAGTACAAAATTACACACATGAAGGACAAGTGTTAAAATAAATACAATAAATATATATAAATGCACAGGGAATAAGTGCCATGTGGTATGAGACACAGTAGGAAGGAGGTCCCTGCCCCATAGAGCTTACAATCTAAGTGGTTGGGTAATATAAAGGCACAAGTGGAAGGTAAAATAATGGCGTCAAATATGGTGTACAGACAGTATAAAATAAAACACATCTTGATAAATTCACCATTTATTTTGTTTTACCAGCATTATAAATAGGTCCCACAAAGCAGTATATAGAGAGTCATCTCCTTGGAGACACAACCAGCATATTCAGTTAACCCGAAGACTAGAGATGTAGCGAACTGTTTGCCGGCAAACTAATTCGCGCGAACATCGGGTGTTCGCGAGTTCGGAAGTTCGCGAACTTTTCGCGTATGTTCGCAATTTGGGTTCGCGTGGCGTTTTTCCGCTGCGTTTTTTCTCGGCCTAAAAACGCACACATGGCGTTTTTCAGTTTCCATGGTGCTAATAGTGCGAAATAGCAAAAAATGCAGCGTATTTTCGCTAGGTCTGCCAGCTGCCTTTGCGATTTTACGATTGACATGCTGTGTCAACAAAGTATTTTTCAGAGAAATTTTTGCCCTTGATCCCCCTCCTGCATGCCACTGTCCAGGTCGTGGTACCCTTTAAACAACTTTAAAATCAGTTTTCTGGCCAGAAATGGCTTTTCTAGGTTTTAAAGTTCGCCTTCCCATTGAAGTCTATGGGGTTCGCAAAGTTCGCGAATATTCATGCTTTTTGGCGTAAGTTCGCGAACGCGTTCGCGAACTTTTTTTTTGAGGTTCGCTACATCCCTACCGAAGACTGCCAGCTCAGCAGCCCTGAAAGTTTCTGTTGAATTTATACCCCAGTGACATCCAACCAGTGGCTCGGGGGCAACATGTTGCTCACCAACCCCTTGGATGTTGCTCTCAGTGCCTCCAAACCAGCTACTTATTTTTGAATTCCTCACTTGGGGACCCCTGTTATACCCTCTTGTTATAGCAAGAGAAGCAGATCTTCTTTAATTTGAGAATTATCTTGTACCAAATTTCTGTCCACGTGTCTTTTCACATGAATGAGCACCAGTTCTTTGTCAGTTTTATATCTTGACAGGTATTCAAGGGAGACAAATAAAAAAATGTTGACTTTAGTTCAAAAGAGATGTGTACTTATCCAGATTTGCCCATTAGAGCATCTAATTCACCCTGTAAATAATGGATCTATGCTGCATTTTTAGGTGGAAGACATGTAAATATGAGATTGCGCACCTGTTGCCTCCATTGTAGTGTTCTGTTTGCAGCTCAGAGGAGGCACAATGCACAGTTGAGATCACCTTACAGAGGAAGTTCTATATAATGTGCAGCGCAGGGAGCCATTGGAGACAGAAAACTCAATTTTTTTATTTCAAAGAACCCAGAAACAAGCAAGTTATAAATTATCTCTCCAACTGAACGTGTGCCAGCTCAGAAGGTGGAGGTAGAAAATAACAGGAGGAGAAGTGAGGGGGATATTTGTGGTGTATCTGGCAACCAAAATGAGTGCTAAATTAGCAGGGAAACATAGAAACAACTGAGCAGAACAGAGACCATGTTCAGGGTTACAAAAGACACTTGATTGCAAAACTCAACATAGGGTACCTACTGTGACTGAACTGAAAGCAGAATATAACTTTATTCACCATATTTGAGCTGGATACAGTTAAACGTTGAATTATACATTTATACGTTCAGTATATAACGGGAAAAAATTCCAATTCATTAATACTGTAGCATTGCAATGTTGTGAGTGTTTTAGAAGTTCTTTAGATGTACATGTAATCAAGACACAGACTGTTTTAGGTTAAGACTACTTTGGTGGTGAAACCACAAGAATCGTAAAACACGCATATATAATATTTAATATAATATAGATATAAATAACATTTTTTGGGGAAAAAACACAGTGATTGCCTTCAAGATTTGCTCACTGCAGTTGTGAACGTAACTGATCCCTATAATATTGTGTAACAACTGTTCACTATATCTTTAGGGCATGTCCAATCTGCAGCTCTCTAGATTTGAGAAGTGAATCCAAACCTGAAGGGTTTCAGAAATTATAACATAGATTTACGTAATTTATGGGCCCCAGAGTTGCTCCATTGTTAGGGGACCCCCAATCTCCAATGAAACATTGCACAACATTCACAGAGGTGCTGCTATCACATGTCAACACTTGTAATCCCTTCTTTAAAAGGCTTTCTATTTGAAATAATTCTAATATTGCTAAAGAAGGGTTCACATGGGGTATTTTGTTTTCTTTTTATAATGTATGGTATATAGTTACATAGTTACATAGGGTTGAAAAAAGACCAGAGTCCATCAAGTTCAACCCATCCAAGTAAACCCAGCACACACAAACCTATACTGACCTATCTATACACTCACATACATAAACTATATATACAACCACTAGTACTAACTGTAGATATTAGTATCACAATAGCCTTGGATATTCTGCTTGTTCAAAAACTTATCCAGGACCCTCTTAAAAGCATTAACACAATCTGCCATTACCACATCTCTAGGAAGGGCATTCCACAGCCTCACTGCCCTCACCATGAAAAACCACCTACGCTGCTTTAACTGGAAGCTCCTTTCCTCTAATCTAAACGGGGGGGCCTATAAAAGGGGCAAAATTATGTTCTCATCCCTTGAGTCAATGCCTTTTTTTATACAAGACAGCACTTTATTTGCTTTAGTAGCCACAGAATGACACTGCCTGGAATTAGACAACTTGTTATCTACAAAAACCCCTAGATCCTTCTCCATTAAGGAAACCCCCAACACACTACCATTCAGTAGATAGTTCGCGTTTATATTATTTCTACCAAAGTGCATAACTTTGCACTTATCAACATTGAACCTCATTTTCCATTTTGCTGCCCAGTTTTCAAATCGCTGTGCAAAGTGGCCGCATCCTGCATGAAACTTATAGTTTTGCACAATTTAGCGTCATCAGCAAAAATAGAAACAGTACTCTCTATGCCCACCTCTAGGTCATTAATAAACAAATTAAAAAGCAAAGGACCAAGGACTGACCCCTGCGGTACTCACTAACTACACTGATCCAATTAGAAAATGTTCCATTTACCACCACTCTTTGTAATCTATCCTTCAGCCAGTTCCCTATCCAATTACAAATATCATGTTCTAGGCCAATATTCCTCAATTTGATCATTAACCTTCTGTGAGGTACTTTATCAAACAAGTCCAAGTAGATGACATCAACTGCCATTCCAACATCAAGGTTCCTGCTCACCTCCTCATAAAAGGCGACTAAATTAGTCTGGCAAGATCTGTCACGCATAAAACCATGCTGGCACAAACTTATAGTATTGTGAACTGCAATGTATTCAAGTATCCTATCCCTTATTACCCCTTCCAAAAGCTTTCCCACTACTGATGTCAGACTAACAGGCGTATAGTTTTCAGGCTGAGCACGGGATCCCTTTTTAAATAACGGCACCACATTAGCAATTCGCCAGTCTCTTGGCACCATGCCAGACCTCAATGAATCCTGAAAAATTATGTGAAGAGGCTTGGCAATCACAGCGCTCAGCTCATTTAATACCCTGGGATGAATCCCATACGGTCCTGGACCTTTGTTTACCTTTACATGTTCAAGTCTCTTTTGAATTTCCTCCCGAGTGACCCATGCGTCAGTAGCTAAATTACTAGAACTGGGCATATTAAAAGGGAAGCCTTCATTAGCTGGCTCCTCAGATGTATAGACAGATGAAAAATAAGAGTTCAAAATTTCTGCTTTTTCACCGTTCTCATCCATCAACTTACCCCCCCCCCCCCCCGTGATAATAAGGTTCCCACCCCTTCTTGCTTCATTGTTTTACTATTCACATAATTAAAACATAATTTAGGATTCTTTTTACTCCTAGCTGCAATATCCCTTTCCATCTCTATTTTAGCTTGCCCAATTGCTTTTTTGCATGCTTTATTTGCTTCCTTTTACCTGATAAAAGTTTCTGCTGTCCCAGCTAACTTGAATGCTTTAAAAGCATGTTTTTCCTTACCAACCTCGACCCTAACTCTTTTGTTCAGCCATAAAGGTTTTGCTTTGCGATTCCTCTCCTTGCTTACAAGGGGAATATACTGTTGTGTATACCTGCAAAGCAATGTTTTAAAGATGTTCCATTTTCCTTCTGTGTCTAACCCTGTGAAAAGCCTTTCCCAGTTGACACATTGCAGAGATGCCCTTATACTGGCAAAGTCTGCACGTCTAAAATCAAGCGTTTTAGTTACTCCCTTATAGAGCTGTCTCTGCAGCATTATCTCAAAGGAGACCATGTTGTGATCACTGTTGCCCAAATGCTCACCCACACAAATGTTAGAGATGAGTTCATTATTATTAGATATTACCAGGTTCAAAATAGAGTCATTCCTAGTAGGTTCTTGAACCGCCTGAAATAAAAAGTTGTCATTTAGCATATTTACAAACCTACTAGCTTTTTCTGACTTAGCCACCCCATTACTCCACTCAATGTCTGGATAATTAAAGTCCCCCATAATAGCAACTTATTAGGTTAAACAACACTATTTATTCAAATGTTATTTTTTTGTTTCTTGTAGTCCCAAACTATTGTGTACTTAGCTACTAGGGGTAATTCTTTTTGTAAATAGCTTCTCCACTCCTTACTCTGTAGTTGGTCTTTTCTCTAGCCTCCCTAATCTCACAGGGGCAGAACAGATTTGCAGCAATGTTTTAGTGACATAAGCAGCAATATGAGGTTAAAAAAGTCTTATCCTCCCCTTCAGTGTCTGTCTAGATTTTGATTAAAGGTTTTGCAACTTTACATTCAATTGCTAACTGTTCTGATGGGCATCTTTACAAAAATATCCCAACTCAGCACTCAGCATAACCCTGCTGAATATCACCTTTGCATTAAAGTTAGAAGAAAATAAACAAAAACCACTATTTATTAACATGCAAACACCAAAAAGAAGTGAAACGTTGGTAAAAAAAAAAAACCTCACTGCACATTTTTAAAGCCTTTGAAGTAGCCCAATGACCCGTAGTAAAACGTAGGGAAGCAGGGGCATGACAGACACGTTGGACAGACTTAGCCACTCCCAGTTGCAGGTGATTGGTTAGTTCGTAAGGGGTATAAAATGCTGGTAACTGTTCCCGCTTCTCACTCCATTTTAGTCAGCAGAGTAAAACGCCCACCCTCCCTCCCTATAGAGGTGGAGGTAGCGGAGTGTCGTTGGCGGGGTGATTAAGTTGGGGGAAAGCAATGGTTGGGTTAGGAGGGGAGTTTTATAGTTAAGTGGGGCTGGCATGCTTGGAACCTCAGGGGTAAGAAAGTGGATTAGGAGGTGAGTTTTGTTGGGTAGTTGGTTCCGGGCCAGAAGGGCAGCTGGCAGCGCCAGTTGCGCTGCGCAGTTATTGGATTGTTACAGTGTTTGGCTATTTAAAAGTTGATTTGTTTGTTATACAAACATTTGTGTTATGTTTGAGATGTTGTTTCACATTTGTTATTTATGTTATGTTTTAAATTAAAACTTCACTTGTTGTTAATAAATTTTCTGCGGCCATTTTTATCCCAAGAATTGGTGTCTGTGTGTTTATTGGGGATGGTAAGTAAAGAGGTAAAAGGGGGTTGTTGGTTGGGAGAAGGGCGGGTCAAGTTCCAACGTTACTCATGTCATGTGTAAAATACAGGAGAGGTTTCTTTGAACTCAAATTCCACATGTAAATGCTATGCCAGAGTCTTTTTATTTTACCACTTTGGACCTGGCAAAGTCTGTTAAAATCCATAGGACCACAAAGTAGCAAATGCTATTGGTGTAAAAAGCATGTAAACAATTTTAATAAGGGTTTAGCAACAGTTTCAAAACAAATTTTTAGACTGCATTTTTACATAAGATTTTATGCTCCGTTGCTACACAGCTTTATAACTGTACTGAAAAACTGAATAAATGCCTCTAAATCTTCTATATGTGAAAATCTGAATTAATTGTTCTTTTATCAGGGTAAAATAATCTTTCAGCAGTTGTAAACAAGTCTATTTCCCTTTAGAAAAAAGGAATAACAAAGGCTATTATAAATACCAAAGTCTTATGGTGGCCATACACTGTAAGACCCTAGGGCCTAATGATCGGATTAAAACAGCGCGTATACAGGCTATCAAACTGAGGACAGTATCAACAAGCCGTTGCAGTCTCTGATCTGACAGGAAAATCAAACTTGCCCAATTGAGATCTGCCCGATATTAGTCGGGTGGGCCCATTGGGGGTTCCCATACACGGCCAGATAACCTGCATAATTGGTCTGAAGTACCCGAATCGGCAGCTTAAATCTGCCCATGTATAGCTACCTTTACACTGGGCAAATGTATTACTAGAAAAAAGTGGTATAAATATTCAAATAACAAAAACACCAGTGTGGGCATGTATTAAAAAGCACTAAGAATAGATGTGGCAGTATCTCCTCTGGCTAGTATGTGTGCCAGCTCAGTATTATGTCTAAATTGCACTACTGAAAATAATATGCTGTCATCCCAACATGTGTTCATATAGACATCATTCTTATAGAGTCATTCTTTAGAGTAAACACAAACTGTGCAAAGTTCATATAGTTTGCATGATAAAGGTTAACTGGTATTAAGCAATAGTCACAGAATGTGTATGCTGTGTTCATATAGATTGTCCATTAATCAGTGCATCATTAAATAAGCTTGGACATATGGTGAATAAATGGGTCATAAAAGGCAATTGCATCCTGGTTATCCACACGGATATATATGCATGCGTATTAACATGCCCTGACATATGGATTATTCTCACCCAACAGCAACAGTGTAGGTAAAGTGGGATCCTTACACAATCACACAGCTATTGTGTGGCAGCCTGGCACAGGTGCATCATCTGACTCACTTAGGCCAAAGTGCTGGTGAAACAGTTCTCCTTAGGCTGATGTCAGACGTGGCATATGGCGTATATTTTCGGCAAGTGGAAAAACATTTGCAGAAAATACCACCATATGCCTCCTACCTGTGCCTTCACCCAAATGAATGAGATACGCTCGGGTGCAGGCACATATAGCGATATCCGCATAAAAACGCAAAGTCTCACATTTTTATGCATATTTTGGCTACATGTGCCAGCACCCGAGCATATCTCATTCATCCGGGTGCAGGCACAGGTAGGAGGCATATGGCGGTATTTTCGGCAAACGTTTTTCCGCTTGCCAAAAATATACGCCATATGCCACGTCTGATAACTACTCTGTAAACAGATCCACTGTTGGTATCCATAACAAATACTTGGTAGAACATCTTAGGAATTGTACTTAAAATAGGAATAATGCATTTTTTTTAATTTAACTATATCTACAACTAACAAACTCCTGGTCAACAGTATCACTAAAATATATGTATTACCCAAATGGCAAATAGCACTGCAATGTGTAATTACCTGACCGCAAATCCACAAATCTGCCAGTTATGGAACAGATCATTGTATTACATTATTTTCTGTCTGCAGCATTAAAGTTTATGTTGTTTTTCTTGTGTGCTGCACATTGTACTGTACAGTGAGGCATCTATAAACACATTCCGTGTGCTCCTCTAGTGACAAACAGCAAAGTGCCATCTTAAAAACTGGGTCATGTCCAGAGCTGGCAGCCCCAGGCTTTGACAAGCAATGACTGAGAGGCTGATTGATCTGCAGAAGGATTGTGTATTGGTTTTTTCCTCAACGTTGAGAGTTCTTTTAGCATTGATTAGATATATCTGCTTTTCTAATGGGTTTAACAAATGCCCCTTTTATATTGACTCTGTTTTTAAAAAAAAAAGCAAAACACAAAGCAAACCTGCACAGAGACTCAAAACAACAACAACAAAAAGAACAAAGAACGTTAATCGGAAGTCAAAGGGTCACCTATCTCATTAGCGGCAACGAAAAAAAAACAGACATCTTGCCTTAATTTTTCTTTCCATTGTAATTCAGATAAAGCAGCAGATTTGAACTTCTGCCATTAGTAAATGGGATTATATATAAAGGAGGACACCTGTGTTGTCCCGTTCAAGGTAAACAGGGGCCCAGCACTCGCAGCATTTGTGAATAAATCTCAAACAGTATTTATTGTAGAAGTCAAAGTTTCGGTCCAACACACAGACCTTTATCAAGATACATCCGCACACAATAAAAGAATAAATACCCCCAGTGTGTATTACAATGCCACTGTGATGTCAGAAAGTACACATAAATTATATACATGTGGACTGAAATAAATAGCAAAAAGTAGGGGCCAGGGGTAGTGCAGGGCAGTTACTTCTTTGCGGCATTGCCTACAATATCTAGTTGCCATAGTATGGCATGTATGAAGTGTATGATGCCATGTATAACATGCGTCTTAAGGGATCCGGTCGAATGGGACACAGCCCACGGGCCGGCACTGGTGTCTACCACAAGTTGTGCTTAATCCTGATCATGATCAGGGTTAAACATACCTCCCAACATTTGAAAAATGCAAAGCGAGATGAAAAGGAAATGCTCTGAGTAGAGTGGCAAATTTTTTTAACAATGCCCATTTTTTGAGCACACCCCCTAAATACCACTCACATTTTACAAAATTTGACAGGTTAAATAAAGTTTAAACATGTTTCTGGGGGTTTTGGGGTCTTGTGTTATGTGTTTTTACAGTTTTGCTAATGAAGCTGAAACTTTGTATATTTTTCGGGTGAAAATCGGGACATTTGGGAAGTATGGACTTAAGCACAACTTGTGGTAGGCACAGCATAACAGCAGTAAATCAAGCAGGAGTCACATGCTCACAAACCTGCACTGAAGGTCTTGCAGTATTGTGCACAGATAACCCACTGAACGGATTGCCATGGTAACGCGTCACTGTTTTAACTGTGGGCCTTGCCTATACCATGATGTAGCTGATATAAGTGAAGAGGAGCAGGCAATACACTATGTATTCCCATGCTGTGCCCTAGCAGCACATAATGTATTAACATATGCACCCCCAATATTGAGGTGCCCCACACTCTCTGGGAAATGGGTTTATTATTAACATGTCAGATTATCCAACTTGGTAAGACCCCAAGGAAGTCCAACCATACTGGGCTACTTACCTGGGAGAACTGCGTCCTTCCCGTTTACTAATAGATAGAGCCCATATAAATTGTCAGTTACAGGAATTAATAAAGAGTTATTCAACCTTTAGTAAATCAAGTTAATAATATTGCAGTCTGGGCCAATTTAAGATTCCAGGGCAAAAATTTTATTGGTAGGCCCCCCCAATAAATTTGTGATTATCCACAGGCAGGTAATCTAGGATATAATAAGGCAGACAATAAAGAGAAGGTCTGTGTTTACCAAAGCAGAAATGAGGTCCAGGTGCACCTCCTTGACCAAAGGGCCACAGAAGCATATAAACCATAATAACAAAATGGGAAAACAAAATAAAACAATTCAAACTGTTGTGCTCTCTGCACAGCTGTGGGTGCCTAACTCCGTGATGGTTTTAATAGTTTGAAAAAAAGTGATATTTTATGGAAGGATGTTCCTGTGCTCCGTCTACAATTTATCTATATTGCAGATAAATTGTAGTTTTGCCTGGATTGGGGGGCGTGTTTGAGACGTGGCAGCACGGAGCACCCAGTTGCAGTTCAACCCATCTGGTGAGTGCTCCCCTGTTTTGATATTTCTTGTTGTGCTCTCTCAGTGGATTAAATAAGAGGTCTGTCATTTCAGGGGGTTGTTTCAGTCAAAAGGTATATCAAAAGTTATAGCAGATGAAAGGACCTGATAGTTGATCCCCTCTTCTGGTGGGACCTCGATAAATGCATCTTTTTCCCTCTATTAAGTGAAATGGCCCTGATAGTACTTACCAGTTTGTTGTATGTATCTGCCAATGTAGCATCTTCACAATAATCGGTCAGAGCATTATGTGCTGCTTCATTGATACATAATTTGGCAGAGCAGCTGCCATCACTGGAACAGCTAGCATCACTGGGTTACTTCACATTTCTTTTGGCATAAGGGAATAATTTATTTTAAAAAAATTGAGCAAGTCATATTATATCGCTTTGAGGATAATGTCATTTACTTTTAGACACTGGGGCAGGTTCATGATTGCTCAAGCCTTTAGGTTACAACAATCATAAACAAAACCCTGAAGGAAGGAACACATTCAGGGTTTCAGGAAAAAAAAAACCTTGTTAGGCTGATGCCAGAAGCGGCGTAGGGCTGATATTTTCAGCAAGCGGAAAAACGTTTGGCGAAAATACAGCCCTTACGCCT
This sequence comes from Xenopus tropicalis, assembly GCF_000004195.4. Lineage (NCBI taxonomy): Eukaryota > Metazoa > Chordata > Amphibia > Anura > Pipidae > Xenopus > Xenopus tropicalis. Next base: position 82,949,532 of record NC_030683.2, read on the forward strand.
GCTACTTGTGTCTGCACCCGAATGAATGAGATACACTTGGGTGCAGGCACATGTAGCTGATATACGCATGAAAACATGAGATAATGCAAAGTCTCGCGTTATCATGCGTATATCGGCTACATGTGCCTGCACCCAAGCGTATCCCATTCATTCGGGTGCAGGCACAAGTAGCAGGCGTAGGGCTGTATTTTCACCAAGTGTTTTTCCGCTTGCCGAAAATATCAGCCCTACGCCACATCTGGCATCAGCCTTAGTTGAGGCATTTCACCTGGGCAGGCTTCCTTAAATAAGGAAAAGTTTTCTTTTTCTTTATATTTTCTTTTAGAGAATTTCTGGCCTTGTAAGCCTTGATTGTTGTAATTCTGATACTGGTTGTGAACATTTCCAAAAGCTTTGTTATGATTGTGTTATGAATATAAAAATGTAAAAATTGTCAATAAAAAAGGAAAAGGCAGCCGATTGCTTCAGTCGAAAGACGTGAGCTATCATAAATCAGCAGCTTATTGTTTGGGCAAAAGTAGACGGTGCATATTTGTCCCTGTCATATATATTTCCTTTGGTTGTGCTATATTGTTTTTGTAAGGTCCCCCATCTGGCCAGTTTACTTTGTTGTTGTCAAGATTGTTGCTAGCTTTCTTTTCCAGTAAAGACAGCAAGGTGGCAGTTAAGATTGATATCAATCTGAGTGTTATTTTGGGGTTTCTTTCTAGTTTGTGCAGGAGCATTAATTATGGTTAATGTGTTTATCGAACGCAAATATCAAAAGCCTTGGGACTGAAAGAACAATCACAGGAGTTCATGGCTATTGATCTATGAGCCATTACCTGACCTAACTTCTCTCCTGAAATCTAGAAGGTTTAGAGGAGACATAAATATGTTTATAAAGATGTTGCCAACTTAAACAGCAGTATATCTGCTTAGTAATTCAATATCCACCCACACAAGAAGTTAATAGTTAAGTCTGGTACGGTTATTATAAGAGAACTTCTAACACCTAACAAACGTCCATAAAAGATCATTATGATGAGACAATGAAATGTGTATGCTCATATGGGAAAACAACTTTTAATTTGGCAGGTGCTCTTACGATCAGTGATACAGACAATTTTAGCCAGAGCGGTGATATACTAGGAATAAAAAGAGGAAAAGAGACCTCTGCGTAGAGTAGAGTCAGCAAGATACCACTATATCTATAAAAACTCTACAACGGGACAGGGTGTAAGTGAATTAGCGAGATACAAGAAGGAGTGCCACAGAATGCCACAGTGTAAAGAGAAACTTGGCATAAATAGATCTGATGCGGTGTACCCAAGGGAGTGGTGAGAAAAGTGCAGTAGAAAGATAAAAACACCCTTAAGCGAAAGAGAGGTATAAATGTAACTAAGAAAGCAGGGTGAGTGGCACATGCAAGATTCCTCTCCTGTTACTGAGTATTAGAAGAAAAATTCACTTTACAATGGGAGAAGAAGAAAAAACAACTATGACAACTGATGAAGAAGGTGAGATATTTGCCAAGGTGTCATAGGCTTTAATAAAAAACAATGTAAGAAAGAAATAATATAAATCAAAATGGCTTTTTGATAATATTGATATTAGTGGAGAGAGGCTGGAAGTGACTTCTTATTCATTACCTTATCTTTTACAGATATGAGATGTAGAGACATGGAATCTTGCTTATAAGAAGCCTGCTTTTATTTTGTGTGTAGGTTGTAATGGTTACATTGCTGAACTATTTTGTAGTGCCATCTGTTTTCCTGTGTTGCCACCCATATTTCTCTCTAACATTTTATCTTGTTGACAGATTGTCCAGCAATAACACATAGGCACAAAGAATTGCCAAACCAGTTGTAGGCTGCCCACCCATTCCTGTTGTGATGGTCCAAGTGATAAGATCACTTGGACCATTAATTGAACAAGTGAGTTAATGACCGAAGGACATACAGTATATACCAAAGTGTGAATTTTCTCCTTGTCTAACTTTACCCAAGTTCTCCTCAATTTGCCAGGCAAATTCACAACACATCTCATATTTACTAAAAAATCACAAGCTACTGTATGCTTTTGTGAGAGAAATGTGAGAATTTTCTCCTGGTGTAATTTTTTTAATGAGTTTCCCTCAACAATTTTAGTTTAATTTTAGAATTTTCCACATGAAGACTTAACATATGTGGGAAATTTGCATGGAGGAGATAATGTCAATAATAAAATGCAAAAGTGTCTGCTTTGTCTTTATAATGGAAGTTCTCAAGCCTGAACCTGGAGACATTTCTGAAAATGTATTCTTGTGCTCTTAGCAAATTCTTAGCAGATTCAATAGAGAGAAATTTTTACCTGGAGAAAAGATGTGAATTTTTGCAAAGAGAATGTTCACCAATGCAAAGTTTATTGCACTTGTAATTCAAATGATTATCATTCATGCGAGAATATGCCTTAATTCAACATTCGTCTGTTAGTAAATATACCCCAGAGTGTACAGAGATTTTTGTGAATGGCCAAATTGAAAAATATACAGCCATTTATACCACATGCATGTCCTACAATTGACTGAAATACATCTACTATTTCTTTACATTTTTTGTCAAGGAATCTGCTTGTTGAGGGATCTGCTTGAACTTTTTGCTAGACATGCCATATTTTAATATACTACACTTGAACCAGCCTAAAGTTTTAGCAGAGCTATAGTAATAACGATACAAAACTTTAAAGTTGCCACAGAGGGGTCACCATACTGGAATCTGTCTCTGACACTCACATGCTCAGCTGCTGAAAAGCAAAGCTTAGGGGTCGTAGCCAATGTCAGTCATAACCAGTGTCAGACTGGGGTGTCTGGAGTCCACAGGGGCTGTCACCTCAGGGGGCCCACCTAAGTCCAATACTTTCCCCCAAAGGGGAGCCAAGCCATGCTAGTGCAGCATGGCCGGGCCCCCCTTATAATTAAAAAGTCACCAGGACTGGGATTGCTCCCCTCCCCCACTGGCAACCCTGGGGCAGGACTGGGCCAGTGGGGTTCACAAGAGCCCAGGGTGCACTGGGGTTTTTCCCAGTGTCCCACTGGTCGTGGCATATTATAAAGCAGAAGATGAGGTAATGAGCTTTGTCTGTCATAGCAGGTGATGCTACAGGGCTGATTATTAATTTCTGAAGCTAGTTGCACTGGTTTCTGAGCTGCCATGTAGTAATTATCTGTATTATTTTCTAATGAGACTTATATTGTGACATTTATATTCTATATATACAGTATACTGTGAGTCGGTCCCTAAGCACAGAGTAAGTGCAGTGAATCAGCAGAAAAGAAGATGGGGAGTTACTGGGGGAATCTTTTGAGACACAGAAGGGCTGTGGTTGCTTTGGGCTGGCACAGAAGCCCAAAACATAATTTACAACATTTCTAGCCTACTTCTTTAGGTAAACTTTAGTTCTCCTTTAATACTAACAAATAGGGATGTTGTGGATGTTGTGAATGAAGTGTAAGGTGTAACATCAGGCACATTGGAACCTTTTACTTATAACACTTGCCTTAACTGGGCAGTTTGCACTTGTTTAATACATAAGACCTTTAATAAGCTATAAAACAGGAACAAAATTGCATACTATATGTATTTGTTACTATTCTGTATTGTAACAGGTTAAGATATTTATTGTTTTATTTAAACACCACCTATCCTAACAGTGCATCCTATTCAAGGTGAAACAAATTCTGAAAAGCGCTTCAGATTCTTTACAAATTGGCACTCCAAGTTATATGGTACTACCTGGCTTCTTTTCTGGTTTGACATATTTTGGCCCTAGCAACAGCCCATTAACCAATGAGAAGGAAGGTCAGCAACCTTCATTTATGCTTCAGGAGAACTCCTACAATTTAAGTACGTCTCATTCTTTTCAAAGGAGTACTTGATCTCGTCAGGGGTTTTCACTAATTGTTAGATGAGCTTTGTTGTATTTTTGTAACTATGTTCATGCAACAGAGAAACACGTAGAAAAAAAATCAGTCAGATCTTTTTTTACAGAAAATAGCTGAATATTAAAAATGCAAAGTGAAGGGCAATGAAGAAAGCAACAATTTTATGAAGGTAAATCAGAACCACATGAGCATTAGTGATAATAAAACTGAGAACCAAATGCATATACATTGTGCCAAAGTACAAATGTATTTGTCACACAAACTTTATATGTGATAATGATTATAGAAACGCATTGTGTTGATGAACAATGGCCCGGCTATACTGTAGCTTCTATTAAGGTAACAGCAACACTGTGAAACTTCAACCTACGCAGGCTTGATCTCATTTGCTCCCTCTTACTACATGGCAAGGACAGAAAACTCTGTCTAATTTAAAAGGCACCAGTTGACTTGAATGTCAGGGGTGTATTTAGTAGATTTAGTAGATTGGTACGTCTGGGTGACCCTGGTAAGCCATGATGGCCTTGTCTTTGCTAAAATGTATTTAAATGTATTTAAAGGTACAGGTGTGGGATCCCTTATCCGGAAACCCATTATCCAGAAAGCTCCGAATTACGGAATGCCCATCTCCCATAGACTCCATTTTAATCAAATAATTCAGAATTTTAAAACTGATTTCCTTTTTCTCTGTAGTAATAAAACAGTACCTTGTAATTGATCCCAACTAAGATATAAATAATCCTTATTGGATGCAAAACAATCCCATAGGGTTTAATTAATGTTTTATTGGTTCTTTAGTAGACTTAAGGTATGGAGATCCAAATTACGGAAAGACCCCTTATCCAGAATGCTCTTGGTCCCGAGCATTCTGGATAACGGGTCCTATACCTGTACTAAATATCTGGTATCTAAATATCTAAAACTTTGGCAATACCTAGTGATGGCCTGAAAATTATGAAAGAATTTCCCAAAGGATAATGTGGTGATCAGGAGTTAACTGCCAGTCCAGACATATTATTATGGATTCTTGCTCTGACCACTCAAACTGCTCTGTTATAATTAACTCATAATCTGGGCTGCCGGGTCCCTATGTCTATTTTAAGTTGGAGGCCATTTTGGCCCCAAAGCTATCCCTAGTATGATAATTCTATAAAAAAAAGATGTGGCCTTAACTGTATGGATCATCAGGAGTAGGCAAGGGCTCTGTACCCATGGGGGATTGGTGCAACAACAGAAGCTTGCTGTTAGATTTAAGGTGCTAAGAGATATAGCAGAACATCTTGAGGAACTTCCTGCCAAATAGAAAGCAAATAAGGCAATACGTGCTTATTGTAAAGCAATGATAGCACAATTGGATGGCTAATAAAGGTAAGAAGTCATTGTATATGAGAGCTTTAGACATCTTTATATCATTTAAGGGGAAATAAAAGGAAATACATTTACCTGTATATATTCATTTTTTGCTGGAAGTGCAGGATGCTAGCATGATAATATGTATTTCAAGTAAATGTGTGGTTTTGGTTTGAATGTTAAACATGTGTTTGGTCTGTGTATTTTGTGCTGTTTCACATAGGTCAGTATTAGACGCTATGCAATACATGTTGCCCAGAAAAACAATCATTCAATCAATCAATCAGTCAATCAAGCTAATAAACCTTTCTCTGACCAGGCCATTCCAACATACAAAGAAAGTAATGTCTTCTAGTGGGCTAAGCCTTTAATTCTCAATTATAGCTGCCATGCAGCATTGACCATACAAACAACTGGTGGCTTCATTTAGGTTTTATGGCTAATGCCAGATGTGGTGTTTTTACGCTGCGTATTTTCTGTGCCTAAAAACGCGCACAACCCACACAGCTCCTGACTATGGCGTTTTTCAGCCTAGTACTGGTGACGTAGCAAATCCCGTTTCCCATGGTGCTAATAGTGCGAAATAGTAAAAACGCTGCGTATTTCCACAAGGTCTGGCAGCTGCCTTTGTGTACACATAGGAATAGGTTGCTGTGCAAATAACGGCGTATTTCGCCAAACGCATGAAAAGTCAGTGGTAACGCGTTTTCTAGTGTATTTACGCATTGTGTGTTTTCCATCAAAACTGTTGACGTTATTTCTATGGATGATGATATCGTGTGTTTTTCAGCCGCCCAGAGAATTAGAAAATATGCAGCCTAAAAACGCCACGTCTGGCATCAGCCTTAAATACTAAACTGTCTGCTTGGCAGGAGTGCTACATCTGCATCAGATATATTCGCTTTTATTGACACTAACTTTTGAAGCTAATTCCAATACAAAACTTAAATCACAGCTGAGCACTGAACAGTACCTACGCAGAGACAAGCTTTACTCTTGTTAGGGCTCATTAGTACAGAATAGGATTTCTGATCCTTTGACTTTAGAAAACCATAGATTAGGTGGATTATCCTTGAATCCTTTTTAGGGATTACAAATCCCCAAAACTGTAAAATTCTTTAAAAATGACAACTGATTTAAGCTTGAACTGTGTTATGTGGCCATTGAAATATTCAATTTCTGTATCTATGGTAATTAGCCATAATACTCTGCAGTTTTTGTTTCTGATCATTAAAGCAGAATACTTTTGAGCCTGGTTATCTTTGCATATCAAACTAGATTATTTTCCTCACTGTATTCTTTCAAAACATTAAATGCAAACATATAAATGATAGACAAGCACCCAAAGGGGCCTATTTTCTAAAAGTAAACAAAAACATTTTGTGCCATTTATCAAGCCCCAATTGATTTTATTCCTTTAAAAAAAACAAACCTTTTGTAAGCCTCAAAAGCACAATTGCATTTACATTGTATATTGTGAGAGATGGATGTACTTTGTCTCTAAAAGAAATTATTCTGATTTAATCTGACTTTAGTCCTCATATTACAATATTTTAAACACTTAATAGTGCTCTTAACAAGTTATGTAAGGCTTATGTAAGGCTCATCTACAGCCTGGGAGGAATCTTTTCAAGGCAACATTCTGCAATGCAATAATTTCCTTCTAACTTGTATTTGCTTGATTAAAGAGATTCAGCAACTGGACCCTAATGATCAGTTCTGTTCAGGATTTGGTGCTTGTGGGTGAAAGATTTCTTAATACCACTCTGTTTCTATTTAAAGGTGAAGTAAGTGCTTAAAAGTGCTACGGCAAAAAAATGTGCTACTGAATAGCAGCAAGAGAAAAAACTGGATTGGCTTGGGTCACCTTATTAAACACCTTACTAAACAATAAGATAATAAGACCTCTTTACAGCAACTAACCCTAAGCCTTTACCAAAAATAGGCACATGCATATGTGTATGTTGTGTCTACTGACTTCCAATTGCTGTGTTTGTGAAGTTTATGAATTTTTAGAATGCCTTGCATACTGACTGCCTGCTTGCCTGGCTTTTTTTGATCCAAAGCACTTTATTTGTGGATTATACTCTATATCAGTGATCCCCAAGCAATGGCTCAGGAGCAACATGTTGCTCACCAACCCATTGAGTGTTTCTCCCAGATGCCTCAAAGCAGTTGCTCATTTTTACATTTCTGACATAGAGGCAAGTTTTGGAGGCATACATACCATGTGTACTGCCAAGCAGAGACTCTTGTATTCTGCCAGTCCACATTGGGCTACCAATGAACTTTTTTTTAATGCTTGCATTGCTCCCCAAATCTTTAAATATTTAAATATTGCTCACTGGTAATAAATCTTGGGGACCCCTGCTCTAGAGTTTTCTGTGTTGCAAGCTCATAATGCAATTATGGTTATTGTTTGTAGTGTTTTCATAATCTTATAGATTTTGCACTTTGCTTCTAAAAATGTTGTGTTCGTAAATCTGTAAAGCTACAGATTTTGCAAATACTTTACAAAATTGTAACAGGTTTCTGTGCCTTGTCTTTACAGTCTGTAGTAGGATAACTGATAAGTACAGGGCTCAATAATGGAATGCTTAACAATTTAGGATGGCTGGGTTAGGGCAGGAGTAGGGGGTGGGAAGTAGATGGTGAACACAGGTGCCACCTCTCTGCCCCTTCCCTAACTTACCCATCCCCTTAATTGCAATGGTGGCCTACTATGGAGCCCTGTAAATATCACCAACCCTATGCCAGGTTTTAAGGATAGGGCTGCCTAGCGCACACCAGTAGTGATGAACGAATCTGTCCTGTTTCGCTTCGCCGTAAAATTCAAGAGAACAGCGAAAAATGTGCGAAACGCATTTGTCACACAATTTTTTTGTCGCTTGCAATTTTTTTTCCGCGACCACACCAATTTTTGGCACAACAAATTTTTCTGTGGCACATTTTCACAGAAGTTTCATGAAACAATTTGTTGGTGAAATTCGCTGCGAATCCATGCCTGGTGAAAAAATTCGCTCATCACTACACACCAGTCCCCGTACACACGATGCAAGTTCTTTTTAAATGAGACTTATGGGGAATGTTTGCACCCCTTAGTGCTCTTGAACTAGGATCAGGATCAAAGAAAATGTCTTGAGCCATGGTCTTCCTCTATATAAGCTAAGGGGCATGACTTCTATCTTTGTCATCCAGTTGTTGTTGTAGTAAAGCACATGCAGTGGCAGATTTATATAGGACAATCCAGGTGGTCAATTGAATTCTGCATATTTACTAAATGGTTTTCAGTGAACTTGGGGATGATTGGATAATATATTTCACCAGGTCTTCTGGTCCTTAGCTCTACACTTGAGCATAAGGTTACACAGAGTAATACTGAATATGCACAGTCTAGACTGTGGGCTAGACTCATGCTGCCACATAAAACAGTAAATCTTAATATTTTTCTTCAAAATTAACAGCACTGCTTTTAAATGAGCTAATGTACTAATGGGGTAACAAGGTCACTTTAAGCAGATCTAAGCACTCATTCATCACATAGTCATTCTGAGGTATTGCACCCCTGATGATAACTATTAACTTTACAACCAGTGTTAGTTGCATTACTGCTCCATGCTATGTAGTCAACATTTTATAGTGCTGCCTATTAATACAATAAAGTTAAACTGGCAGGGTATGAAACAGAAAGCAAAAAACTCACCATAGCAACCTATTTTTTAACAGAACAGAACCAGACTGGTATGTAGAGTGCTTTAGTCAAGGTGCACTGGCTTTTACTACTGCAATTTTGAAAAGTACTATTGGTTTTTAGGAATAAATATTGGGTTAACATTTGCTTTTACCAGTTTGTAAAGAGATTGTTTAAGGGTCACCACAGACATATACTAAGAATAATATTTTTCTAATTAGAACTTTCTTTTACTCATATAGTAATACAGGTATGGGATCTCTTATTTAGATTTAGATTGATACTTGGTTGCTATGGGTATTACACTGGGGTAAAATTTGTACAGTTACTGTATGCAGGGTTGAGCATTGGGAATAGCATCAAACATAAAAAAATAGCAAATTCAAATTCAAATTTTATTTGTCACATACACAGTCATACACATTATGATATGCAGTGAAATGCTTAGACGACTACTATTGACCTCAAATTAGAATAATATGGAATATAAGAAGTTAAGAATAAAAAGAATAAAATAAATTAAACATAAATGAATGAATGAAACAAAGAGACACATCATTTCTTCTATCTTACCCCATTTAATAGAGGTTACCACATACAATATGTAATAAAAGGCACTAAGTTTGCCCAGTAGCAGTAACCCATAGCAATCAATAAGATGTTTGCTTTTAAAGAGGTGACCAGTTTATGTTGCCTGCTGATTGGTTGCTATGGGTTACTGCTCCTGGGCAAACTTATTGCCTTTTATTACATAACCCCCTTAGTGGTCAAAGTGCATTCCTCTACATCTACACTAACTCAATCCATTTAATGGTGATTTGCAGAACATTTAAACACAGCACACCAGGGGGCTCATTTACACACAGGGAATATATCTTGCCAAGGTGCTATGTTGCATGAATGCAGTTGTCCATAGCAACCAAGGAGCAATTAGTTTTGATCACTTAGCAAATGAAAGCAAAGATCTGATGGGCAGCTGTAATTGCAGTTGTTATGGGTAACTGCACTTGTTCAATTCAGTGCCTATGTTAGCCAAAAGAATGTAATGCCTGTGTCTATATAAAGAGTGAATTAAAGTAGAAATACAAAGTACTTAACTATAGGTAAAGTAGTGGGATTTTTCCACCTTACAGGCATCCAATTCTGTATGTTTTGTGGAGACAATTAGTAATTTCTTCCATTTAATTAAAAAAAAGGAAAAATCTAAATAAATGGAGCCATAGTATAAAGAAAAAGTTCAATATACAATTACATATATGGGCAAAATATAGCAGATAAACACATTTCAGAGCCAGAAAAAAAGTCTCCTGCTGTGGAGATAAAGGAGAGCAGGCTAAAGCTAAACCTAAGCAATTGGCACTCTACAGTAATGAGTCTTGTGGAAAAGCTGTTTATAATAAGAAACCTCTTTATTGATGGAAGGTAGGCACAGTATTAGCAAGGCATAATATAGTGTTGTACAATTCACCTTGTATTTTTGAAAAAGGCTTTACAAATTTTATGTGGAATATGTTCATATAAATAAACTATATTTAAAGAGATAAAAGATCCTTCTTATAATAAATGAGCACGTTCCATGAAATTTCCCATAAATACAGTATACTTGAACTCATTTACTAATCCTACAAAGTTACATAGTTAGGTTGGGTTGAAAAATGACCAGAGTCCACCAAGTTCAACCCTTTCAAGTAAACCCCAGTGCAAACACATAGACTGATACTAACCTATCTATACACTCACATACAAAAACTATATATACAAACATTAATACTAACTGTTGATTTTAGTATCACAATAGCCTTGGATCCTATGCTTGTTCAAGAACTCATCCAGGCCCCTCTTAAAGGCATTAACAGAATCTGCCATTACAACACCACTAGGAAGGGCATTCCACAACCTCACTGCCCTCACCGTGAAAAACCACCTACACTGCTTCAAATGAAGGCTCTGTTCCTTTAATGTAAAGTGGTGGTATTTGATACATTGATCATTTTTATTTAAAAAAGAACATTGCCTATCTATTGGAGCCCCGAACTGCACTGCATACTCAAGGTAAGGCCTTACTAGAGACCTATAAAGAGGCAAAATTATGTGTTCATCCCCCGAGTCAATGCCCTTTTTTATACAAGACAGCACTTTATTTGCTTTAGTAGCCACAGAATGACATTGTCTAGAATAAGAACATCTTGTTATCTACAAAAGTCCCCAGATCCTTTTCAGTTAAGGATTCCCCCATCACACATATAACACATTTTTATTATTTCTTAAAACAAAATTTAAGTAGTATCACAAGATGTAGGCTAAAGATGCAGAACTTTATTGGCACAAAATGTTTCAGGCCACACACAGCGCTTTGTCAAGTGTAACCCAATGCACAGTGAACAGGTGTTTTAAACCAATAATACAGGAAGTGGCCTTCATAACCCCTCCTTCCAAATGTCCACAATATAATTCTCTTCTGTTGTGCAATTTATATTCAGTTCAAAATCAGAGCTGTCCATAAGGAACATGGACTATATACTGTAAGTTATTACATCTATTGTGAAACACATCTATCGACATGCATCCACATCTGGTTAACTAGATCATGATACTGCTAACATATTTATAGCCTACCCTATATTAACAGAACAAAGAAAAACTTGACATTTAATACATACATACTTGCCCATACTTTACCATTAGCTGTATTCTACATGCTTCATAACATTATTAGGGCAAGTCTTCAATATCTGTTAATTCAAAGAAGGCAACAGTCAGTTTTAGTCACATTTACAAAAAGCTTTTTACACTTATCAGTACTTTACAGTAATTATTTATACCTATAGGGTGTAAAGTATGTAGCCTCTTTATCTGGTGTACTTCTCTTTGTTACAATAGGCGTTTCATATCTCCACCTCTAAGGGGCATGTGTACTTCTTCTAACATCATCCATTTAAGCTGTGTTTGGTTTTGTTTAGACTTATCGAAATGTCTAGAAAAAGTAGTGGTGGTTTCTACTAAAGTGCATAACTTTTCGATTTTCAATATTAAATATTTTGCTGCCCAGTTTTTCCAATTTTGTTTTTCCAATTTTTGAGCGGTACTGTATCAAATGCTTTAGCAAAGTCCAAGTAGATGACATCCATTGCAATCCCATTACACCATAAAACCATGCTGGCACAAACTCATGGCACTATATTTTGCAAAAGTATCCTATCCCTTATTACCCCTTCCAAAATCTTTCCTATCACTGATGTCAGACTAACAGGCCTATAGTTTTCAAACTGAGAATAGGATTCCTTTTATGATCCCTTTTTGAATAATGGCAATTCGCCAGTCACTCACCACCATGCCAGACCATAATGAATGCTGAAAAAATAAGTGAAGAGTTTTTGCAGTCACAGAGCTATGCTCATTTAATATCATTGGATGAACAGCCTCTGGTCCTGGACCTTTGTTTACCTTTACATGTTCAAGTCTCTTTAGAATTTCCTCTTGAGTGACCCATGTATTAATAGTTATATTACTAGAAAAGGTTTTGCTTTGCAATGTCTTTCGTTGCTTACAGGGGGTATATACTGACCTGTATACTTGTTAAGCAACATTTTAAAGATTTTCCTTCTGTGTTTAACCCTGTGAAAAGTCTTTCCCAGTTAATATATAGCAGATATGACCTGATTAAGGCAAAATTTGCACATCTAAAATTTAGTGTTTTGGTTACTCCTTTATAGAGTTGTCCCTGCAACATTATCTCAGGGGAGCCCATGTTATGATCACTATTTCAGTTTCAAAACCTGACATTTGAGTCTTATAGGGAAGAGAGAACAATTACATTCTCTGCACTAGCAATATAGCCCCTCCTTGCACCAATAAAAGAGCAATAATGGTAAGTGCAGGGGGTGAGAGTGGAGGCATCACCAAAGCCACCTCAGGGTGGCGGGGGGGGGGGGGGGGCAAAATCACCCCTACCAATTCCCTGTCAGATTTCATAAACATAAAATTCCCCTCAAGCTTCACTCTAATCAATAGACTAACTCCTTAAGTCACAGTTGCCACTAAACAGACCAGAGTGAATGACAGTTAATATCATATTACCAAACTGGAATGTATATATCAGTAAATATTTCCCTTTTACATCTGTTTCCTTGATCCTTGATGTAATGGGCTGTGTGCTCCCTCGGAGATCACATGGCCAGAAATAATGCAGCCTTAACTGTAACAGGCTGATGTGACCTGTATGTGTGCCCTTGGTTTGTTTGTTGTTTGTTTGTTTTGTTGTTTGGGCAGCCCTTAGTACTTAAAATTAAAATTTTCTAGTTAGGAGTACCCAGTAACACATACTACAAAAAGTATATTTTTGTGAAAATGCTTTATTTACTGTAGATGAAGCAGGGTTTTACATATAAGCTGTGTTATGCAATATATTGTTATAGAGACCCACATTGCTTGGGGGTATAGTTTTCCATATCCTGCTTGCCCTATCTCATGTTGCCCAGAGGCCAAATTGGCCTCCAGCTGATATTTATTACCTTTTCACCTTGCCACACTTTAGTAAATGAAGCCCCTTGATTTTTTTGTGAAATAGACATTCTGTTAATAGCAGTTATTTGTGGCTTGTGACTTTGGTCCAGGATTTCTAAAACATTGCTTTCTGTGCTGTCTGTGTAGCACAATAAGGGATCAATAATGTGCAACTACATCAAGAGTGCTTCAGTTTTCATTTCTCTCTCTAGATCTGAACTTACAACTTGCAAGGAAATTCTCTAAATTGTCATCAGAGGAAATAGCTTGAAAAAAGATGAAAGGAAATAGACAGAGAAGTTGTCCCTCTTGCCTTCTCTAATAATAAGTCCTGTGCATACCAATGACTGGGGGATCAAGGTGTACAAAGCTACTGAGCAGGCCAAGCACAGACTTTAGTGGCTGTCAGATTAAGAAAGTTTTCATTTGCGCATATGAACACAATGAAAATGTTGCAGAATGCAAAATTGTGTCATTTTAGAAAAAATAAATGACAACGTTGTATACTGAAGTTTGAAATTTCTGTAGGCTGCCAGTTCACATAGGGGCTATTAAGTAGCCAATTATAGCACTTATTGTCACCATTAGAAACCTTTTTCATGCTTGTATTGCTCCCCAACACTTATTCCATTTAAATGTGGCTCATGGGTATAAAAGGTTGGGGATCCCTGGCATACACAAAAAAGAGTAGGAATTCAGTTGTAGTTCTGAAAATCCAGGTATTTTTTTATAACCAGTGAAAAAGCATTACAAGAATTCATAAGGCAATTATTGTTTCACTCATTGAGCTGTAAGATTTTGAGGCTGCTTTAACATATATAATCCAATGACTTTTTAATCCAGTGCATTTTTTTACCAGGGGGCATCTAAGGGCCATGCCAGTGTGCTTCTCTCCCGTTCTTTGTAAATGAATCTTCTAGTCCATCACTTAAAGGCCATTTAATTCTGTTTATTAAATTACTTATAGGTTTCAATTATAAATGTGGATAACCAGCCCTTTAAACATGGTAGCAATCTATGTATGTCAGTTAATACAAAGTGCATGCTCTATGGTTTAGCCTTTATAATATGCATGCAAAACATTTGTTATGTAACTTAATATCCTAATGAAACATGTCTTAAAACTTCAACAAAAGAATACATTTATTATACAACAACTTTACACTAAATATAAACCATTTTCAATGGTTTTAAATGTATTTGTAAATGTAATTGCCATAAGTAATTATTGTATACTACAATCGTGTACCATTACAGCAGTTGCAGTAGGCACCCTTCCCCCTGCCAAATGGCTACTTCCCCCAATCCACAATGACTTGCATACTTCTGTGAATCTGGTTCTTCTCCGGCTCCAGTTATCACATTAAATGCAAGGCATTATGGGACTTGGAGCCTTGGCTGGAAGAGAAGTGACTACTGCTACATTGTTTCAGTGCTGCATGTCATCAGGACTAGCAGTGGAGTGAAGATGCTATTAATAACAGTTACATTTACAAATAATTGTAAAATCTTTACTAATACCATCAAAGTATTGAAAATGTTAGCAAATGTATTATGGAATGTTATTTAGAATTACTCTATGAAAAGCTTTTTCAATATTAGCGTAGAGGTTAGGATGTTCAAACTGGAGATGGTGATAAAAAATATTTGTGCCTCCCTGCATTTCTTATCTTTCATCTGCTTTCTTGTAAATTTGCGATGATGAGAAGGTCCAGGTTCCTGATACATTGCCCAAACTTGTTTCAAACTAGAGTTCCTGGGCAATTTAGCCTCACAAGATTGGAAATGGGGATTTCATTACCAGTGCTGAATTTTACAGATCAAACCGGTGATTTGCTCAATATAAAGTGATTGCAGGCTTTTATTAAAACTCTACCATTCATCTGCATTCCATTTATCTGGAAGGCATACAGAAGGAAAGAGGCAATATGAAAAAAGCAATGTCGCTATCTGCATTGTAACGTATATATTTTTTACAACCAGTGTGAATCATCAAATGTAAAGTCAACTTGACTTTAGAGTATAAATCATGGATTAAAAATGTTTAATTGGCAAGAAGTCCAGTGAAGACAAATCCTATCCAAAAACCAGTGCTGGATTTAGTGGTGAAATACCAAATATGGATAAAGTTTGCAGATTTCACCCTTTTTCCCAGCTTCTCCAATATACAACTTCCTGATCCTAATTTGGCTCAATTCCTCACTTCCTGTATCTATAATGAACTGCAATTCATTTAGTCCAAAATAATGCTAAAATAACTATATGCTATATGGGACGTGGGAAAATCCCATGGAATAAATAACTTATTTTTGACAAAGTGATAATTGATAATTCTCACCACTGTCAATAAACTGCTTCCAGTTGTTGAATTGAAATAATTAATTTGAATGATATCTTACTACTTTGCTGAGATGTCTGCAGAAAAATGTTTTAAACTTTACAAATATGCTTTAAGTACAATAATGGTTTCACGGAACCAGGAGCCATGACAGACCACCAGGGAGCCCTGGCCCCTTTGGAAGTTTAGTGAAAATCAAGGAAATGGGAAAGTTAACTGGATGGTAATTTGAGCTACTGGAAAAGGCAAGGCAAGTATGGTATTGGAACAGGAGACAAGAGAGCTAAAGTAATTATGTACAGGCCACAACCAGGCACATACAGGGCAAACAAGCTAAAGTTCAAGTCCAGGAAAATGGACGCAGGCAGGAAGAGGACTTAACACAGAGCACAAACAATTTTCAGGGGCACCTACCATGGTCAAAGTGACCAAATGAACTGACAAGTAGTAATAAGCAAATTTTTTCACCAGGCATGGATTTGCAGTGAATTGCCGCATTTTCGGCACTGGCAAATTGTTTAGCAAAACTTTCGTGGAAATTCGCTGTGGAAAAATTCATTCCCCGTCAAAAAAAGTTATGGTCAAGTCAAAATGGGTACAATTGCATTAAAAAAATGGAGGTGACAAAAAAAGACGAGGACGAAAAAAAGTCGTCCAACAAATGTGTTTCGATGATTTTTGGGCTTTTCGAGAATTTTCTCGTCGTTTTGTGAACTTTACGGTCAAGCAAAATGGGACACATTCGCTCATCACTACTGACAAAGCACCACTGGTGACAGTGACTCTAAAAAGGTGAATTTCCTGCCAGGTCCCTGGTATCCAATGGGCCAGTGCTCATTCTCACCATGGCATTGGTAAATTTGTGATGCCACTAGGCTGTGGCATTTTTTTGGTTTATCTCTGCTATCATTCTTAACTATATTTAAGGTAGAATGAGAGGAAAGGAGAAAAAGAAGTAATTTAATACATTTTTAAGGTAAACATTGAGAAGAACCAATATTTTTGCAATCTATAATGAGGTTACTAAGTCAATTTTATGTCCTCTTTTTGTTTGTGATCAAAGAAATCCTTAGGGAATTAATAGTTACCTGATTCTCTGACCACCCTACCTCTTATTGCCTGCTACTGCACAGCTTGTTGGGATTTCTTCATTAGGTTCCAGTTTACATAAAATAAAAAGGATAAAAAGATTCAGCCTGGTACCAGTATTCATTACAAGGAAATCCTACAGTTTCTCACTCATAGCATTGTGACATTGCTATAAAGATCTGTTTTAATTAGTAACTCGTTACAGCTTTCAGATTGAATTGAATTCACTAAACATTTGTAAAGTTCTAAAGGCATAAATCATTCATTCTAATTTTAATAAACTGTGCACCATGGGTGATAAAATGTTTAAACAATATTCTCAGTATATGTTCAATAATGTTACACTAACCATTAACTTACTTATTAACCTATTTTCTTCCAAAATCATTATTCATTCAATTAAATAAATAGATCAGTCAGATTACAAAGGAAAACACAGTGGTAAGAAAAGAGATTTAATATATGGTGGTCAAATATTAAAACTTGGACATTTTTAAATGTTATGTGATGGGCACATTTTTTCGCTAGGCATGGATTCGCAGCGAATTTCCACATTTCGACAGTGGTGAATTGTTTCACAAAACTTTATAGAAAATTTGTCATGCCTCAAAAAAAGTCATGGTCGTGTAAAATTGCCCAACGGTTGCGTCAAAATAGGCATGGTTGTGCCAAATTGGGCGTGGATGCGGCAAAATAGATGTGGTCACGAAAAAATAGATGCACGCAAGAAAAAAAGACACAGCTGACAAAAAAGTCACGCGACAAATGCGTTTTGCATTTTTTTTGCAGTTCTGTGACGTTGTTTTGCAAATTTTCTGGCAAAGCAAAATGGGAGAGATTCGCTCATCACTAGTTAAAAGCACTACTGTCCTGGAAAAAAAGTCGGAAGGAGTGTAGGGCAACCTGGCTGACAATTTAAGAAGACTCTTTATAAAGCATATACATTGTAGTTGAGGAGCAGGACCAGCAAACATACATTTAAGAATCCTACTTCAATGGTCAACTTCAAGTGATTTCATATTTTGGATTCAACTCCTCAAAACAGTAAAATAAATGTCACCAAATTTGTTTATTTAAAAAAGCCAAAGAGGCTTTGATAAATATGTAAATTTAATGAAACACTTTCCTGCCTGCCAAGAACGTTTTGGTAAGTCTTTCTGGAATCACTAGATTAAAATCCTAAAGGGACCTCTGACCCAGACACAAAAAGCTGTACAACAAAAGTCCTTTGCAAATTAAACATGAATCCCATTTTTTTTAAAATCATCCATGTCTGTTATTTAAATATCTCAGCTGTCAATTATACATACCGCCCAACATTTGAAAAATGGAAAGAGGGATAAAAAGAAATGCATAGTGTGTTTTGTTTTTTCTTACAACGCCCATTTTGAGACCACACCCCCTAAATACCAATCCCATTTGACAAAATTCGGCACATTTCTGGGGTTTTTGGGGTCTTGCTTTATGTGTTATTACAGTTTTTCTAAAAAAGGTGAAATTGCCCTTTAAGTCTCAGTTCCCCCAAGAGACCTGTTTAACTTATTTAATTTAGCTACTTATTTAAATAAGCTTGAGAAACATTGCATCTTATTATTTAAATAAGTTTGAGAAGCCTTCAGTGCAGGAGAGCAAAGAGAAATGAGGGACTTTTCAGTAAGAATCCAGGACTGTGGGTTCAGTTGTTAGTATAATATATATATTGCCTGCCTGAGGCATAGAGGTGGGGCAGTTTCACTTTCCATTCAGCACTTCCTAGATGTTACTGCACTCCTCATACTCTTCCTCCCTCATCATTGCCTATAATTGTGTAGCCTGTTCATGAGCATGGGCATCAGAAACCCCTATCTAGGGCATACACCAGATTTTGAGGTGATACAAAATTTGCCTTAATAGTTTCCACAAAGTGGCACCTGCCTGCTTGCTGTGAGCTAAAGGAAACAAGATTCATTAAACTTATAGCATAAGTAAACTTTATTTTGCTCAAATAATGTTATAAAAAGATTTGGAGTTATTTCTTAGGTCTCCTGCTTCTTATCAAAATTCAATTATATACTTTGGCTGGGGAATTAAATTTTGAGCAAAATGAGAGAACTCATTGATATTATACTACCCATTGCTAATTTAGTCATTGAAATGCTATTGAAACTATGGAATATCAGTGCTATTTTCCGACTTTGATGAGATTGCCATCACTACATTGAAAACTGTTTCAACATCCCACTGACTTCAATAGAAATCTTTGAAGCCAGCTCTGATGGAAACTGTAGAAGTACAGACAGACAGTGTTGATTAGTATGTCTATAAAGGTGTAATAGGGATCCATGTAAATTGCATGGCAATGTGGTACATGGTCAAATGTTTAGATAAACTTTTTTTTTTATCTTTAGTAAATGTTACTCCTTCAACACTTTATAAATACAGTGCTGTCTCCTAATGCATCTAGGCATGCCTCTGCAATATCATCAGATTGGAGTTACACTGTAGGTGGTAACAGGGCTGTGTTTGGGCAAAGACCAGAGAAGCAGAAAACAGATCATAATAAAGGAGTCAGCAGCTTGTGGTTTATAAGAATTACTGTAGATGGGCCTAATTATATATGTTACATGGACTATTGCTGTGATGCCTGGGGTTTGCTACATGAGCAGACTGTTTCTTTCCCTGAATTGGCAACTTAAGTTTCCATTTATGCCCCTTTCAGAAATAGGTTTCCAGTTTCAGATTTTAGGTTCAATTAACAATAGAAAATAATGTAGAACACCCTGTGTATGCATGTATCAGCTTGGTTCCAGCACTCAGCTCTAGCTGATAACATGTGAAGGGGGCCAAATCCATTTAATTGGCTTTTTAAATCTGAAACAGCACGGACTGACACAAAAATGTACGCACAGCCCATGAATTTCCCTAAGCTAATAGTATTACTAATTCGTACTTCTTACACAGTGGCTCCGATTTCCAGGCCACAGTGGCCGCGCAGATTTAGAGATTTTCATACTTGTGCACAAATTGGTTAATCTAATTTTGACTATGCCATCTGTGCTGAAACAGAAAAAATATGTTCAGTCTGGCATGCGTGTGTGACCTCCACTGGAAGCCATTGCTCTAGCAGCTGCAGTTTCTTGAACTGAGAAAAGTTCAAGTGTTTTTTTAAATAAAGGAGAGGGGTATTATGCACAGACTTTTTCTACGTATATATGCATTTCAGTTCACATCTGTGTGTTATATTTCTTGCCTTTAGTAAGGCATTTTTCAAAGTCTTTAACAATACAATGCAATTTATATACAGTATGAACATGAAATGGAAGTTTTTAGTGATGTCTACTCAAAATGTCTTATAATGCCTCCGGGGATGCAAACATTATGTCCATACCAATATAAATATAGAAATATAAATCCAACTATGTGCAGGAGTAGACACTAGCCCAAGGGGTATATTTATCATGCTGTGTAAAAAGTGGAGTAAAACATTACCGGAGATGTTGCACAATGCAACCAATCAGCGCACAACCAGTTGCTTTCAGATGCTTTCCCTTGGCTTCCTAAGTATTGAAAACTAATTGCTGATTAGTTGCCTTGGGCAACATCACCATTAATGCTTCACTCCACTTTTTACACAGCATGATAAATATAAAGGCAAGGTCTAATCAAGCAGGCCTAAATCTGAGCCCACAAATTATTATTTCCAAAAGCTTTAATCACAACTTGACCAGCCATCAGCTGAGAATTATGGTATCGCAAACATGAAAGTGATATGATCTGAGGGAGGAAGGCTGAAAGGGAGATGAATAAGATGATTTCAGAAAAGTAGAAAAAATCTCCACCAAACTCACTGCATCATAAATACCCATGTGTTCCAGCCAAATAAAGGGATACTGTCATGGGACATCATGCTGTTTTCCAAAATGCCGCAATTAATAGAGCTCCTCACACTTAATCCTGTACTGAAATCCATTTTTTAAAAGAGCAAATGCATGTTTGTACATTTAACACTAAAATTTGAGACTTTAGGCTAGCTAAAGTTAGTTATTGTCCATGATTCCAACAGTCCTGTGCTTTCATATGAATCTGTCTTTCTTTATGTTGAGCCACTGATTTTATGTCATTAAACCCCCAACAGCTGATGTGAACAGAACTTTGTCTATTGTGCCAGACCTTTCAGCAAGGTGCAAGTAATAACATAACAGGGCTCATTAATGTCTACAAGTGCAGTGGGCAACTTGTACTTTTCTCTGCAGTTAGTTGCATGTAACACCACCTTTATTAAAGGTACTTGCATTAAGATTTGCTCTTTGTTCCTCTCTATAGTAGTGCATGGTGCTGCTCAGTCCTATCTGCCACCTCCAAACAAAGTGGTAGCTCCACAGGGTTCCCCTTAGCACCCTGCATCAGCCCTGTTCAGTTTTGCCAAAAGAATAGGGTGCACATATCACTCGTACACTGAACACCAGGCAGATTTTTTTTAACAGGTTTTTATTAGGTAAAACAAGAGAGAAGAAGAATATAGGAAGGGGAAAGAAGAGGAAGGGAAGGAAAAGAAGAAGGGAAAGGACACCGGCGCACAGTAAAGTACAGTAAGGATTAAGTATGATATTACATATGACAAAACAAAGATAGCACATTTATACATTTTTTCACCAATATGATATTCACAAATGTGGAAAGGTTAGTATTTTAGTGTTGAATATGTATGTACGTATGTATGTATGTATATCTTTATTTATAAAGCGCTACTTATGTACGTAGCACTGTACAGTAGAATACATTAATACAAACAGGGGGTTATTATGATAATAGATAAATACAGGTTTCTTTTCATTTACTCACCATCAAAAATGGTAAGCCATTACCTTCTAACAGTAAAGTAAAGGCCATACTTATAATAATGCTACAATGATGTCCAATTGTGGCCCCTGGAGCACGATTGCCGCTACTTTTAGCATAGCTAGTAGTTTGGTAGTTTGCAGTTGAAAGATGTATTTACCCATTTTGGTTTCCTCAAAATATGTACTTTCAGAAAATATATGGTTTTCTTGGGTCTCTGTGCTGTCAGGGGGTCTTATGACACATAAAACATATACCAGGTGCTTATATTGAGGCAGCCAGTGTGTCACACATGAAATGAATGTGGGTTATAGAATGGGGTAAATTGCAAGTTTTTAGACAATTTTCAAAAACTAGATAAAAATTGCTACATTTAGCTTAGCTTGGTATTTGGTGCTTTGCCATACAAATACATATTTACCGATTTTACATTTGGCAGAATGTGTATTTTCTGAAAATATGAGTTTTGTGGGGTAAGCTTACTTACTTACTTACTTTACCACATCTACTACCAAAAAATACACTGCCTGATTTATATGCCATGAAATGTTTATGCACTAACTTCCTTTTCAGACTCCATAGCTTGGAGTAGAAAGACATGGGTGCCCATTTTTTATTCACCCAAATGCGTACTTTCCAAAAAGATATAGTTTGGGGGGGGGGGGGTCAACGTATTTTTTGTGTTTTTAACTCATAAACAAATGCAGTAAATTTGTTGAATTTTCAGTAGATAACTTCATTTTGTGGTCTCTAAATGATAATCCTATGCACAATGGGCATCAGACTGTTCAGTGGACCCTTGGCTTTCATATTTAGGATATTTATTCTTGGTACCTAATCTATATGGAGATAAAATGCTTGAAATCAAAAGATTTGAGGCATATTTTAAAATTTTCATTCTGCTAAGAAAAAGCATTGCTGTTTGATATGTCAGAGAAGAAAGACATAGTTACCCATTTTGGATTCGGCAAAATGTGTACATTTCAAAAATATATGGTTTCCTGAGGTAAACCTAATGTTCTGGTATTTTTGACTTTGGAATCTAAAGTATGCCGTATTCTGCTGTAACGCTTTGAAAATTACCCAGTTACTGCTGGGAGTTTTTGATATATAGAAGTCAAAATTCTCCATACATCTACAAAGTATATATATCTTATATTGGCATTTAGGAGACATGAGGCTTTCTGAATCAGTTGAACTTTTGTCCATAAAATAACACACAGATAAACATCTGTCTGGTATAAATTCTTATATCATGAAATATAGCAATTTTTCTGTTTTTTTTTTTGTATCTTGAGCTCTAAATCTTATTCCAGAAGTATAATTACACAAAAACTCAGGCATATTTGGAACGCTGGGGTTCTTCTCCTGAAAAAACAATATATAGGTTTCCTCCCTAAATGGGAAATTCTGCTGTTAAGATCTTGTTGTTATTTTGAGCAGCTCTTTGTTCTTTGTTAGGACTGTGTTTGCCCCTTGCAGCTTTTGTTTATGAAATTTCTAGAAAAGTGATTTATTGATTGTAAATAATTTAGTTGTAAGTTATGAATTAAAAAAGAAAAAAAATATTCTGAAAGGGTGGTGGCTTTCTTAGTTTCTGATTGCTATTTGTTTTGATAATTGTCTCTATTTACTGATAACCTGTTATGAGCATGTATACAAAAGAAAAACTTTGCATGTAGAATTTACTAAATCATTTCCAAACTAAAAATAAGACATAAAGAAATGTATTTTAATTATACCAGCTTTAATCTATAATGATTAAAGCTTGCTTAATTGGTCTCAATGTCGCAATGTGTAGTATGTTTTCTTAGAGCAACTGCTGTACTTGTGCTATGTTTCTATGCTTTTGCACGCTTTTGCAGTATTTTTAGCTATTTGCTTAAATTGGCACGTCAGGACTGGGTCAGGCAATTTGGGAGAAAGCAACTTTTACCCCCTACAACATCCACCAAAGCCAGACACAAACCCACGCACCCCCTTTCCCACCAGTTTCTTCGTCGCTGCCCCCGCCACTTCTACTAGCCCTCCTATTCCTACATAGTGTACTTTTTATTTCTAAATTACACTGTTTACATAGCAAATAATTCACTCTACCATTTAAAAATTTAGTCTTGAACCAACAAATGTATTTTTTTGTAATACTAGTGTGTAGGCAGCCATCTCAGGCATTGTGCCTGAGTCTGAGCTTTCAGGAGCCAGTGCTACACATTAGAACTGCTTTCAGATAACCTATTGTTTCTCCTACACCCATGTAACTGGAGGAGTCGCTAGCCGGACTTAGATTTCTTACTACTGAGTGTTATTCTGATATGTACCACTTTTAGCAATACAGGTGTCAGGGAGTTGCTATCTTGTTACCTGGGTTATATCACTCCAACTTGCAGTGCAGCAGAAAAGTTTATCAGAGCACAAGTAACATGATCCTTGCACCTGAGGGAATTAAAAAAAATATGGCTAGCCCCATGAGAAATTTCAAAATAGCAGCTACTTGTCGTGGCTTCTAAAATAGACAATGCTGATCATTTACTGATAATTGTCTCTATGTGTGTTTTAGCAGAGGCAATTGTCAGTATTGCCTACAACAGGGTATTTTCTGGCATATAGTAGCCGTGACAAGTAGGTGCTGCTAAGTAGCTCCGTGTGTGTTCACCCTAAGTTGTGCCTTAACAGTTCCCTACCCTGCCTACCCCTAAATCTGGCCCTGGGTCCCATAATAAAAACAGGGCAAAAATTTAAACATGGTTGGTTACTAGTGCGGTGGATATTTGTAGAACTGGGAGACTGAACGAGATCCTCTAATTGTGTAGGTACCCAGTGTACAGTGTAACTTGAGAAGGCTTCATAGACACTACAACTTCTTTCTCTGCTGAGGGTGAGCCAACTTGTTCTACATAATGTATATATTGTAATGGTCTTTCAAATTAAATAGTTTTTCTCCTTTAAACTTACCACACAATATCTATGGTTACACAGATTAATGCATAATATTATGTACACAGGCATATATAGAACAATTCTATTAACATTTTTAAAAATTCAGAATGAAGTAGCAATCTGTGAGTTATTATGGTATAGTTGCTGGCCCCAGCAAATATCTGGTCATATTCCAGCTTCAATTCAAAATGCTTGGAAAAGGCTCTTTATTATTATTATTTTTTTTTTTTGCTCAAATTGTTGTTTTTAGTAAAAAAGAGAAGACAATATCACAAGCAGCATGTTGTTTGATAGTTTTCTCTACGGCAGGGGGCATGGGGGCACACACAGACACACAGCGATCAGTCTGGACCCCTGCTAGGCTGAGATGCCAACGCCACATTACAAAAAGAAATAGTTATTATTTTTCCAGCTTTCCATTCCCATTAGAGACTCTGATTTTAGATAAAAAAAACCCCAAAAAGTACATTTGCAAGGAGACAGAGCTCAGGACATTGTGTGTCTCTTGCTTCACTTAAAAATATATCTGCTGCTGATTGAGGCTTTTATCTAGTAGAATGCAGCAAAAGCATGAAAAGCCAGTGTTCTTGTGTGTGTATTTTTACCGGATAAAAATACAATGCGGTAAAGCAGCAAGTTCTATAATACGGCCAGTAAATGCCACCCATTTAACTACAGAGTCAGACATCAGCAAAAAGCAAATAAAGGAGGCGCTCCCTATTGCATATAATATATATATATATACCTACAGGTATATATATATATATATATATATACACACACACACACACACACATCTCCTGACAGTTCTTAGATGATCTTAAATTTAGAGTTCTAGGAAATGAATGAGTAATTCCTCTGTAATCACTGTGATGCTGCCTTGTGGAAAAACTCAAATTCTCAGACTTCTCTCAGTATAGTTTCACAGATGCTGCCAACAGAATAATCAAACCCACGAATTGATATATAGATGGCAAAATGCATACTGAATTTCAGATTAACATAAGAAACCAAGCTATGGATGATTGTACAGGCATGGGACCTGTTAGCTCTTGTCACTTGGGGTTTTCTGGCTATGTTATTCAGTAATTTAGATTGCATTTTAATTTTTCTAGGCTAGAACTCACAAACTCCAATTATACCTTCAGATCAAATATTTATTAAAGAATAGGTAAACCTTTTTTTTCTATGAGTAAAATTACTCTAAACAGCCTCCAGAATTACTTACCTTTGTCCCAGCATTCTTTCTGACCTGTTTCCTCAGTCAGAAAGTATTCTTTTTGGTTGCTTCCTTGTGCAGAGTGAAGCCCCTCCCCCACTTCCTGTTCAGTTTTCTCTTCAATTCAACAAGGTTGTCGGAGGGGAGAGCCTTCTGCGCATGCCCGGAGGCAGCAGGAGCCAGTCTGTGCATTAGCCCTTTTTTTTTATGAGAGACCTGAACAGGAAGTGGGGGTGGGGCTTCACTCTGCACAAGGAAGCATTGATAAAGAATACCTTCTGACTGAGGAAACAGGTCAGAGAGAATGCTGGGACAAAGGTAGGTAATTCTGGGGGCTGTTTAGAGTAATTTAACTCATAGAAAAAAAAAGGTTTACTTATTCTTTAATAAATACTTAATCCGAAGTTATAATTGGAGTTTGTGAGCTCTAGCCTAGAAAAATTAAAATGCGATCTAAATTACTGAATAACTCCATAGCCAGAAAACCCCAAGTGACAAGAGCTAACAGGTCCCATGCCTGTACAATCATCCATAGCTTGGTTTCTTATGTTAATCTGAAATTCAGTATGCATTTTGCCATCTATATATCAATTCGTGGGTTTGATTATTCAACTTACTTTAAGCTAAAGAACGTCAAAAACTTTGGCATGGTCAAAGCTTGCGAGGTCATGTAGGAATCAATAGGAGCTGTCCCTGTTTTTTAATAAATTAACATTTGAGGGTTTTTTTTATTGAGAGTTAATGCAAAGTAGGGAAAAAAACTCTAAAACCAGGGGTAGGCAAACTTTTAGGCTCAGGGGCCACATTGACCGTCTCCGCTTGTCAGTCCCCTAGGTTTTGCGTCGCCGCGCTTACATGCAGTCTTGACGGCAAGTCTCGCATTATGTCAGGAGTCGGGATTTTCTGAAAGACAGAAGATTGGAGACTGCGGTCTCTGTTAGGAAAAGTGAGACACACCAATCCTCAGCGGGCCGGATTAAAAAGACCAACGGCTCGTAGTTTGCCCACCCCTGTCTAAAACCTTACAAATTCAAATTTTGAAAAATATACCTTACATTCTGCTAAAAATCATTTAAACCTTAAATAGCCCCAGTAGGTTTGTTGTGTGTCCAATAAGGATTAATGATTTCTTAGTTGGGATCAAGTTCAAGGTACTGTTTTATTATTACAGAGAAAAAGGAATCATTTAACCATTAAATAAACCCAATAGGGCTGTTCTGCCCCCAATAAGGGGTAATTATATCTTAGTTGGGATCAAGTACAAGGTACTGTTTTATTATTACAGAGGAAAAAGGAAATGTTTCAACATTTTTAAATATTTGATTTAAATAGAAACTAAGGGAGATGGCCTTACCATCATTTGGAGCTTTCTGAATAACAGGTTTACAGATAACGGACCCAATATCTATATGTATTTTTCCCATGTACATTTAGTAAAGGCTTTTTAAGAAATTGTGTGCTAATGGGGTAAAATATTAACACACAATGTGCAGTTAAAATATACTGGGTGCTTTCATTACTCAACCTGCAACTGTATGAAACAGACTAATCATGGATTGGTTGCTATAGGTCACTGCCAGATGCATATTTGCCAAGTCTTTATAAATGACCCCACTGATTCATAGTGCCACCCTTTACCTTTATACCAAGCTAAGAAAAGAAGCTGTGTCTCAGACGTGGCAGTCCCCTGTATTTTCTAACTTCTTGGCAAATACTTGTGGTACATACATCTAGATCATATTGGTCTTGAAGCTTAAAATCATGTGAAAATTGTTGATATACCCTATACTTGCTTGACAAAAAAATATATTATAAAACATCAGAAAGTCTGTTTTATAACTAACATTTTATTAACAGAGATTTCTTTCATTAGTTCCCAATAACTGCACCTGGAAAACAAACATACACAAGTCAGTAAGTTCACATATAATGTCTATATCATGTTCATTGGTAGACAAGAAAATCTCAGATAACATTCAGTGGTATACACAAGTCTATAGATAGCATCAGTCAGTGGGGTTAAAAGGCACCAAGTTTATTGTCCTTATGAATGGTAGCCCAGCAGCTCACAGGAGGTCTAAGTGTTGTGTGGTATTGGAGTAGGCTATTCCAGTATCAAAGCTTTATTGTTGTTGACCCTTCAGATAACCTTTGATGAAAAGGACAGCTTTCACTTTCCAGTTGGTGGATTTTAATAGCCAGGCTGCTGAGAGAATCTACTTCATCAGAAATTAGTAAGTCTTCTTACTTTAAAGATTCTCTAGGCATTTTTCTCTAGAATGAAGTTGGATGGATACAGACCAGAAAAAGATGCAGTTGCATCCCACAGAGCCAGTAAAAGATACACACTGTAAAACACACAAACATTACGTCACAGTCATAGTCAAGTACACTATATATTTTCAATTAATTTGCAAAGCGGTAACAGACCCCATACTCAACACACAACTTGCTCCTCAATTGTCACTTTCAAGTCAAATGGTTGTCTAATGAATATTTTGGCATACTTATAACTGGAGTTCTCTGAACATCTAGATTATGGTGTACCAGAGTGGACTTTTTCACTGTTAGAAATATTCTGAGAAGTCGGCACATCTTGCAGCTCAAAACATATCCAACACCTAATCCTTGCCTCTGCATGTGCCCTCAGTGTACCTGCAGGCACTTCTAAAGCTCTTTGCCAACTTCTGCATTTTTATTCTTTCTGCGCAGTTTGTGAAGGCAGGACTCTTTGTGCCATTTTGCTATTGTGTCTTATTTATATTTTCATCAATCTATGTAGGTTTTTGTTGTTTTCTATTGCTGAGCATTGTGCTACATGTTGTCTGTTTATAAATAAAAGATCACAATATTACCGCATAGGACATTGGTTGATCCAGGGTGTATTCTTTCACTGAGGAAACTGTTGGACACGGTATCTTCAGCTTTTCATACAAAGCCTTCTTTGTGCTTGATGTGATGACTTAAGATTTTGGAAAAATAATTTCAAACTGTAGTAAACTTTATGGAACAACTTATTGTGTCATACACCAAATAAATACTTTTTTGAAAAATGATGGCAAATAAAGTGTGGAGGGGTTAAATGCTTTTTTTTATATCCATAGGAGCAACTTTTCTAACCTTCAGAAAGCAAGTTTTAAAACATTTGTGTGAAAACATATGCTTGTGTTTTTATATTTTGCCAAGTTTTCATATCCTGACACAATAAGTTGGGGGTTTCAGAAATGACCTCTCTACATGGCAAAATGATGGCACAAAATGGAATTAGAATACCAAGGATATCTCAGTAGGACATACATTTTCCAAAAGGTAAAATCGTATTATTTAAGTGTGCTGCTAGAATCCTTTCTCCTAAAGGGCAACCTGCTTATTCTCTGGTAAAAATCTCTATCATGGCTGCCTGTTAAGCAGAGGATAGCATACAAAATACTTTTGATAACATTCAAAGCTCTTCCCTCTGCACTCCCCTGCTCCACACTGTTTTTCCTTACTTGTCTCCCTGTACATTTCTGGCAGTCTCCTCTGTTCCTCTCAGAGCCACTGACTTTTCAGACCATCCACACCCACTCCTATCTCTTGTCCTAAATCTTCCTATCTTGTTGCTTCTTCCTTAACTCTGGAATTCTATCCCTGGGCTTCTCTTTAGGGAGAACTGTCTCAAGGCCTTCAATAAGAAACTCGAATTTCACCTTTTGCAGCACTAGAACATTACCTGCCCAGTCTTGAAACGTAAAGGCATATGGCAAAAACATTGCCCTCCTATTGTGTACCTGTTTTTTATCCACCCACATAGAATATAAGCTTTACAGGGCAGGGACCTCCTTCGTACTGTGTCTCTTACCACATGGCACTTATTCTCTGTATATTTATACTTTATTTATTTATTGTAATGCTGTCTGTCTTGTGTGTACTTTTTTATATTATACTGTGTATCCTAGCAGCTAGTGCTTTATTAATAAAGTTATACATACATACATACCGGAGAAGTAATGCTTGCCAAGGCAAGCCATTTGATAATACTGCATGAACACCATTACAGATGTCACCAAAATCCAAAACCATGGTTTCAGTAGCAGAAACATAAGCTGTGAGGAGTGTAGAAAAAGAAGTGATAAGCACATGAGTGGACAAAGTTTCAGTTTTAGTGTTCTTAGAGCCTGGGCAATAAAAAGTCACAAAATTAAATCTGGAGAGCCCAATGGGTCATTAAGAATTTATGCAGAAAAAATGTATTTTAGATTCTTAGAATTTGTGAGAATATTAACCACTTCAGTGAACCCTTGCAGCTAATAATTCATGGCTGCCAATAGAATTATTTTTCACAAAAATGTAAAGAACCAATCTATGCAGTGTCTGAAACAAAATGACTTCTGCACCAAATGCATCAGCTTCCAAGGGACAGGTAGTGTCAGGATGAACCAGAAGAGCAACAGAACCAAAGGCTTATTTATGAAAAGAAACCTGATGACCATAAGATCTTAGTACCCTTCATAGTTAGAGCAGTGATGAGAACCACACAAAAATATTTAAGACATTTTCAATAAACCTTGGCATACCAATAAAGCACTTTTACCTTAAGACTGACTGAAGACACCAATTAAAGATTGGGCAGAAAAACCAGAAAAACCTGGGCAGAATCAATTTCATAGCTGTGGCTGAAATAAAGCATCCAAGGAAATAAGGAAATAAACTCAAGCAAATAAAATTCACACTTCTCAATCTTAGCATATAGATTATTTTTCTTATTCGTGGGAGGACCTGATTAACAGGAAAACGTGTTCATCTGTAGAAAAGTAAACACATAATGAGTAGGAGCTGGGCTACAGGTACAGACAACAATATAGGCACACTTTTAGTGCCAAAGACGTACATAATAGACTCATAATGGGGCTAATTATATTTAACAGTTCAAAGTTATAGCATTTTATTGTGAAGTATAAGTTACTTTCATACTGTTTATCTAAGAATTATTGAGTTTGTTAATGCTAAATATTATAAGGACACTGTCCTTTTGTTAGTACATATCTTCGGGGTGTGGGCACTAGTTGTAATTCACTTTGTCCTATGTCCAACTGTAACTAACATTAAAGATGTCGAGGCTAGAATCAACCTGTAATCAGTGCATTAGAATGTGTGTAACAAGCTGCTGGCATACACAACCCCCAAAAGCAGCAACATGATATGGTAAAACATACCTCTGTAAGAAATTAAGTTTATACTTTTGAATAGGGATGTAGCGAACCTCACAAAAAAAGTTCGCGAACCCGTTTGCGAACTTCTGCCAAAAAGTGCGAACTTTTGCGAACTTTGCGAACCCCATAGACTTCAATGAGAAGGCGAACTTTGAAACCTAGAAAAGCCATTTATGGCCAGAAAACTGATTTTAAAGTTGTTTAAAGGGTGCCGCGACCTGGACAGTGGCATGCAGGAGGGGGATCAAGGGCAAAAATTTCCTGAAAAATACGTTGTTGTAATCAGTAATCAGAAAATAAAAGCAGTCCTTACAAGGACTATTGGATTACAGCAGATGAGATCAGAAGGACAGCTGCCCACAGCAGCTACATACAGAGCAGTAGAAAGTAGATTACTAGTCAGCAAAGCTACCTAAACTGTCCCTCAAACCCCTGCACAGCTCTCTCCCTATGCTAACTCATCAAGCACACACAGGCAGAATGTAAAATGGCTGCTGGGCTTCGGTTTATATATGGAAGGGAGTGGTCCGGGGGTGGTCCAGGAGGGAGAGCTGCCTGATTGGCTGCCATGTATCTGCTGGCTCTGGGGTGAGAGGTCAAAATTTGGCTCCAGCTAAGGCGAACCCAAAATTGCGAACATCGCTAAAAGTTCGCGAACTTGCGAACTTGCGAACACCCGATTTTCGTGCGAATTAGTTCTCCGGCGAACAGTTCGCTACATCTCTACTTTTGAACTAGCTAAAGTGTAGACGATCCATGATATGAACCCATAAACCTTGAAAGGGGAGATGAATAGGAATCACTGAAGACAAAAGTAAGAGCAGACACAGAATGAACGTGGTATGTGCAACAGAGAATGTTGGATCTAAGGACACATGTATTTACACACCTTTAGTGTGCACTTACCACATGTGATAATAAATGCTTTTCACTGCAAGATAGGAACAATAAATTAGTTGTGGACAGAATATCTATGTAGGTATTATTTTGTGTGAAATGTAGCAAAATTGCTTTTGTTTATGGTCAGCTTGACACAGAGGAAACTGCTTTTCTCACTCTGTATATGGTACATATCATTCTCTCTGTTCTTGGCTCCTTTTTTGTGCGTAAGTAGCTTGGCATGGATATTATTCAATTATAAGATGGCATCTATCTTATAGAGCATTTTATTATGCTTATCAATAAATAATGTGCTATATTTATTATAATGTTCAGATTGCTTGCTCAGTAGTTGAAAGCAGAGTAAGTAAGTAACCAATGAATAAGCAGCAGTACAATGAATGCTGGCAGTTGCAAAACCTTTAAACTAGTTCCGCATAGTGGCAATATTTTGGATCCACCTGATCATAAGAAAGGGTTAAGTCTGGCCCCTGAACATATGCCTTTACTTTTACACATGTTGCTATTGCTCATTGTTTGTTTCTCAGTGTGCATCTTCAGCTGCTTATGAGATATGAGAGTAGAACAAACTGCTATGCGGTTCCTGCACATTATGCACATTTTGGCCCAGCAGTAGGCTTTACACATGGTGCTTGTGTCTGACACACAGCATTTACTTTAAGCATGTACCTGGTGCGAGGCACAGAGAACAGCAATCACTGGTGCAGGGAAAGCCAGTGCTTAATGCTTGCCTTAACCATGGGCAGTCAACATGCAACCCCATTAAACAGCTATAACTGCATCTCATAGCATTCAATGTTTGCTGTCTGGCTTGACTTCTTGCACCCCATGCTGTAACCACAAGGCACTGGGTCAGGCAATAGGGTGATAAGCTGCTCTGGGGCCAAAAACATGGGGATATGAGACAAGTTTTTTTACATTTACACATATCTCTAGTTTTCAAATTTAATATATTTATTTTCTTTATACTTTGCCATTCATAAAGCTGGTAAAACTTTACAGCAGATTTAATTTTCTTATTTATACAGTGTGTTAAGAGAAATCAATATCTGGACCTCTGCACCATTTGATTGACTTAAATTCATAGTGGAAAACTGACTTTTAGATGTACTTATGTGAAAGTATTTATAAAGGTAAATGGCACAAGTTTGTTTACAGGAACAACATATATGAATATATAAACTGTCCCTTTCTGCACCTTCTAATACCCATGCTGCCCGCTCCCCCCATCAAGTGCACAAGTGGATTGGTAGTGCACTCAGAGGAAATGGTCACTAGAAATGGAGAACTCTGGTGTGGGGAAAATACCAATTCTGTGTGTTCATGTTCCAATGTTTGTCTAGCTTATAAAGACTCTCTAATTTCCCTAAACTATAGTTGAACTTAATCACAGCAGACAGCAGCCCTTGACAGGGTCATCCTACCTGCCAGTGAAGACTCCATTTCACATTTGTTTCTAGTAGCAGGCATTATCCTACGTACATGTCTGCCTCTTGGTCACAGCTGTCCTAAACAGCAAATGTAGCATCCAAAGAATGGAAGTATTAAAGAGGATGAACATCATTATGCATTTTTAAGGAATTGTTTGGAGCAGAGCTGTCCAACTGGAGACCAGCAGCTCAAATATGGTCTTCAATGTATTTCTACAAAGGGCAGAAAAGTATTGGTGTCTGGCCAAAAGGAAATTTGTACCAGAACAAAGGTAGATAACCTGCTGTGTGTCAATGTTTTGAGTACCTTTATGCTATTTTAAGCCTCTGCAAATTATAATTGCTTCCTGTAACATTATTTTTAAAGAATATTAAAGGAGACATATTGGATAAATGGGAAAAAAAGGTAATTTTGTAGGCAATTATGAATAATATACGGTGCTGGTTTCACTTTGTGCTAAACATTAACCCTGTCTGTAACAATGGCCCCTTTATTGGAGCTCCCTATAGATCCTATCACTTCTCTGTCTGAGTTTGAAATGAAGAGTGGGCGTGTCCTAACGGTCCCTGCCAGAAGCACAGTAGGAGGGGGAGAGCCAATCACAGCCCTGCACTCACACAAGCAAAGACAGGCTTTAGTTCCCTATCAGGTCAGCCTAGCTGCTGATTGGTTCCTATCCTACAGTGTAGGGTACGGAGGGCCGCCGGCTCCCCAGCTCATCCAGAGAAATCAGCCAGCAGGAAGTGGAACAGATGGGCGGGGCTAGTGGGGTTTTTGTGGAATTTCTCAATAAATCAGTCAGAAACACAACTTTTTTAAGCACAATCCTTCTATATCTAGAGGAGTATAATTCCCTGGTACATTCATAATTTTTATAGGATATGTCTCCTTTAAGCATGTGCAGTTACAGAGAGTAAAAGCCACCTTATCCAACTGGGAGATGGAAAGCAAATCTTGTAGTAACACAACTAGTCCTTCAGTAAATATATGTCACACAAGTACCTCCACAAAGGAAAACTATACCCCGAGAATGAATACTTAACCAACAGATAGTTTGTATTATGTTAAGTTACCTATTAAAAAATCTTGCCAAACTGGAATACAGTATATATATCAGTAAATATTGCCCTTTTATATCCTTTCCCTTTCATCCACCATTTAGTGATGGGCTGTGTGCTCCCTCAGAGATCACATGACCAGAAATATTGCAGCTTTAACTGTAACACCTAATTGTCTAATCTCAAGTAATTGGCTGATGGGACCTAGCATGTATGTGTGCCATGGCTTGTTTGTGAGCACTGTGAATACTATGATCCCAGGAGGCGGCACTTAATTCTTAAAATGGCAATTTTCTATTTAGGATTACCCAATGGCACATACTATTAATAAAGTATATTTTTTTAATGAAAATGTTTTATTTAGATGAAGCAGGGTTTTACATATGAGCTTGTTTATGCAATATATTTTTATAGAGATCTATATTGTTTTGGGGTATAGTTTTCCTTTCAAGAAAATCACTTTGTCC
Organism: Xenopus tropicalis; assembly: GCF_000004195.4. Lineage (NCBI taxonomy): Eukaryota > Metazoa > Chordata > Amphibia > Anura > Pipidae > Xenopus > Xenopus tropicalis. The sequence continues at coordinate 82,984,426 of NC_030683.2, forward strand.
TATAAATACTCCCATAGAGCATTTTATAGCAGTTTTATGTAGGCACATATTTAATATTATCGCAAAACTAGCTTACATAAAGTAACAGGATATAAAATACTGTATCCAGGGTTTAGTAAATACATCAACCCCCCCCCACCCTTTGGTTACTATTTATTCTAATACCACCAGTCTGTAAATAAGTAATTGCAGCTTCCAAATTCATTCCCCTTTAACTGCTTACAAAAATTTACAGACCACATAGCTAAATATTTGTAAGAAAGCTTTTACATTTAAATATCTGTGGAAGATTTATACAAAAGGCTAATTTGTTTGCTGTGTACTATATGCTTTGGCACTTTGTGTGCTTATTATAGCTCTGATTGGCTCATCTACCCGCCACTCACACAATTGCTAAGTGACCCTTAGCAACCTTTAGCTTGGTCAGTTTCCATGGAAACTTCTCTCTGCTATTATATCTCATCAGTTCAAACGAAACTGGGCTGTCTCCACTTAACCAATGTAATTACAGTATCATGTATGAAAGGGACATAATGCCACTGTAGAAATAGACCAAGAGAAAAAACAAGAATGAAGATAGACTATATGAAAAAAGGAAACTAGGTTATATAAATACTCAGAACAGCGCTTGAAAATAGAGGTGGCTGTGTTCAGCACCACCAGTATCCAAGAGGGTGGGCAGTGGTAGGTACTTAGATGCCCCTCATCTCACCTCCTACCCGTCCCTTAACTTGTGTGTCAGACACAGATGCTGTGCTTTATTTATTAGATTAAAAACTACACGGTTTGTATTGACTGGGACGTATTCTATGCCTAAAGCTTTTTCTGAATTATCTTGGGATGTAAGTTATATTTGGTGGCTTAAAATTATTATGTGCAACACTTGGTAGGTGCCATAGAAGAAGTGTTTAAAGGGCTGTAGGTTTGGTGTTTGTCAAGATTAAGAACTAAGGGACCCCTTAACCAACATTTATTTTACTGAAAAATATTACACTGTATAAAAATGTTCTGATATTTCTATTTCAAAGTACTAAAATGCAATTTTTTTTTAAAATGCAATAAACTGAAACACATTTCCAAAGTATCATCACTGAACTGGCTCAAGAAAAAAGCTCAAAAGTAAAAAAAAGGGTGCAAAGCTAGCTGGGAATCTGTGGCACTATTTGTAAACTGATTAGTACAAGAGTTATCTGAAGCGAAATGTGCCATGAACAAATTCACTATGTCCAAATCTGCTACTGACATGAAGCCATTATTTTTAGTTCTACCAAAAATGTAAGGGGTGGTTTACCTTTAAGTAATTTTTAGTATGTTATAGGTTAACCTTTTCTTTGCACATTTATCTTTTTATCTTTTACTTTTTAGATATTTTAGGGTTTTTTCCCCCGCTGAAACTCAAACTGGAGAGCTGCCGACCAAAAATTGAAATAATTAAACTATAAATAATAAAATATTAAGACCAATTGCATATTGTCTCAAAGTATGATTCTCTACATCACACTAAGGGGCACATTTACTAACCCATGAATCCGAATCCGAATTGGAAAAATTCCGATTGGAAAACATTTTGCGACTTTTTCGTATTTTTTGCGATTTTTTCTGCACCTTACGACTTTTCGGAAATTGTCGTGACTTTTTCGTTACCAATACGATTTGCGCGAAAAACGCGGGTTTTTCGTAGCCATTACGACTTGCGTGAAAAAACGCGAGTTTTTCGTAGCCATTACGATTCGCTCGTATCTTGTCGTGACTTTTTCGTATTGAGTGCTCGTAAGCGGCGGGCGAAACTTTCAGACTTAGCATGATTTTGGAAGCCTCCCATAGGACTCAATGGCACCCTGCAGCTCCAACCTGGCCCAAAAAAAGTCACCATACTGAAGCTTGAATGAATCCGAATGTTTCGTACTCTGCGCGAAAGCTGCGAAAAAGGCGCGACTTTTTAACGCTACTAAAAAATCGCAACATTTTGCGCAACTTTCGGAATGGCTACGAAAAAGGCGCGACTTTTCGTACAAGTTTTAACGCTATGAAAAAATCGCCAGATTTTGTGCAACTTTCGGAATGGCTACGAAAAAGTTGCGAGAATTTTCCGAAAAATCGCAAAATACCGATCATTACGAAAAAAACGCAATCGGACGCATTCGGCCCGTTCGTGGGTTAGTAAATGTGCCCCTAAAAGTTAACTCAAAGGTCAACAACTCCTTTAAAATGCTATCCATTTGTTGGGATCCTTAACCATATTGCCAAAAAAAATGAGTCTGAGTGTACAGTTTTGTTGTTATTATTGCTTTTTATAGCTTATCTATCTAGATAAATGTTTTAAGGAGAAGGAAAGGCTAAGTCACTTGGGGGTGCTAAAATGTTAGGCACCCCCAAGTGACTTTAATCGCTTACCTCGTACCCCGGGCTGGTGCCCCTGTTAGGAGAAAACCGCCCCAACCCTGGGTACCTGGAGCGATGCGCTTCCTCCTTTCGCCTGCGTTTCGCTAAGACTTACACACAGGCACATGTGCAGTAGAGTGAAAAGCCGACTTCTTTGTTAAAGGTCGGCTTTGCACTCTACTGCACATGCGCGTGCAGTGTTACAGGAAGCGCTGCAGCTACCCCGGGCTGGTGCTGTTCTCTCTGAACAGGGGCACCAGCCCGGGGTAAAAAGGGCTATTGAAGTCACTTGGGGGTGCCTAACATTTTGGCACCCCCAAGTGACTTTGCCTTTCCTTCTCCTTTAAGGGTCTGAATACTTCTGCAAGGCAGTCTACTGTACAGCGCTGCATACATAAGTGGCACTTTATAAATAAAGATATACATACATAAATATAATCTATGGGCAAATAGGGCTGATGTTCTATGCTGTAAATACTTTCCAAGGTCTAAGCATGCTACAAAATTAAGGATTGGTGGAGAGTCTCTGTGTGCTAAGTGATTTATTGCAAATACAGTAGAAAATATTATGCCAGAAAAATGTTCTGCCCACCACCTATAAATGTCTTTTCTGTCATATGTAACCATGTTAATATAGTACTTAAGTAAAGATGCTGTCTGCTACTGCAAAAGTAGAGGGCTTTTCACAAAATCAACTACTGAGACATCTTAGGCTTTATTCTTCAGCTTTTATAAGCAATAAAATAAAGTGTGGTCCCCGCTGATTAATGTAATTTGGTGCATATAGCACCTTGGTCATGATGATGTTTGAAAACTGTGATGGTTGTCTGTCTCAATTTGCATTACATGAGCTCTCTTAGAAGTTCTATTTGACTTCTGTTGAAAAAAAAGTGTGGGGCAGGTATTAGGGACTTGGTGGGCAGATGCCTAAAAGAACTGGAGCTTGCAGAGAGCTACTCAGAATCTGCTGGCTCCCCTGGCATACGACATAGGACCAAAGCTTCAGTAGGTTATTTTTTAATTTTAACAGATGACTGCTCAAATGTTCCACTGTCTGAGTAGACAGAATTGGAAGTCAGCTTTCCAGCTGAATTTGCTTAGCGGCAAAGTAAATTTAATGCAAATTAATCACATTTATGTACCATGTCAATTAGACCCTATTAAAAAATGTTGAATAAAATGTCATAATTACATTTGAATTTGCAACAAAAAGCTAACCTTGCAATTTGTGCTTCCATAAAGCAAGTTTAGTTCTCAGTACACTCATCAACTCCAATACAATTCCATTTATGAAGAAGCACAATGTAAGCCATAATATGTACTAAAAGGCAACATAGTACATTGATAGGACATTTATCAGCATGCAATGGATATGACATAAATACACATGTCTGGAGCAGGAAAGTAAAAATATCTAGCGGGTGGTATAAAATAAACTTGAATAGCCATATAATGAGACAGACACCTGCACTATTTCTGCAGAATGCCATAAAAATATCATACTGAAATCCACTCTAACATAATGGTATGCTAATTATACATTAAATATACATAAAAGATATCAAAATATTAAAAATCAACATGTTATTAGGAAAGCTAAAAATATACCTTACTATTTATTGAACCTATAAAGAGTTAATTAACAAAGCTTTCTACTTTTCTCCCTTTTTTTCAACAATGGTTTCTATAAGTCACGTGTCTGTGTGTGCACAAGGTGTATGTGCCAGGCATTTTTTACAGTTAGTGAGATATATCCAGTTCAACTCATACTCATATTCTTTTCTTGTTTTTTGTTCAGTTGACACAGAAGACAGAAAGAAATTCTTCAGTCAAAAAATTGCCTAGATTTACTAAATGAAAAGAAAAAAACAAAATGCATGTCAGTGAATAAACAAATGTAATAATAAACATTGCTCCAATAAGGAATGTGCAATCCTATAAACAAATAACTACTCTCTGTATATCATTTGGGAAATCTTCTAACCTTGTGGAATTTCAAAATATACCTAAATTGGTGAAGTAATTTTTAATTTTTCCACTAGACAAAAACACTTTGCAATATAATGTACAGGTTAGGGATAATGGCCCTTACGTAACTTGGTTTAAAACACCTTGTCTTAAAACGTAAAAAAAATTATAAAAAAAAATTGAATTGTTTTGCCAACAAAGAGAATTTCTAATAGCCAATATACTGCCAAGTACAAGGTACTAGGGGTCATCTACATAGACCTTGGTCAGAAGCACAAAAAAGCAACCCTTCAGGGTAATTCTGGATCTGGCTGTGCTCTGCACTGGCACAAAGCAGTAAGTACAGGGCCCTGAAGCAGCCTGTGACTGCCAGAGCTTCAGTAACTTGTGTGTCTGAATGATGTGCAAGTTGGAGTCCTATCTGACTCATCATGCATACAGTCAGCACTACATTCATATGGGGAACATAGGGGTGCAAAAACCTGCAGCAGAGGGGTCAAATTGTAAATAACATGCCGGATTGCATCTGGGTTTTGCAGCCCATACAGGTAGTAAATAACCACTACTGTTTTATTATTAAAAAGAAAAAAATATAATATATATATATATATATATATTGCAGTTGTTATTACCAAACTTTACAAGGCAGGGTTCTGATAAAATACCGTATATCAAATAACAGCAGAAAGTTCCACACCCCCTACACAAAACCCCTCCAAAACACTGATGCAATAAACATCATAATTTATTTTTAATCTAAGAGGTGTATTTCTATACATTTGTAACCCCTTTATGGCTATAAAATAGTTAAATACCAGATATTGGTAGAACATGGGGCACATGCGACTCTCTTTCTCTGGAATGGAGCCTTCGCTATATCGAAAGAACTGCTGGATGGTGTTGTTCAACGACACCTCCCACTGCCACTGTGTAGTGTGATAGCTCAGATTAAAGGATAAGATGGACACCAGGAGCTCTTGCAAATGAAACTGTAACTATTTCTTGTCCAAGACAAGATGTAGCAATTCAGGGATAAATCAATACTCACACATGCACAGATTTAGAAGACACCTTGGTAATAGTTAGAGAAGCACCTGTCAGCATGACACCACTAGGAAGGACTTTGCACAGTAACAGTACAATCAGGAAGAGGTAGGGTTTAAAGCCATAGGGAAGCTTAACCCTATGGGTCCCTACACATATGTAATTGTGTCACTCTATAGTGTTTCTCTGAATGTACTTCAGAGGGGCCTGGATGAGTTCTTGATCAATCAGAATATCCAAGGCTATTGTGATACTAATATCTACAGTTAGTACTAGTGGTTGTATATATAGTGTATGTATGTGAGTGTATAGATTGGTAGGTGTGGGTTAAGTGTGCTGGGTTTACTTGGATGGGTTGAACTTGATGGACACTGGTCTTTTTTCAACCCTATGTAACTATGTAACTATGTAACTATGTACTGTGTCAACTGTGATTCAACCGTCTCCCAGAGTCCCAGCATATGTTTAACCTACAGGTCTATAGATTCAAGGCTAAGGCTGCTGTCCTTTTTTGACTACCCGGGTTACAGAGATTTCCTGAAATTCATCCTCATCATGCAAGACAAAGATATGAGGGCAAAATTTATCACATTCTCAGACAAGTCAAATTGTTATGACATCAATCCAACAGGCCAATTGATTTGGTAGACAAGTTTGGCAGATCTGTCCCAGAGCAATAGAACAAAAACAGAAGCGTCCTATAAACCAATTATTTTTTATTCCCTATTGCCGCAGTAAACAGACATAATAGGGTGCAGACATACCATACCCATTTATATTTTAAGGTCCCCAATTATTCTTAATTACAATTATTTATTCATCGTCCAGCTCAGAGATTAAATAAAATGGATGACAAAAAAATAAGCACCTTGTTATGATAATATGTTCTCTGTCATTAAAACTGCCATGAAAGCTGACAGCCCCTGTTAAGTACCTGCTATTAATGCATGAAGGGTTTAGAGTGCCTAGAATGATTGCTATTAACCTATGTTAGGACACACGAACGACTAGGCCTTATTGTGCTCTCACTGCTTCTAAACAATACTAGCAGCAGGCATACATACTGTGCTATAGGGTCACACAGCTGTGAATATTGAGTACAAAGGGACATAACAGCATTAACTGTGATGTAATAATATGCAGAGAGACAGAAAATCATTTGTAAACAAAACTTTTCACATGAAAACTGGGCTTTCTTTTCACTTGGGCTTTCAAGATTTAGCCTTGTCAATCCCAGGTTCATTACTTTGCAGAGTTAAGCTTGTGTCCATCATGAGCGCTGCATAGAGATATATAAGTGATACTGTAGGATGTAGTTCCTATAGTTTTGCATTTACAACCTATTTCATTAAATAGAAATTTAGGGTGATATGAAATCTTCTTGTGAATCTAGTGCAGGTATTCGAGCCATTATCTGGAAACCTGTTATCCAGAAAGCCCAAAATTATGAGAAGGCCATCTCTCATTGGTTCTATAATAATGAATTCATATTTTTATAAAATCATATCCCTTTTTCTCTGTAATAAAACAGAACTTTGAACTTGATCCCAGATAATATACAGTATAATCATGTGAGTTTAAAGCTTAATACAGGTATGGGATCCCTTATCCAGAAACCCGATATCCAGAAAGCTCCGAATTACGGAAAGCCTGTCTGCCATAGACTCCATTATAAGCAAATAATTCAGATTTTAAAAATTGATTTCCTTTTTCTCTGTAAAAATAAAACAGTGCCTTGTATTTGATCCAAACTAAGATATAATTAATCCTTACTGGATGCAAAATAATCTTATTGAGTTTAATTAATGTTTTATTGATTTTTTAACAGACTTAAGGTATGAAGATCCAAATTACAGAAAGACCACTTATCCGGAATACCCTTGGTCCCGGGCATTCTGGATAACGGGTCCTATACCTGTACATAAAAACTCACTCACGTTCTATTCATGTATTAAGCTTTAAACTCACATTTTGAAAAATCTGCCCCTTACTATTTAAACTGTTTTTTTAGTTTAAAGCATGAAGATTCAAATTATGGAAAAAATCATTATCTGGAAAACCCCAGGTCCCGAGCATTCTGGATAACAGGTCCCACACCTGTAATGTAGTCTATTTAGCTTGACTTGTTGAGTTATCTTGAAAGTATTTCCCCACTTATTGTAGCAGCTTTTTCAATTTAAAGGAGTGGTAGGGAACTCCATGCGATTCTTAAGGTTTTACCATCATCATAATCCAATCAACACAATGCCATGAAACTATGGTACTGATACTCTGGTAACTGTTTCAAATACAAATCTGGATATTCTTCTGTACACACATTTGTTCACTCAAAAAAACAACGCTTTGCAAAAGAGGTGGATGATAGTTAAGTAGGTAGAAGGCACCCTAACAATGACTTTACTACCATTGAATAGTATTCTAGAGATTTTACAACAAAAAGTGATGAATTACTGTCTTAGTTTTATGTGTTTTTTTTTCTTCTTCTTTTGACAATGGTTTTGCTTTACAGGCTCTAATTTAATTACTGCAGAATACGGATCTCCTGCCGTGCAACTGAATTTTTACCAGAGAACAAAAGTGAATATATGACAGTATGTGCTTAAATTATAAAAACCTTATAATGCTGTTCATATCTCACATGCTTTATACTAAGCTCTAGACAGGCTTCAAGGAAAAATTGTCTTCTGTAACTGGATATTTATGCTGTTTCTAGAGCATTGACAGGTGTAAGAATGTTCTCCTAAAAGGAATTGTGGGCTTCTAGATAACAGAATTTTTTGCCTGACTCCATTTAGACATTGTACAGTATGTTGCTGACCTGCACAGGAATATGGCATTGGATCTTTACATGTTAAGATTATTGCATTTTCTGGAGAAGAAAGATATGAGCCATTTTTCAAAGCTCTGATGTTATTTTTTTAAGACATCTGTTGATGCTATTTTACATCAGTAGCAATAGGCCTTATAGATTGGTAACAGATCCACGAGGGTTGAGGCCCTAGTACAGCTAACAAAATAAAACATCTTTTGGTGGCAGGAAATTGTAAGTGAGATTCATAAAACCTGAGATTGAAATGTGTTACTTTTATATCTATGCAGCAATCCAATTCCACTATTATAAATCTCACCCACTTTTATCAATCTCCTCTTCAATAAGTAGTGGGCAGCTTCTTCTTCTGTTATATATTTTCAAGTGCCAACTCACAATTTGTTATGGTTTTTTTTATATAGATATGCTTTTGTGACATGGGTGGTACTATATATCTGCAGGGAAATCTGTGCTGCCCCAAATGTGGTACAGTGTAGTCATAGATCTATAGCAAGATGAAAAATCGAGGGTGGGTAGCATTGTCATCTGATGGCAGTTTAGGCTCAGTTTAGGTCCCTCTGGGTGACTGGGTGGAGGCATGTGGCTGTAGTTTTTTAACTTGTGTCTATGAATAAAATGCTTTAATTGTTTAGAGATGGAAATGAGTTCTTAGAAGAAGACAGAGTATCTATTAAAGTAGTTCCACCTACACACAGAAACATAAATGCACACATCCCATGCTGTCAATATTAAAGAACCGAAAACTCTCCCTCGGGGAGAATAGAATATTATTGGCCTCACTGCAGTTCTCTTTTTGGGATACTACATAATTATTTTATATATTTACATAATATATTTTACATAGTAAAACGATGAGCTGTATTTAAAGTGACCTGTGGCAATAAACATCTTTTATGAAGTCATTGTTGTTTCCGTTATGATATCATGGGGGCGATTCACTAAAGTGCGATAAAAAGTGCGCTATTTATAGCGTGCGGAAATTTTTTTATCGCGTCTTAATTTTTGCGACTTCTCGCACGATTCACTATAAGCATACTTGCGCTATTTTACGCGCGATACTTCATGCGATATTTTTGTCGCAATAAATAACGTGCGCTGTATTTTTCGCATGCACGCTATTTATCGCAAGTGCTAATTGTCGCGACATTACGCACACGACAATCGGCAGCATAAAACTGCGACATTTTGCCCTGGGAGAGCACAGAGTGCTAGAGAGGTGCTGTATAAATGTTTATTTGCAAAAAAAAAACCCCAATAAAAATCTAAGTAAGAAAAAAAAAGTGCTAGAGATAATAAAATAGGGGGGGGGGGGCATTTAAGAATATTTAGCCAAATACTTAGGGGTCCGTTTGCTAAAGTGGCTTAAATTATGTGGGAGATTTTAGACACAGAATAAATAGCAAATATGTTATGGGCACTTTATTAAATGGGAACAAATATAATATTGCAATTATTCTTGCAACAAAACATTGGATTGGCAGTTATCACACTTGCCAGAAAATACGCTACGTACTAATTAACGCAAGTTTTACTATTCAGCAAAATGGGCTAAAGACAAAATTGTTGGCAGAATATTTGCAAAAATGTAACCCATATAGCATATTGATGCTGTTACTGATAAATGTAAGAGTGCAGGAGAAACTACATGAAAGTATAGAATACCATATCAAGGAAGGAAAAATAATTAGACATTAACCAGTTCAAAAGTAGAAAAATAAAAACTTTTATTTTAACAATTAAAGGGGAAAAAATAGGGAAAGTAAAACTTAGGGCTTGCTGCCCTTGAGTTCTCGAATGTCCCTCCTGAGTTCGATAATTTCCCCCCGGAGCTGGGCCAGCTCGGCCTTGATGTTGGCCAGGTCCTCCTGCACTGATGGTCCCTAGTCTGCAGGAGAACCTGGTGCCCAGCGCTTGGCCTGGGGGGAGTCCAGGGCCTGGGGGGAGAACTCAAGGGCCTGGGGGGAAACTGGGAGGAAACTGGGGGAGAAATTAAGGGGGGAATGTCCGGGGCCTCGGGGGCCTCTTCGGCCTCGGGGGCCATTTGTGCTGGGGCCTCTGGGGCCAATTGTGCTGGGGCCTCTGGGGCCGCTGGTGGTCGGGCCTCTGGGGCTGCTGGTAGACGAGCCTCGGGGGCCTCTGGTAGACGGGCCTCGGGGGCCTCTGGTAGATGGGCCACGGGGGCCTCTGGGGCCGCTGGTAGACAGGCCTCGTGGGCCTCTGGTGGTCGAGCCTTTGGGGCCGCTGGTGGTCGGGCCTCGGGGGCCTCGGGTAGACGAGCCTCGGGGGCCTCTGGTAGACGGGCCTCGGGGGCCACAGAAGCCTGGTGTGCCTGGGGATGAGGCGCCAGCTGAAGTTCTGTGGGATAGTATTGTAAGATGTTATTTTGTGTAATATATTATACATACATATATATATATATACATTCATACACCATCATAAATAACGGGGCCCTCACAACAACATTTTTTGGTCCCCCCTCCTCCCACGCCCCCAATGGCCCTCCCCCTGTGAACCCTCACATCAATCCAAAGGACACACAGACATTGTTAGCCAGGGCCCCCTAAAACATTCGTGGCCCTTCCCCAAATGACTCATACTATGGGCCGCTCCCTGCTGCTTCCCCCATGCTTTAAACTCAATTATGCATATGTATTTGAAAATAGATGTGTATATATATATATATATATACAATACGAAGTGCTGGGAAGCTGCACACCATAAGGAACAATAATACCTGGGTGCCTGTGGCAAAACAAAATCTAGACAGGCATGGGGTGACGGCACACACAGAATTTTCACAAGGAGTCACGAAGATGTGAAATAATATTCAGAGGTTTATTGTGATCAACGTTTCAGTTCCTCACTGGCATTATGGTTGAACGTGATGGACGTATGTCTTTTTTCAACCCAACTTACTATGTTACTATGTTACTTTCGTCATCCCTGACATTTCTTACATTTGTACTTATAGTTCAAATTACTTGCTAAATCTTTTACTGAACGTATTCTGTAAAAGTATAATAAAGTACAATAATTACCTTCCGCAATTTCAGCGATCAGATCTGAATTCCTGCGCTTCAGGTCAGACCATATGCGCTGGAGCAGGCGGAGGTCCACATCAATTCCAATGCCCCTGCGCAACCCGGCTTGGAGGTCGCGCAGGATGGCCCTCTTCCTCTCGTGGACCCCTAAGGGCCCCAGCTGTAGGTCGTCATATCCTGAGCACAGGAAACATGTGATAATATAGCGCCACTCCCCTGGTAGCAGATCAGAAACCCCAGGCATGATGCTCCTCTCAGTGTGACTGCAGGCTCAATGACACAAAATGGCCCCAAGTCGCACATGTCACGAGATTACAAAATCGCTACAAAATGTCCACCAGTCGCAAGATTACAAAGTTGCGACAAAGAAATCGCCAAAATATACCTAGTAATGTATTTTGTGTGACTAAATATTTACCGCTACAGTACTGCATATTGTGGCGACTAAATATTTACCGCTATAGTACTGTATATTATGGCGACTAAGTATTTACCGCTATAGTACTGTATATTATGGCAACTAAATATTTACCGCTATAGTACTGTATATTATGGCGACTAAATATTTACCGCTATAGTACTGTATATTATGGCGACTAAATTTTTACCGCTATTGTAGCGAAATTCCATAAATGCCAAGACTTTAGTAAAATTTAGTAAAAAGACACATACTTGAATAAATAACACTGCTAAGTCCATATTTTATTGCCAAAAACTCATTTACTGTAATTTTCTATAATTTATCACCTGCCTGTAGTAGGTGTTAATTTTTGCATAGACCAATGCGATATTTAGCGCGCCTAAGTGTTTGTGAATCATGCGATCGTATTCTTTTCAGCGCAAAAATTAACGCATGCGGTAAAACTAGCGCATGCGGTCGCACGAAAAATAACGCATGCGATATGGCGACTTAACGCACGAGATAATACTATGGTGAATCGCACGCAAATTATCGCGACTAATTTAACGCAAAAAAGCGTGTGATAAATTTTATCGCACTTTAGTGAATCAGCCCCCATATCTACTACTGCCAGTGAGCTCAGTTTAGCATATTTGCATGTACCACAGGTATGTGTTATATGTACCACATATATATTACTATCTGTTATTTGGAATGCTTTTTTTCTGTAATTTGTATCACCATAGCTAAAGCTATCTAATTTGATTGTTTTGCCACCAGTTTGTATATGGATCCATGCAGCTACAGTACCAACAAATACAAAAGAGTGTTTTATCATTACAGATAAAAAATGAATTATTTGTTTAAAATGGACTTCATGGAAGATGGCCTTTCTGTAATTTAGAGATTTCTGGATATTGGGTTTCCAGACAAGAGATTACATACCTGCATTCTTTTAGTGCTTGTAATAATATATTATTTATGTTAAATTCAATTACTAGAGCTTGGTAAGCCATAGTTAGTATTGGTGTGTTTGTATCACATGATATTGTAACCCTCAAGCCCATGGTGTTGGAACAAGAAGGAGAAAATAGGGTATCTAAGTGACACTGAAGCAAAGTGCACATTTGTTGTAGCACTACATAATTTTAACAGAAGCAAAACCAGCCCTTTATGTTTATGCAGCATGACCCACCGCCACAGTGTTCAATTAACTCAGCTTCCCCTAACATAAATTCCTATTTTAGACACAGCTTAACCCACTCATTTAATTTTAAACTAACACACAAATAAATAACAAAGAAAATAAAAAATAAAGACGTGTCCCTGACCTCAACCTTAACCACTCTATGATTCCCAAAAGGGAAATTCATTGTGCTCTTCATGGAGCAAATGATCTGGAAGAATGAAACCACTGTCACAAAAATAGCTGCTTGGACATTTAACTCCATAGATGTAAGAAATAAATAATGGAGAGGCCCCACTGGGACTCAGCAGGTTACAAAAATTGGCTCATTGAACCCATGATATTACACATCACTTAGAATATCATGCACTGAAAAACCACAGAACCAGATAAATGAATAATGATAAAAAGACTTTAAAGAGCAAATATAATTTGAAAATTACCACTGAAAACAGAAAAAGCGAAGTTTATGATTAAAATGGTGTTACCTCTAACAAGTCACTTTGTTAAAAAGCCTTTTAATTAAAGGTATAGCTAGCTATATTATGGTGTATAGGACACTGGCATAATATACATTGAACAATAACTCAAATAGGAAAATATAAATACTCTGCTGCAGGTAGAGCCCTATTAGTAGAGCCCTATTCATTTTAATAGAAAAGTATAGGTTGTTTCAATGCATAATGTCTCCTCAATTCATAATGTCTCTTATACTATAAAAGTATTGAATGAGTAGTATAATAATGTTTAAAAAAAAATAATTGGAGGAGGAAAAATGTTATTTTGGGTGCATGGTAAAAGATTTTCACTTAGAGATGCACATTTCATGGTGTGTAGGTAATGGGCTTGGCCTGCCCAACTATTCCATCCACCATCAGACACCAGATGGCAGTGATTCACTGCAAACACACCAAAACTAATAGGCCCAAACCCAACTAACGCAGTGCACAATTTCCCTTGGTGTGTCCTATAGTAGAACTGCAACATTCGTTTAAAAAAATAAATAAATAAATAAACAGAACTAATCTCCCAAGTGGAAGTGCAATGTATATCTTGTAGATTAATGAGTTTAAAAAGAAAAACATTATGTATTGTTAAAATCTGCTATTTTATTTATTTATTGTATGTATTTTATATTGGCATATTTAATAAATAAATATTGTTTTACATACAATATGAAAATATAAAAACTGTACTTTATCAGTTCTTTTCTTCTGAGTAAAAAGAGATTTTCAAAGGCCACTCAATAGTGGCACAGATGGCTCGGCTCAGTCAAGTCCATGGCAGACAAAGCATATGGTACTTAAATGTTTGCTCAAAATTAATATCGACCAGGCACCAAGGCCTAATGGAATATACCCTTGGGTACTTAGAATGCTCAGTTCACTTTTAGTAAGGCCACTACTAATCTTTTCAGACTAACTTTTATTTGGCATGGTACCTATAGATTGGAGAATGGTTGATGTAATACCAATATTAAAACAGTGATTACAATTTTAAACTGAAAACTATATGTCCATAGTTTTGATATCTGTGGTGGGTAAATTAATTTCAAGAAGAAGGAAAAGTAACTGGGTGGGGCAAAATGTTAGGCACATATTGGTTGTAATGACTTGCTTTATACCCCGGGTTGGTGTTCCTGTTAAGTGAAAACCGCACCAGTAGGGGGTAGCTACAAACAAGCTTTCCTCTTCCTTCTCTTGTATATCTTCTGCCTATCTTTTTTCTAAACTAAGGTCTGCTGGTCTTGGTAATTTTGTTTGCACATGGCTAGGAAACTGGCTAAAGCATGGTGTACAGAGGGTGGTTATACATTCCCTACTAGGAGCAGGATTTTTAGTGGGGAGCTGAATGGTTCTGTATTGGGTGTCATATGTGATAACAAAGAAGTAACAAATTATGTAGTTAGAGTGGAACACTTCTCCGGGTCTCTGCTACTTACTACCATTCTGTTTATGACACTAACTTGGTTCAAAGAATTTTTCCATTGAACAGCCATGCATTGTCATCACATTTTTCTTTCCAAAAGGTTACAATACATACATGTTGTATGCTGACTTACGGTGAATGCACTTTCTTACTGCAGGATAGTCAGGAAATTGGAACAATGCTGGCGATGGCTTTATATCAATGTGCAAAACAAACAGCTAAAGAAAACTTCCCCCCAGTGTTTGTACAAGGGAGTAGCCACTGTATGTGAACAAAACTACAGACTGTGCTAAACAAGTGCATGTACCTTGTGCTGTATATGGCCAACCACATTCGTGTAATTTACAAAAAAAATGCTTCATGCATTTTTTAATTGCTGATTTACCGTTTGCCTTACTATCATGTTTAAAATTGTGTAAAAGTGATATGTTTATGCCTCATTTCTGTGTTGCCTGTTGATGTGCATAACTGGATCACCTTGCAACTTGCATATATATTAACACACATTTACTATAGTCATAAAATGCTTGAGTAGTAAAATAGCAGGTTTAGATGTCACTTTTTCTATATGATAAGTTTATATATGAAATGTTACTGATAAACAGGAAAGTCAACCAAAAACTTCTCTACTACCATAAATGGGAATACTCAGTTTAGCCCTAACATCTACATTGTCCATGCCAAAAGAAGTTGATATTTCAAACAAAGTGAATAAATACTTAGCAAGTGCTTTAGATTTACTTATACTAGATATACCATGACCTGGATGAATAAAAATCTTCATAGTCACACTCTAAGGGGGCAGATTAATCACCATGTGAGTTTAGAGCTTAATACATAGAAACTCACCCATATTTTATTTATTCCTATGGGATTTTTAGAAGTGCATTTATCAATGGGTGAAAGTTAGAACTCACCATTTGATAAACACTTCTAAAAATCCCATAGCACATTTTGCTAAATCTACCTTAGAATTTACAACTCCTCCCAACTAGGCCCATTTATCAACATTTTTGTGGATTCATACCATGACTAAGCTCATTTTCACTAAACCCACAAATGTCTAGTCATTTATTAAAAGATTCAAGCCAAAAAAGCAGGAGAAAAAAAAAACCCTCGAAAATGACCCAATGAGCGTCCAAAAACCTCCAATACCACAAAGCAAAGAAAGATCTTTCAGTTGGAATCAAGGACAGCTGCTATTTACTTCTACACGTTTTAGATGGCATATTTTTACTTCTGATTTGTCACAGTTTTGATACATATTTGGCAAAAAATTGTGTTTTTTCCTACGGAAAAGTCAAATATTAGTAAATGCCCCCCTTAGTATTATGCATGGTAGCCCAAATATAGATGTACATTAAAGTTGGCAGAAGACACATTCTAGTCCTAGTTTCAAATGAGTTGATGGTATGCAGTAAATCATATCAGGCCAAAAGCAATTAGCTTTGACCAGAGTGGTGCAGCTAAAATACTGAAAAGTTAAATCTGATTGGTAACTGCGCTGAGGCAGCTTTGTCCAGTGTTAGTAAATGAACATGATGGATATAGATAGATAGATAGATAGATAGATGATAGATGATAGATGATAGATGATAGATAGATAGATAGATAGATAGATAGATAGATAGATAGATAGATAGATAGAATTCTCACTTTATCATTGACGTCAAGCCTTGGCTCCCTCCCACTAATGTTTGCTTTGACTCCCAACATCCCCACCATGCAATTGGCTGTTTGAGGATACCAGAAGTTTCAATTTGAAACAGCTGGAAGACTGTGTGGTTAATGTCCCTGCTGTACATTTTTGTGTTTTTCTAGTTGAAACCAATTAGTCTGCTGGTGTATCATATCTGTATAAATAATTCATGCAGCAGTAATGGTTTCTCTATTGTAAACTGTGTAATTACAGTGAGATAATTCCATCTCTTGTTTATTTATAAATGTGTGTCCAGTTCTAACTCACGAGACCTAGGGCAACAGACTGGACAAACAAGAGCAGAACATTTTATGCTTTCTCATATTTCCCTGTGCAATAGAAGGATTTCAAGAGAATGATGGCAAAGAAATGTTATTCTGCATTTTGAAATATAAAGTGGATCAATAGTTATTTTAAAATGAGAACAGCTAAATAGCCATTAGTTATGTTTATTTGCTGCCACTTTTAAGAGTTTAATGCAATACTCCCTGGGTATTTAAGGTAATACAGACTTGTCCTATTTCTGGATTAGCCATAACCAATGCCCTAGGCCTGGGCACTGTCTCTTTTGAGATGTTAACAAACGCCCTGATTTCAGGGCAACCTGTGCTGGGATCAGTTAGAAGCTTAATAGGAGCTGTAGGAGCAAAAGGTTGAATTTAATGGATGTGATTCCCTTTTCAGCTTCAATAAATATTTCACCATGTTACACATTAAGATGGCTAGGTTTCTAAAATTTGCATTTGAAGTAAAAGTTCATGTTGTTTTAGGTCTTGATGTACTTGTAGCACACAGAATAGCTTCAAATATGATTGTAAAACTTGTTTTTGGAACCAATAAAAGCAAATTAGCCTTTAATATCCCTACAGGTTAGATTCTTCTCTCAAAGGGTTATGTTATAATGTCTGCCATTGCAATATATTCTTTTTAAAAAGCTTTGTTGCTGGACATGTCCTCCTCCTCTCCTGTCTATGTAAGATATGGGCAATAAAAGAACAGCAGGGTCAAGTCACAAATTTAGATTGTTTGCACCATGGTTGCTCCACAAAGGAGTAAAGCAAAGCTTTAGGCTGGAGTAAGTGGATGCTTTGCAAATAATAAGCAGAACTACTGACAGTATATGGACAGGACACATTTTCAAAGAGAGAAAAGTAGATATTTCTTTCCTTGGAGTTGTAGAAATGTACCTGATAAAAGGGTTTTTTGTGTAATCTAGACTTGGGTGCCTAGTACCCTGATGTATACATCTAAATCTATACACAACTTTCTGACTTCAATCTCATTATCACTGAATTGTGTCATGATCTCCATTATGTAAAGGAGATAAACAAAGTTTTTCCATTGGCTTTTAATCCCTCCAGACTTAGTGTAAATCACTAGGCTTACCACTTCAATAAGCATTGCCAGATCATCATTTTAAAACTGGACAGATGTTAGGCCTTGGTTTATAGCACTGGTCCAACTCTGGTAATAGTCATATGGACCTGACTAACGTTCTAACGTAGCTACTGGCTAGTTACTAAATATGACTTTTTCTGTAGCCTCTACTCTCCATAATTCCTTGGCATTAAGACCCCAGTCCTAACTTTGACTTCTCTGATGCTTCTACCCAAGATTCTAGACAATGTCCACCCTCCACACTTGACTGATTAGGGACTCTCTATATTTTTATATTTCTCTGTTTCAGAGACACTCCCTTTTATTGCTTTCCTTCTATAAGATAAGAATACACATTGTTTGGTACCTACCATGCATAGCTCCTATTAAACAGTAAATAAGCATTGCTCTTTTAAAATAGCTTTTTACCTATTGGACCTTAATAAGATGGAAAAAACATGCTCAGTATGTACAGGTATTATTCTTACTGAAGATTAAGTAATGCTTTATGTACTTACTACATTTTTTCTTAACCTTGAGCAATAATACATACTCATAATGTCATTTAAAAGCCTTTAGGGGTCATATATGTGCAGTTGCTGATGTGCTAATTGCCCCACAGTCATTTGTGCAAATCCATAAAGTAAGGGCTAAACTCCACGGGAAGTTTTCATCAGATCTTGTCGGATAAAGATGCAACTTTTTTGTAGTTTACAAATCAGATTTTTCCATCAGTTCCATTATATTTTAACCCATGCAACTACATCCGACTTGTAGGATGCGTTTCTCGATCCAACACCATCCAACAAAATCTCCTGTAGCCCTTTAAGGTATGCATCAAAGGGCACTATTTCCAGTCCTGCCTGCCTTCCAGTCCTAATCGAGTTCAGTTGCTCCTATTGACTAAAGGGAACCCTGAAGCTACAACCACCTCCAAAAAAGGCAATAGCTCCAGGATTTCCACAGCACCTTGCACTTGCATCAGCACAGTTGTGCCAAAAGAAGGTATACATCACTCTACAAATGCCAGAAATAACACCAACGCAGAAAATGTTAATTGCAATTGGGCCGATTCACTATTGTGGGTGCAACCACGTGAAGTGAAATTCCACTTGGCGACTGCAACAATGCTGAAATTCTGGGAAAGAAAATGCTGCATTATGGGAAAAAAACATGCTGATTGTGCTTGAAATTGTACTTAGCTCACTGCACTTGAAATGACCCCTTTTTTTGCTACAAAATCAGCTATACCCTCACATGTATTAAAATAGCATCAGTCAGGACTTCCTGGGCTCCTGGCATCTGTTAGGTCTTATGCTTCCATTGCACCACCCCTAATTATTGTGCCTTATTGTGTGATTCAAAAAAATCACTGAAACCTCACTCAAACTATATTTGTCCATGTCCTATATTGTGTAAGCCATGTGCAACTAAGAAATTGACAGTAACTTTCCCAAATGTACTTACACCCCTTTCTTTTCACTCTGCTGCCAACCATAAAGCATTGCCTTTAGGCACAAATAAACCCTTTTCCTTTTTATGAAGTATCTCATGGCTTTATTGTAAGAGCCCTGTGACATGGGCAAGCTTCACTTGGTTTCTAACTCATTTAGGCTGCGATTCTATAGCATGAATACTAATTCATATTAATAATTTGGTCTTTTTATACGTATACTAATCTAGAAAATAATTGCAATAAATTATTATTTTATGGCAGATGGCTATAGATGCTTCTATTTTACAGTTTCTTGCAGCTGCTGCTTTTTTAATAGAAGTGGTAGTGTTCTGAAGAACTGCTGCCAATTAATTATATGCTTCATAAATAAGACCCTGGGCCTGTATAACTGAAAGAGCTAAATGCTTGCAGGAAGCAGGCCCCGCCTATTCCATTTAAAGTCACATTACGCTGTTAATGCCTTGCTGTGCAATAGGTTAAACACTAATAAGTAAATCATTCATTTTATTACTGACAGCTTGGTATAATGACATTAATACCTTACAAAGAGGTCATTACAGTTTCATAATGAACCATGTCACAATTAAACTCCTACAGGACACTCGCCAACACTTACTAAATTACCTCAGAGTAATGATCAGTGTGTCATTGGTTATTACTGTAGAAATTAATTGCAGCCAGTTCATAATATAATTGCTATCAAGGAGCTTGGTATTAAAGAGTTAAATCACTTAGCTGCCCCTACAAATACAGCTGCTATAATGATCATCAGCTTTCCTGCAGGCTTGCTCTTTGCCTAGAGCTAATTGCACTCTCTGCTTTTGCATTGCTGCCGTTTTGCTGGATAATGCTGCCAGTTCAGGCTTTTCTGACTATTCCAAATTTTGAGCAGACTGCTCCTTGGTTATCTTGTGCTTGTTTGTCTGTAATGCAGTTTGGCTTGCTGACTGCAGATGATAAAAGCCCATTCAGACGCATTGTGCATCTCTCCTCTCTCTAATCTTGTTGGCTTTACCATTTTGCCGGTCTGGCTAAGTTACACTGACTTTTCTATACACACACAGATACTGCCATATAAGAAATATAGTTCAGTAAACTAGGTAAATAGGTTCTGTGCAGAAGCTGTGTACCTCATGTCCAGAAAATGAACAGCTTATTTGAAAAAAAAAAAAGTTGTAAGCAGAAAAGCAATTGGTCGTGATCAGTTCCTGGGAAATAAACCTCTCTCAGCGTGTAACATGATGATCATCTCTTAGATTTTTGCAGCTTGTGGTGCCACAGCTTTAGGCGGGTGTAAATATAGCTAAGTGCCCTGGTGTTCTTGTGGATGGGGGTGTGAGATACTATATAAGGTGGAGACAGATGTTCCTCCTGCCTTCCATAGGTTGATGCTGCAGAGCCAAGTGAACAGCACAAAAACACATTTGCTATTACAGTTACATTCGCAGTTTTCCACCTTCCTACTGTAGGGACGTTGTAGCAGGACAATGGTCTCCTAGGGCAGGCCGTGCACACTCTTGTTCAAAATAACCCACAAAATAACACAAAGAAGACCCAAAATAGTGTACAACTGACTCAAAGTCCTGATTTTGGCAGCTTAACCCACAGTCCCGGTTTCTTATTCAAAAGTCCTCATTTCTCTTTGATCTCCTGCACTGAAAGCCAAAAAAGATACAAAGTTTCTCAAACAATTAGATATGTAGGCTTTTGGCATAAAGTCCAGAATACTCAACACCTGCACTTAGATACAATTGTAGCTAATAAGATAAGCAGGTCTCTTGCAAGAATGGATACTTGCAGCTTAAAGGGCAATTTCACCTTCATTAGCAAAACTCTATGGGGCACATTTACTAACCCACGAATCCGAATCCGAATTGGAAAAATTCCGATTGGAAAACGAACATTTTGCGACTTTTTCGTATTTTTGCGATTTTTTCGGCGCCTTTACGACTTTTCGGAAATTGTCGCGACTTTTTCGTTACCAATACGATTTGCGCAAAAAAACGTGAGTTTTTCGTAGCCATTACGACTTGCGCGAAAAAATGCGAGTTTTTCGTAGCCATTACGATTCGCTCGTATCTTGTCGCGACTTTTTCTTATTGAGCGCTCGTAAGCGGCAGCCGAAACTTTCAGACTTAGCATGATTTTGTAAGCCTCCCATAGGACTCAATGGCACCCTGCAGCTCCAACCTGGCCCAAGAAAAGTCACCATACTGAAGCTTGAATAAATCGGAATGTTTCGTACTCGGCGCGAAAGCTGCGAAAAAGTCGCGACTTTTTAACACTACCAAAAAATCGCAACATTTTGCGCAACTTTCGGAATGGCTACGAAAAAGGCGTGACTTTTCGTGCAAGTTTTAACGCTACGAAAAAATCGCAACATTTTGCGCAACTTTCGCAATGGCTACGAAAAAGTCGCGTCAATTTTCCGAAAAATCACAAAATACCGATCATTACGGAAAAAACGCAATCGGACGCATTCGGCCCATTCGTGGGTTAGTAAATGTGCCCCTATGTGTATCACACATTAAACAGGACCCAAAAACCCCCAGAAATGTGTTCAAACTTGACATAACCTGCCAAATTTAGTAAAATTGGAATGATATTATGGGGGGTGATCACAAAAATGGGCGTGGTCAAAAACTTGCATGGATACAGATGTTCCCTCATTTCTTTTTGCTACCTATTTGGTATTAAACCAAACAGTTTGTTTTTTTCTTAGGGAAGATCAGGTCTCAATTGTCTGTTCCGGTTCAAGCTTTATGAAACCTGAACAATAATTTAACATTAACAATTAAATATTAAGATACTCATTGTGATTTTTTCTATCAACATGGCTTAGTTACCGTCAAGTACAGTTAATGAGAATTTGCTTTTCTAAATTAGCATAGTAGTATTTCAGATCTTCCCAGATAACTGGTTCTGTATAATAGATCCTATACCATTATTTAAAAGACTGGACTTACTCATCAGTCAGACTATTGATAGAGCTAGTGTTACCACCCAATCAGTTTTGACACAGACATTTAAGTTTATCAAAGGTCTGTCGGGTTCAAAGCTTTCTGTCCAGTTTAAAACATTGAGAAAACTAGACTGAAATCCAGCCAATTGTATCTAAGCAATGTAATAATCCCTCCCCTCCCTGGCATCATAACCCCACCTGACATCGGCATTTCTGTCCCCAGCATCATCATGTACATACCCAGAGTCACTGCCCCACACTTTCCATGCCACCGTAAAGGGTGGCAACCTTAGCTAAAAATGTACAGAATATTGTCAGTCTCTAAGCTCTGACAGCTACTAGGGAAGGATGCTGCTGCCATGAGGTGAGTTAAGAATCTCATCTTAGATGTCAGCCCCAGGGGTGGAAAAAAATCCCCTCTTGGTAACGTAAAGAGCCAAAATTACATTTTTAAAATTGGAATTTTGGCTTTTCTAGTGCAGATTGAGCTTTCTTCTGCGTAAAATAGGTGATTATTTATACAAGGGTAGCAGAGTCAGAGTTATGCCCACTGTACTTCTGTTTACTTGGTCTCCTGCCTTAGCTTTTGATATGGCAGATAAGAACTAGAGCTTGTGGGGTCACATTGTAACCCAGCTGAGCTATGATTTATTACATAAGAGTGACACTGTGCCTTATATATGAACACTTCTAATGACTGTACATCTCATGCAATCCATAAAGACCGGTCTATCGATTGACCCAGTGTTTGTCAGTTAACACCCCAGACATATGTTTTTACTCCTGTGGCTTTAACATTAATGGAGTAGTTCACCTTAAAGTTAACCTTTACTATGTTATAGAATTAGCAATTCTTGGCAACTTTTCAATTGGTCTTTATTTTGTTATAGTTTTTAAATTCTTCTTCTGCTCCCTTCCAGCTTTCAAATGGAGGTCACTGACCCTGTTGGCCAAAAAATTATTGTTTCAGAGGCTACAATGTTATTAATAGTGTTACATTGTAGTACTTATCTTTCTATTCAGGTTTTTTCTGTTCATAGTCTGCCCTCTCATTTAGAGGCAATTTGATAGCTTCTGAAACAAAAAGTTAATAATTCAAAAAACTACAAACAATAAAAAGTAAAGACCAAGTGCAAAATGTCCCCAACTGCATCTGACTATAAGTTTATATTTATTGCTATATTTCATTTCTTGGACTTGTTATCAACAAACAGGTATAAGACATATGTTCACATTACCAGATATTAAACAGAGGGCCTTATTTAGTAACAATGTTCAAAACACTGTGCAGTTTTCCATGTTCATCTAAGCAAAAGTCATAGTATTTTACCAAGAGTCCTTGCACATGGCAGAAAAATGTTGCCCCCACTGACTGGCACAAGCTGTCTGTCCATATTGGGGCCAAATTTGAGTGTTTTTGTGAACTGCATTCAAAGTGTGTGTGTGCTTGAATCTCGGCTTGTGTGGGCATTTTCTTTTTTGCCCTCCATTTTTCCTCCATTTGTATGTTATTAAGTTGTCATAAATAAATATATGTTAAGGCTGAGAGTATACAGTAAAAGGAATCCAGAATTTAAAAGACACGTAAGATCTATTTCAGTGGGGGGTGAAAAGTTTTTGCCCAGTGAAACAGATCACTGAGTTTTTCTCCAGGCCAGTGCTCCTGTTAGGAGAGAAACTTACCAGCCTGTGAAAAATACTCCTTAAGTGATGCGCCGGCATTTTACCAGCATCTCAGGCTTCCCTTGTGCTAATTCATGTTTGTACATATGTAGTAGAGCAGACCCAACAAGATTTACTTTACTGAGCATGCGTGAACAACAAACACCACAGGAATGAAGATCTCAAGGTAAGGAGATGCCAAAGCAGTGCTTAGAAAGATTTATTTAAAGCCCTGTGGATTGTTGCTCTCTGAATGGAGTGTTTTAAAGTGAATGGCCCCTAGAGAGTTTTGCCACAGGCCAGTACAGCTTTCTCCTAACTGGAGCACTGCCCAATTAATCAATTCATAAATAAAATAATTTAAATATTAAATAATCCCTATAGGATTGTTTTGCCACCAAAAAAGGTACATTTTAAAGGAGAAGGAAACGGCCTTGGGTACATGCTGTCCTCTTCCATCTTCTTTCTTCACTCCGGCTGTGCATGAGCAGTGGAATAAGAAGTGCACTTTAACAAAAGTTTTTCTGCTAATAGGAGAACCAAAGGGGGGTGCCTAACATTTGGCTTTAACGTAGTTTGGATCAAGTACAAGGTACGGTTTTATTATTACAGAGAAAAAGGAAATCATTTTTTTGAAAATTTGAATTATTTGATTAAAATGGAATCTATGGGAGATGTCCTTTCTGTAACTCAAAACCTTCTGGATAATGGGTTTCTGAATAATGGAACCCATATCTGTACTTGTATAATATTTCAGGGACAGTTCTTTACTAGGTTTTGCTTACAGGTATTACCCTTACTCACGTCACCCTTCTTAAAGGCACGCTAGCACATACTTCTCTCCTCCCTGAGGTTAATAAAGGCACAATTAAACCTTCACTCAGTATATTCGAAGAAATGTCCTGTTTTGGAATCTAAGCTGTTCTTTTTAAATATAGGATAACTATATAAAGTTATGTTACATTCTGAGTAAAAATGTCTTCTTTATTTTAAAGTGATACTGACACTAAAAAACATTTAAAGTTACCTATAGGTCATGCCGATGGTTTTTTGTTGCTTTTCTAATTTTTAAGCAATCGTTACTTGAAGTTCCTAAACCTGACTGTTTTGCCAACTTGACTGTCCCCTCTCAACTGGTCAGTTATAGCTTCTAATGCTAACGGACTCCTGCTGCACAAATATGGCAGCCCCCTCATAGAGCAACATGGGGGATCAGATAGGGAATGTAAAAGTATTGGGCAAATACTTTTATGGCAAAATTCTAAATCTAATGCAACTGATCATGTTATGATAGTTGTATTTTTTTTTTTATTTCTGGTGTCAGTATCTCTTTAACATGGGTACAAAAATAAAATTGGTTATATTTCTTTGCAATAATCACTTTTAATTTCACATAACACAAAATGTTCCTGTGCTGTAATATAAAAACCTTTTCATGATTCCTTAATCCTAAATAATGATAATAATGGCAAATTTATATATACTCCCTGTTGTTTTTAATTTGAATAAGTCCAGTTTTTACATTCAGGTCACATGAGGTATTTTAGCATCACATGGTAGGATAAAGTACTATAAATTAAATTACAGTGAAAAAAAACAAATGTTTTTACAGCATACTGGTACAGTGAATTTACATTTGAATAAGCAGCTTAATGTAGTTCAATGTATTATACATTTTCTGACAGCAGCCTTAAATCCAGGTATGTTATGTAAAGACCTCAAATTGACAACACAAACTGAGGTATATGTATGTTTGAATGCATATTTATGTGTGTAAATATCTCATCTTTAATCCTTTACATATTTTCTACCTTTTCTGGTTATTGCCAAATTTTACAGGAAAAAAATAAGAGATAAATTACATATGTATGATTCCTATCTCTTCAATAAGCTGATATCACATGTTTAATGTACAACTGTACACCCCAGCTCCCCCAAAACTGGCAGAATTGTCCCCCTCCCCTTTAAAATCTATATTTTATGAAATGAACAAGAACCATGCACAAAACCGGATCTCCTTAACTGTGTAATACAAAGACAACTTTTGCTGAATAGAATAATTGTATCAAATTATCCAGAAATAAACACAAATCTCATTTTACTGGCCAGAATTTCACACAAGTGAATTGCAACATAGCAAATTAGTAATAAATGTTAATTGATGCAGTTATCTAGATATTAGTACTTGCCCTATTTTACCGCCTAGAAAACAGAGAGAGCAAATAAGCAATAAATATTACTGTGCCATGGATGCAAAACTTACACTATCTAGACAGGGCAGGAATACTGTGAAGGTTACTGTATGGTGATATGTACACTGTGCTTGTAAACTCCTCACTAAGTAGCTCATTTTCATTTTCCATTTGTAGTTCTAATATAATTAAGAGGTAATTGTATAATTATTTTCCCTCTTTTTATGCTTCCCCTGGCTTCAATGAATATTTGAGGTTGTATGTAAGTAACAGACGGAAAGCTTGCCAAATTAGCAGATTTTTGTCCCAGTTCGACCATCTAAGTGCTGGACCAAATAAGGATGGTTCTATTGGTTGGCCTCAGGGTCAGTGATTTGATGATAAGGGAAGCCCATGGAAACCCAGGGGAGTAAAACACATCCGCAGTCCAATGTAGTCCCAAATTCCTCCTGTTGTTATTTAATCCCCTGTGCTAAATGGGGTTTGAGTAACTGGCCCAGCATTGTAGACTAATGTCCAGCAGAAAAGGGCCATAGCTGAATATTTTGTTATAGTCTGTGTAAGTTATTGTTAACATGAATTTATAAAGCACCAACATATTCCACAGCGCTGTACAATAAGTGGATTTATACACTGGACATATATAATTACATACAAAACAACCATTAACCGATACAAGAGGCGAAGAGGGTATATGTATAAACCAGTACTATGCACAATTGGAACTTTCCAGTGTATAATGGGCCTCCAGTACCACATTGTTGCTGTGCAAATACATTTTTTGAAAAGCCTCTGGTGTTGAATCATCTTTGTGGTAAAGATGCCATGAAATGGTTGTAAGGTTTGAAGTCATGATACATGTATTCTACACCGTACATCACACAATTAACTGCATAATTCCAGGGTTCCAACTGCAGGTTGCATCAATAGGTGCAGCAGACTTACACATAAAGAATCCCATGCAGATGCCACAAATTATGCAATCCCCACTCTGAAAATGTTTTAGAGCAACTGCATCCAATCCGTTACAAGGTGCAAACGAAATTGCATTTGTTTTGGATGCAATGGCAATGTTGTGCTTGGCCACAATAACAATATTGTGGCAAAAGAACACTGTATTGTTGGTAAAAACATGGCAAATTGCTTTCAAAATTGTACTTTGCACACTGCATTTGTGGTTGTAAATAAGCTATTATTTCTGCTGATCAGTGTAAAATAAAATCCAATGTAATTTAATGCTCATAGACATTAAAATATGAAAACTACCAAAGAGATGCACTGTGGAAGACAATTATTGGACCAGTCCCCGGATCAACTTTGCCATTTTCAATAACCCTAAACTCTTTCACTTGCTAAAAAGCTATCCAGCCCTTCTTGAAGATAACTAATGTATTGGCCAGCCACAGCTTCACAGCTTCCACAATCCTTTCCAAATATTAAAATGGGACCTCTTTCCTTCAAACTGGAATGGATGCCCATGTGTCTGCTGAAAGGACCTACTGGTAAATAAATCATTTGAGAGATTTTTATATGACCCCCTTATATATATTTATACATAGTTATCATATAACCCCTTAAGCGACTCTTCTCCAGTGTAAACAACCATAACCAGGCCAGTCTTTCTTCATAGCTGAGACTTTCCATATCCTTTACTAGCTTAGTTGCCCTTCCTTTCTAACTCAATATCCTGTTTGAGCCCTGGAGACCAACACTGAACAGCATATTCTAGATGGGGCCTTACCAGAACTCCGTAAAAGTAGAAGAATAGCCCCCTCCTCCCGTGAATCTATACCCCTTTAAATATAGCTCAAAACCTTGTTTGCCCTTGCAGCTGCTGCCTGGCATTGCTTGCTACAGCCAAGTTTATTATCTACAAGGACTCCAAGGTCTTTTCCCATTATGGATTTTCCTAGTGCAGTGAAGGTAAATGACCTTACATTTATCAACATTGAATCTTATCTACCAATAAATATAAATGTATTTTTTACATAGAAATACAGGTATGTTATCTGTTATCCAGAAAGCTCTGAATTACAAGAAGGTCATCTCCCATGGAGTCCATATTAATCAAATAATTATCATTTTTAAAATTGATTTCCTTTTCTCTGTAATAATAAAACACTACCAAGTACTTGATCCCAGCTAAGATATAACTCATCCTTATTGGTGGCAAAACAACACTATTTGGTTTAATTAATGTTTAAATTATTTTTTGTAGACAAAATATAGACATCCAAATTGTGAAAAGGTCCCAAGTCATTCCACAGATTAAAAGGAAGCCATGTTATTTGTGAGCACCATTTCTCAACCCCCCTTAGGCTCATGGTGTAATGCAACCTCCCCCACCTTGTTCACTGTGAAGCGATGGATTCTAGGATTTGAAGTCCCTCTGCTTTGCATAGTGGGTGGTGCACAGATTGGCTGGAAATCAGAGGGACTGCAAGTCCCAGAACACATCACTTTTCGTTGGATCACTCTGTGAGTCTAAAGCTGGCCATACACGCACCAATAATATTGTACGAAACCTCGTTTCGTACGATATTCGGTGCTTGTATGGCAAGTCGGCTAGTCGACCGATATCGCAGGAAGCTGCTGATATTGGTCGACTCGCCGATCGGCCAGGTTAAAAGTTTTTGATCGGGCGCCATAGAAGGCGCCTGACCAAAATCTGCCGTCAGGGCTGAATCGGCAGAAGGAGGTAGAAATCCTATTGTTTCTACCTCCTTATCTGCCTTTTCAGCCCTGAACGGTTAGTGGCTGATTGAACGATCTTTCGTGTGACCGATGGTCGCACGAAAGATCGCAAATCGCCACATGCGTGGCCACCTTAAGGTTGGGGTGGGGGGATTGGTCCCTGCAGCACAGGCAGATTATCTTGGCTTTCATACAATCTGTTTAATTAGGTATGTCTCAAGAAAACATACATGTATTTGTTTTTTAAAGTTCAGATAGTGTATTTGCATCTTTACTGCATAAGCCCAACTCAATGAGCTCATGTAAAAAAATTAATTGTGCTCAATGTTTTGGCTTCAGGAAGGCTGATGTTCATGACAGCAGCAATAAAGAAAGACAAAATGGAGTGCAGGATTTATAACCGAATATGTATATGGAACCTGAGAGAGGCCGTGGGTGGGTTGATAAGAGCAGTATGATTACAAGAGGTTTTGGTTTTTTTTTTTTAAATGTGTTGAAATATAAATAAACAAATAATACTTATAATTATATGTACAACTCACAAACTAATAAAAACGACCACACATTCCTGTAGAGTTTATTTTTGGTTTAACATAAATACCAATAAAAACTATTGAAAAAGAAAGAAATATAAAAAAAATAGCTATCAAAGCTATCCTCATTAAGTATTGAACAACAGTGAAACATTACATTAAATTAATATCTGCTACTCTGCACTACCCTTAGGTGTGAATATAGACAGCATATCAAAGATAAGCAAAGTTATTTTTTTCTCTAAAATAAAAGGTGTATATCAAGATGCTAAAAATATAGTTAATGCAGACCTACTTTACACCAGATCTAAAAAAAAATTAACGTATTTATGTTGTTTACACTCAGTTAAGTCCTAATTAAGTGTTAGATAGAACATAGCAACAAGCTATATCTCCCTAGCTACCAACTTAGGCTTCTAGGAAATGGTATATGTTAATGTCAAGTATGTCTCTCTCTTATCTGCTGTCAGCTACATAACCAAGTATTTACATGTGTAATATATATATATTGAGTGCAAGACTTCAGACATGTGAGTGTGTGGAGCAAATATAAACACTTTTATCACATTTATCATTTAAACAGCCCATGTTGCATGTATGCAAGCTTTTTGTAAATAGGGTCACAATGTATGCAATGATTTGCAATATTTACAGTAATACAATATAGGGAGCAGTAAAGCAAGTGTATTTATGAAAAGGCTCGCCTAGAAATGATTGTCATCTAACTAAATTAATGACTAATTTAACTGCTCAGAACCATTCCTATAATATATTTATCGCACAAACAAAGCATAATAACAAGTCTTATCTTAATGAAGCATGGAGCTCCAAACATATCTTGTTGCAATGGCCGGCTTATAGTATCTGGTAGGTCCACACCCCTCTGCTCCAGTCAGAATTAATGGTGCAAGCTAGTCTTTATTTAAACTGTGCACTTTATGAGCCGTACGCATACATTGATCACTATGTATATCTTTGGTAACTGCAAGATAAGTGCAAATCAGTTTACCCAAATTCTATTCTTTGGATTTTTAGAAGCATATTTATCAAATGGTGTGGTGAGTTCTAACTTTTACCCATTCATAAATACACTTCTCAAAATCCCATAGGAAGGTATAGAACGTGGGTGAGTTTTTATGTATTAAGCTCTAAACTCACATTTTGATAAATTTGCCTCCTAGACTACAGAATGTCTCACTGAAATGCTCCTGGAATCACCTTCTTATACATCTTAACCTGGTATAGCATAAAAAAAGTTTTATTTGCAATTTCAAATGTGCACATGAGAACAGATATGTTGTATTAAAGGGGCTATATACTTCTTTTGTCCACATTAGTTCAATGAATTGGGCTTGTACTACGCATATTTTTTGCTTATTGATTGAATTAGGTAATATGCATGGTTTTTGTTGTTTTTTTTTTCAGTAAACGGGACAAAATCTGAGATAAGTAAAGTTACATTCTACTATGGTTCACAATCAAACCAAATCAGCAGTCCACTGAGAAGCCTATGTACAATAAGTGGCTCTTTCTATAACAGTCCAACTGCAGCTGGGAAACGAGAGGGCTTTGTTTATACAGAAGGTACTCTTAAGAACAGTATTGTGTGTCCCTTTTAAAATGCTATTTCTCATCTGATTTTTCTATGACTATTTTTCAAGAAAATGAAAATTTTGGCTGACAAAAAAGTTCACCAGGTCAATCTATTCTGTCCGGTTATTTATGACTGAAAAAAAACAGAGTGGCCTTTTTGGTCTCAGGATATCTATTAAGTATCTGATAATGCTTAGAGTGCTTTGCATTTAGCTTCTGTATTAGCTACTATTGTGCTAATGGAAGGCAGCCCAAGCAGCATTCTGTGTTTTGTCAAAAAAAAAAAACAACTCTTTTACATTACCTCTAAAATGCTAACCCACAAGTTTCAAAGTATATCCCACCCATCCCTATAAGGTAAAAACTAATATTCTGTTACGGTACTGCTTCTGGGTTACATCTATCTATCTATCTATTTCTCTCTCAACACTTGCAATGATCACATAAAATTACATCAACCACAGTGTTTTAGTTAGTATCCAGCTGGCCCCCTGATCCGACCAGATTTTCTAACCTATCCGATCGAGATCTGGCCGATTTCAGGCCAGATCTAGGTCGGGCAGGTCTGTCGGGAGTGCCCATACACGGGCCGATTAGCTGCCGAATCGGTCCAAGGGACCGATATCGGCAGCTACTATCAGCCCGTGTATGGGGACCTTTAGACAGGGTTTATCCTGCTTGGGTGCTATTCCCAAGTCTACCACTAAACTAAACTATCCAGCCTTCATGAAACCTGCTTTCTGGAAGGATAAGGGGTACTGACGAGCGATTTTTTTCACCAGGCATGGATTTGCAACGAAATTTCACATTGCACCATCTGATAATTTTTTTACAAAATTCAACCGCAGAAAATTCTCAGTCAATTAAAAAAATGTTGTGGTCGGCTCAAAAATTTATCAGCGTGTTAAAAAATGTTGTGGACATGTCAAAAATTGTTGTGCGCATCAAGGTCACATAAAAAAAAGTAGCGTTTTGTGAATTGTTCGCCGTTCCTGAATTTTTCTGAAGTTTCGCATTCCACGTTGCAGCTCAGCAGTAAAGAAAGACTGAAGTTAATCAGAGCACAAGTCTCATGGCTGAATGCACCTGGGAAATTATGAGTATGTTGAGATCTATGTCAAATTTCAAAAATCTGTTTGCTCTTTTAAAAAACAGATTTCAGTGCAGAATTTTGCTGAAGCAGATGCATTTTGAAAAAAAATGTGTTTTCCGGCATTCCTATAAGGGGATTCAATACATGCCAAATGAGTTGAATTACCATCCACAACAAATATGATGAGTATTATATACTAATCCCCTTTAGCTATGCAAAGCGCCAATCATGCTCATGTATCTGTGATACTCTCTTCTATAGGACATATGGACAGATATTTGGATAGTAGAATGATAACTACAGTTGCTTCTGTCCTATGGATAAACATTGCAGCTTTTACTGGGACTATAAGATAGATTTATAACATAATAAAATAAAGCCAGAGTGAGTCAAACCATGGTTGTTCATGTAGGGAGACCGTACCCTCTCTTTTCTTGGATTATGAGTTGTCTCTCAGGAGAAATTATATATATACATATATATATATATTGTAAGCGAGATCAGACATACAGACAGTCCTTTAGGTGAATAAAGTCCAGTTTATTATGTACAATGACTGACTCTGGTATCCAGCAGGAGCATAAGCAAAACAAAAGTAAACAAAACCCTTGACACACTTGGGCTCTAACTAATACATAGGGTGCTTCCCTCTCTATTACCGGTCCCCTACTGGGATTACCGGCTAAACCAAAACACAACTCCCCAGAGTCACGGTACCTTGAGAGAGTCCTTCTATTTGGGAGAAAATGCTCCAAGCTGCTTCAGGCAGGCACAGACCCTCACACAGCAAATTCAGTCCTCAGTCCTCAGTCCCCAGTCCCCAATCCCCAGTCCTCAGTCCTCAGTCCCAGACTCTCTCTGACTGCAGGCATATCTAGCCTGCTAATTATTCCCCAGGTGAGACTCCCTTGGGGAATTAACCCACTCAGCACCGCTATAAATGAGGGAGTAGGAGATGAACCTAGGGGAAATATATCTCCCTTCAACCTGTTTTCCTGTTACTGGTTCACAATATATACAGTATAACTAGCCATTTCCAAACCATGCAGGAATGGTTTCCTCTTTAAAGACCACAGAAACTTAACTTATGTAGATTATATGTTCTGTGGTGAAGGAAACCATAGGAACTTTAATGCCCAGGGATTGAAGTCTAACAATTTAACTGCATAGGATATGCAGTGCGTGATTAGTCGCAGCAACTTTTATAGAACCCTATGATGGGAAAGTCGCTGTGATTAGTTGCAGCGACTGACTTTTTAAAAAGTCACTTTGATTAATCACCCCGTGTATCTTCGCCCTTACACCCATCCTCATTTGGAAATTGTTATATGAATCTTTATACAATTCTCCCATCAGTACTACTGCATCTCTACATCTTCTACTGCCATCAGCATTTTTCAGAGTGGCTTTCAGAAACACAACTCACCACTTAAAGACCCCTCAGTTCCAATGGTAACAGATGTTTCTTTTTCAGTCAAGCAAGAGGTGTTAAAAACTTAATATTCAGGGCAATTTCAGGAGGTTATATGAGCTCTGCTCCCATGTATAAAATAAGAAAATGTTACAGGGTAACTTATTTATATAGTTTGTTCCCCATTTCCACCAGCTTCTTGTCCTTGCCCCAAACACATCAGCTGCATTGTGAAGAGTAGATAGTGTCTCTAGCAGTTTTTTTTCTCTTGCCTCTGCAGTGCATAATAGCAGAACTTGCATTTAATCTCCACATTCACTTCAGCACACTGTAATGTCTAATTCACACGACTTTCTAGCGCATGAGCTTGCCATTTGCTAACCATCCTTATGGGTTCATCTGCTGATCTATTCCTACATACGATGTGCCACTTTTGAAATGGCTTGTCCATCGCTCCCTTACAATTAACACAGAAAAATATTAACTGATACTTGAGAATTACTGATGTGAAAAGAATACTGAGGTTTCATTTCTGGGGGGGACATAACTTACACTGAGTGATTTACTGGCACACGCTCTGCTTCTGCCCAAGAATTAAAACCGCAGTTAATAATTCCCTCTGAAACCAGCAGGATGGGTGAAGGGAACTGCCCCTTGTCTGCATACTGAACTCTTTTGCAAATTTAATAAGAAATACTCAGTCTTTTTTTCTCTGATACAAAGAAAAAAAAAGAAATAATAAAGTGTTTAACGTTTAATGGGAAGTGACATATGGTCTCATTTTTTTTTCTCTCAAATCTGAGCAGACAAAAAAAATTGCAAATCCCCGGTAGGCAGATTTGTCATGAATAGTAATACCAACATCATTTTGGGATGATTAGAAGTTACAATTAAGGGTTATTAATAATGACACAAATAGCCAGATTTAAGGGCCTCATTTTATACTGAGTAATATTCATTGCTGCTTTTCCATTACTGCATCTTCCAAGATCGGTGACACAGAATAGATGAGATAATCTCTTCTCCACCGTTCTCTATAACTGTTTCTCTGTGGGGTCTTGCAGTTTTGTGAACCAGGGGATCTGTTTAAGGAGGGGTGGGAGATATGTTACTATAGGTAAAGGGTAAATGCATTGCTTGAAAGTGATTTATACTATTGGTAGGAGGACAAAAATGGGTAGTGTGTATAGTAAAATATATAAATTCTGCATTGCAAAAAAAAAAAAAGATCTGCAATGCCCTACTGATTAAGGTGGGGTCTCTTATGTGAATTTCTCTGGAATAACTTGTTTAAATCCTCAATCCTCGGCCTTAAGTTAATACATTAATGAGGGAGAAATTCAACTTTGGTATATTTTTTGCTGCAAAAAGGTGTCTATTTACACAACATGTTTGGAGGAAACTGCTCTCTAACAGGCATAACAGATACCAAATACTATCCCCTTGGGATCCAAGCAAACATCACAAATGGGTATACTGAGGATACTTTTACTCCATAGTTCCTTTGAAGTATATAATAAGATTACCATTATACAATCCCCTTTCTTTTTCCATTTGTTGTGACTGTTTTGTTAAAAGGACTCCATTATGCATTGGAAATTTTCTGTATACTGGTAATCTCATAATCTGGATCACAAGGACTAGATATGGAGAAGTTTTGTTTTCTCTGTTTATTTTAATAAATAAAAAATATTGATTTCTTGAATAAAACAATAGGCAAAAAGCCCTATTCATTGAAGTCATGTTGAACAAAAAGGTATACTGCCCCTTTAAGTGCTTTGACCCTCTAGTCCTGTGATGGAGGAAACATAAAATCCCCTTATTACGTTATGGCTGCATCATCCATTCAGATGCAGATTCAAGAATATCACAGCAACTGCAAAGTGTTCATTCCATTAAACTTCATGACAGTTTTTCTCAAAGAGGTCAAATACCCATTCTTCTCAAGTCTCTCTCTAGCTGGCCTTGGGTGGACCCCAATACCCACTGCTCCAGGGGGGGGCAGATTTGCAGTTGGAGAACCAACAGAAATTATTTGCTGGCTGAATTTGTCCCCTTTACTTTAAAAGGGCAACACATGTCTGTAGTGGCACCTTATCACTAATTTTCACTTATAAATGTCAATTAATTCTTTATCATGGATTTTGCCTACAGATCTGAGGTCATGAAAGACAGCATGCATTCTCTTATAAAGAGCTTTATAAGCACATCAGCTATTTCATGCCAACTTTTGCAACATTTTTAGGAGTAAAATATACTTGTAGCATTTTTAAATACAATATAAATCTCATGACCCCTAAATGTTCCCGTTCAGGCAGCTTGTCCCCTTCTTGATGACTGTCATGACTGATCTCCTGTCACTTATGTCTCTCAGTCTAACCTCTATCTCAACAGCATCGCTGCCTCTTTACGCTCTGATTTCCATTCCCAGGTAATTGCAGGACTCAGTGGAGAGTCAGGCCACATTTGCATGAGTTGTTTGCATATATATATTTTTATTTTTAACATGCTGCCTGTCAAAGCCTTGAACTTGCTTATTTAGTGTCCCAGTGATCCGTGTTTATCCTCATCCTGTTATGACAGGAGACTAAAGACCTTACAACGAAGGAAATTACACACTAATAATGTGACAAGAGATTTGTATACAACATTCTAATGCAAGGAAATGATCTAATGTCTTTGCTACTCACTATTTCTTATCCTATAACTGTCTGCTTTAGCCTTTTATATTTTTGCATTTCTCGGCAAAAGCAACCACTGATGAACATGAACAATTAATAAATACTTCTCTGCAATGTAAGTACGTATCTATACAAATGTGGGGAAGTTACTTAACGCCACTTAGTAACCTGTTTAACTCTCAGGGTGACACATAAGCTATGTATACAGGTAGATGGGTCAAGCCAAGGTCTGATGCACAATGGAATGCCATTATGTACCACAGTATAACACCACAGTGTACACTTAAGAGTGCTATTAAATGGTAAGTCATGATTGGTCATTTAAAAAGCTTTTTGGTGAAGTACATGAAGAAAAACATTTTCTCACCTTGCCTTATGGCAGGAATGGCCCTGCTGGCGCAACACATTTGTACTAAAGTCTGACGGCAGGAAGGTAAGGGTTCCTTGCTGTGGAAAGTGCAATGCAGAGATCACCAGAGAGCTGTGTGATTTTGCTGCCA
This sequence comes from Xenopus tropicalis, assembly GCF_000004195.4. NCBI lineage: Eukaryota > Metazoa > Chordata > Amphibia > Anura > Pipidae > Xenopus > Xenopus tropicalis. Next base: position 83,021,059 of record NC_030683.2, read on the forward strand.
AATGCCCCCATTGCCAGTGGTTCTGCTGGATGGGCCCCTTTTATGCCATAAAGAGAAGCAAAGACTTAGGTATGCCTTGACTTCTGCTTTTAAAGGACTGTCAGTGGTCACTAGAATAGGGAAGGCCTGGTACCCCATGCTGATCCACAAGTTATATGTTTGTGCTGTTAATATGTTGCAATGTTTGCTTACTTATTTTTTCCAGTGACCATTATTGTGCTCTGAGGGGCTACCAGAAGAGGAGGTACTTAGTACTTTGGTGTTTTGTACTATATCATATGGTAGCTATGGTATTGTGTGGGTAATGTGTTGGATATTATCAAACTTACTTGGGTTTTTCCTGGGGGTGGATGTAGGGATGCATAGAGTTAATAGTCCCTATGGCTTTAAGTCCCTACATGTTCAGTTTCCTTAGTTGCTGGGAAGAAGGGAATGTATCTAAGTTAGTAAATTTACATATGTATACTTTTGGCTAGCAGGTAGGATGACCACTTCCTGACTCACTTTGATATAGTGATGAGAAAGGAGTGGCACTTCATCTTTGCTTCCACCTGAGGAGCAAGTTGGATGTCTGCTGGGATCCCAGTTAAAGTTGGAGAACAGGGCCTGTGAATGAGGCATTATATAGTGGCAGAAACAATTCTGAGCTCCAACATAGGAGTAGCAGTTTTGGAGATATCTCTCCAAGGCCATATTGCCTGTAGTGTATCGATCCCAGCGGAGAGGTAATCAGGATAAGAAAGCCCTGGAGCTATAAACAAAGGGCTTCATGACAAAGGATCCAAATGACCAGCAGCCAGATTACACTGGTTTATGTTTAAAGATTGGCAGAATTAGATGCAGCTGTGATTGGTTGAGAAGCAATGAGTCAAAGCGGGGGAAAGCTGGGCTGGGGGTGGAGAAGGAGAGGGATGTAATGTCACAAGAGAAGCAGTTCACTTCATTATCTCTGAGCAGGTAGAAACATCCCACTCACCCTCCCCTCTTTTTTGCATATTTAATGAAATGTCAGGAGTTTCTCTCCTTTATGTTCTTTTATTATCTATTAACAACCAAATGTGGATGTTTTCCTGTATTCACTGTTATATTGTGGTTTCAGTAACATTATACAGTATAAACCTATGGGGCTGATTTACTAACCCACAAATCCGAATCCGAATTGGAAAAATTCCGATTGGAAACTAACATTTTTGCGACTCGTATTTTTTGCGATTTTTTTCGTCGCCGTTACGACTTTTCGTAAATTGTCACGACTTTTTCGTAACCATTATGACTTGCGCGAATTGTCGCGACTTTTTCGTAGCCATTACGATTTGCTCGTATCTTGTCGCGACTTTTTCATATTGAGGGCTCGTAAACTGCAGGCAAGACTTTCAGACTTTGCATGATTTTGGAAGCTTCCCATAGGACTCAATGGCACGCTGCAGCTCCAACCTGGCCCAAGAAAAGTCACGATACTGAAGCTTGAATGAATCCGAAACTTTCGTACTCGCAACGAAGGCTACGAAAAAAAGGCTTCGAAAAAAAAGTTGTGATGCTACGAAAAAGTTGCGAGATTTTGCTAAACAGTCGTAACGGCTATGAAAAAGTAGCGTCAATTTACGAAAAAATCGCTAAATACCGATCATTACGAAAAAACGCATTCGGACGCCTTCGGACCGTTCGTGGATTAGTAAATCAGCCCCTAGTCAGAATGGTGTCATTCTTATCAATGAATGGTAAATGAAGCCCGCCCCCTTAACTCTTGAATCTCCCATGCTACCTCAAACTCACAGGTTTACCTTGATGTTTAATTGTCCTGTGAGGAGCATTTGTGACAGGCAAGGGTCAACTATCGGCATTGGCGGGCATTCCTCTCCTTGCTCCTGCTCACCGGGTCAGGGGCTAAGAGTCTTTTATCAGGCAGAAGAGGCTGCTGCCTTTATTTGCGTGCTGGACAGTTTCACCTTTCCACCCCTAACATATATCTCTGACTCCTAGGAATCTCTGGCAGAGCACAGCATGCAGAATAAAAAACAGAGGTATTGCTGATCCGTTCATAAAATATAGCAGACATTTAAAAGGGGCCCTTATAAGTCTGGGAACCTTAGGCTGGCCTTGTTAATATGGCTAGAAATTCTAGTGGTACCTTAATATTGTTTTGCTTTCAACTGATTAAGAATGGAAGGAAATAATATAGATTTATGTACCACTGGAATTGGCCCTGTTTATAACTTTGAAAAATGCACAGAACTGCTGGCATGTCTGAAGTTGATATGCCCTTTATCAGTTTCATTTAGTAATTTTACTGGCATGTCTGGGGTTAATATGCCCTTTATTTAATGTTATTTAATGATTATACTGGCACATCTGGAGCATGTAAAGTGGGTGTGGCATGTGGGGGTCACAAAGCAGGCGTGGCCAAAAATTGTTGCCGCACTACATATTTTTGTCCCTCATTCTCTTAATGAAATGTTGGGAGGTATGATTTTAGCCATTTCTGGCTCCTGGTGTTTCATTAAGGTATGTAACAATGGAGTTCAGAGGGATGGTTGAAAGTGAAGGGTCAATTGAGGAGTCCCCTTGTCAAGAGGAATTCCCTGAGGTGATCCAGATAACTAGGTGTGTTGCAGAGGTAAAGTAAGATTTCTGCCAAATCTGTCCACAGCGGAGTGCCAGCCTGTATTACACTCTGCATGTGATGTTGCCTGCTCCGCTTGCCTCTGAGAAACTGTGTCTAAGTAAACCCTGTGGATGTTTAATAAAAACTTTCTGTTTTGTTGTTTGCAAGAACCTCTGGCGCCCTCTGTCTTTTTCTGTATAGCAGCAAGAGAGGTGTAGTTTCGCAAAACCCTTCCTCTTGCACTTAGCAAAGGCCAATTCTACTGTTCCACTGGTACTGGAAGGCAGTTATTGAGCCGAAATAGAGGTTACACTACATCAAACTGATACATTTTTAGTGACTTGGCACTATTTACAGTAAGGAGACCTTTGGGAAATAATTACAGGAATCTCTCACTGTAGCTGTTAGTCTGCTTTTATGCCTTATTTAAAATACATAATGCCTGTAAGCATTCCACTACCTGCTGTGGCAAAAATAAATCCCAAGCACCCATATATGGACCCCAGCATGCTATTACTAAACTAAATCCAAAGGCAGGTGGGTGGGATGCTGCTCAGAATCAGGTAAGAATGGCGCAGAGCTTCTCTTTCTGCCAGACTAGTACCTTTTGCCTCACATTTGCCTCCCCGGTCTCTGACATCACTTCTCGTGCCCCCTTAATAGCCTCATAAGTGTCCTCCTCCCCGTACTCTGTGCTCCCTCCAGAGTACCTATTATCATTCCTAAAGGTGGCCATACACGAGCAGATCCGCTCGCTTGGCGATGTCGCCAAGCGAGCGGATCTTCCCCCGATATCCCCACCTACGAGTGGGCGATATCGGGGAGCATTTAGGTAAAAAAAATAATAATCCGATCGTTTGGCCCTGGGGCCAAACGATCGGATTATGTGGGCGGCAATGGGGCAGTCGGATCGGGGACCGCATCAACGAGCCGATGCGGTCCCCGATCTGACCAGATTTTCTAACCTGGCCGATCGAGATCTGGCCAATTTCAGGCCAGATATCGGTCGGCCAGGCCGCTCTGCTCTCCCCATACACGGGCCGATTAGCTGCTGAATCGGTCCAAGGGACCGATATCGGCAACTATAGTCGGCCCGTGTATGGCCACCTTAAATGTTTTAGCTTCAGATATGTCTTTGCTAGCATAATTAGATAAAAGGGTAAATAGGGTAACACACTTTCTAGCACCATAGAATTCCTATCTATTACCATAGTACTACAACAACAGTCGAGGTGTTTATGAAAAAAGGATGTTACCCCTATCAGGATTTCCCAGATACTATTGGCACCAGTTTGCATCCATGTCGGTGCATTGAATGTAAGTTGTGACAAATGCTACTTAGCACCTCCTTGCAATTGCACTGGAATTCTGCAAAAATGCTGCAGTGTGGGTAAAGAGTTGTTTGCATCATTTGCAATTAGTATATTGCATTGTGTTTGTAAATTGCGCTTTGGGTCCTACGGGAGAAAAGCGCTTTACAAATGTTTGTTGTTGTTGTTGTTGTTGTAAATTAGTCCTTAAACAATTGGTATTAGTGCTCAAATTGCAAATTAGCGCTGTCCTCTGTGTCACTACTTGTATGTTTCAGTGGATAAAGTTTGCAAAGATGTGAAAGCAATCAAAGGGCTGTTAAAATGAGCTGGGCAAAATACAGCATTTGATGAGTAACTCTGTGTGTGTTGCTGAGAGGGATCTTTAAGAATTCTTATAAAGTTTGGATGTGAAACAAGATGGAGATAAAATATTAGTATTTCGCTCATCTTTTCCAATTCCCCATATAGATTATACTGTCTAAATCTAGTGATTTATTATGTTCTTTGAAATCTTTGCTTGCCAAAGCTGCACCCAAGAGGTGGGCATTATGTATTTTAAACATAACCAACATTGATTTTTATATATATATTACTTTGGTTGGAATACAAAATTCTGCACTTTATTTACATATCATGGAACCAGGACACATAGGGGGAGATTTATTAAGACATGAACATTCAGAGCGTTCATTCGAATGCTCTGAGCGTATTTTCGCCGTTTTTTTCGCGCTAGTGTGACTTTTTCGTATGCGTGCACGACTTTTTCGTACGCTTGCACGACTTTTTCGTACGCTTGCGTGAAAAATTCAGAATGGTTCTGCCGCTGTTTACAATCGTTTGGTACGAAAATGTTGTGACTTCCGGATCGCCAATACGATATTATTGTGACTAATACGATTTTTAGTAAGCATTTACGTGATATTTGCGATCTTCAGAAATTATCGTAGCCAATCTGAATTTTTTCCATACGGGATTCGAACTCGTGTTTTAATGAATCGGCCCCAATGTTTCACATATAAAGTTTCTTCTCATTTAAATTGTTGTAGACTGACCTTCTTGGCCAGAGTGGGTGGGAGAGCTTCTTGGCCAGATTGGGTGGGTGAGCCTCTTGGTCAGAATGGGTGGGCAGAGCAGTCAACCAACCCCATGAGGGGAAATAATAATCCAGTTTTTTTAAGACCTGAATTCCTCTTCACACTAAATGATGACATGAAATAAGGTCTCAAAAGGCCTGGAGTGTATCATTGTCTCCCTCATGTCATGGGGTTGGTTTACAGTTCTTGGTGGGTGAGTTCTTTGGTCAGATTTGGGAGGTGTGACACAATTTTTTTCTCAGCCAGCTGCAGGTATAACAATGAAAGGAGACTTCTGATTGGTTGCCATGGCTAAATGCGCAGGTCCAAATTTGCCCAGTGTATAAATGACCAATATGCAAGGGACAATACCATATTTGTGTCAACAAATACATAAATAAATTCATTGGATTCATTATGCATTAGACCAGTAAAAATGAGAAGTAATTATTGAAAAGATGATTTATTTATAGACGTAACATTGTTAAAACAGAGCTTTAACAATATTGGACCACAAAGGAAGGGAGATGGATCTTGACCTGAAATAGGGTAATATAATAATGGTTGTAAACTTTTCTACAGGTCTAGTAACCCATAGCAACTGATGAGCAGGTAGCATTTATTGGTAAACTGTTTAAAAGCAAGCATCTAATTGTAGACTTGGGCAAACTTTGCACCTTTGATCTGTAAATCACTGCTCCAAAGGAAAAAGAATCTCCAGCAAATTTAAGGGATTAACCCTTTAAAGAGGTAGCTTACCATCCACCCCCAACCCCCAATTTCAGCTGTTTTCAAACAGTATGCCAGAAATAAAGGGGCTTATGTAAAATGCTAGAACAAGGTTCCTGGAACAGCTGCCTGCCGGAAGGCAGAGGTTATCACAGGGTTGCTATAGCAAGTTGCGTCAAAATGTGCAACTGACTTGCCACAAAATCTGACACTAATTCCATTATTTATACTGCATGCTGGTAAATGCCACATTATATCACAAATGTTTAATAAACATGCAGTGTATTGGAGAGTTGCACAAAATCGTTTTTTGGGGGAAGGACCCCTTTAAGCAAATTAATGTTAAAAACATAAAAATGGAACAAATAGAAAGCCATGACAAAGTCATATTTGCTTGTGTACTATTTGAAAACAATTTAACTGATAAAAGTGTTTGGATTGTAACCTACCCATTTAAATAGCCTGTGATAGCTCTTAATGGCAATAGGAATAGCTGCAAGTACTCCTGCAGGAATGATACCCTAAAAAATGCACCTTACTCATCTCATTGTGATTCTCATTGTCCACAGTGACAAATGATTTGGAACAGTTTCCACATTTTATTGGTTCTTTTACAATACATGTCGCAGTAAAATTTGCCACCATTAGCCTTTAATGAGAACATCAATTTCTAAATGTGTGTGATATTGCACATTGCAGAATAGCACGCACAGGGTGGAATGTTCCTCTATGTCCCATTGCAGTGGCAGCAGCGTTGCAGTGCGCTGAATAACTTGGTGCCCCGTATATGGGGACAGTATTTAAGTACAATGTGTACTGGCAGTTCAGTAGGTAAAGTTGTCAATGCAGATATATCTCCCCATACATAACTTGGCTGTAAAATCTAACATCACCTCCGACACGATCTTGGATTTTATGGACTTTTTATATCCACAGCCTGAGAAAATGGAATGTCTGAAACTTAAAGCTTGGATGCGGACAAAGCTACACATGCTGACCTCTAATGGCTGACAGAGCAGACACTCACACACAGAGCAACAAATAATGACTCTCAATGACAGAAAAACACACAGCACAAGCGGGCTCTCCAAGGGCTGTCACACAGAGGAATACAAGCATTAATAACTTACTGCAGAGAAATTAGATGCTCCGGCTCTTAAATGCCAAGATGCCAGGCGCACAATAAACACATATACACACATTACTTTTATACTTTTGATCCAAATATATTCTCAGAATAAAATCATTACAATTCTTTAGAGAAGGGAAGAGGGGGAAAAGATTTACTACATTCTACATTACTATGCTATTAACTTTCAAATGTCTGCCATAAATCCTATCCAGCCACAGAGACCACACACAAATCAAGTTTTATATCATCATTTACTACACTTCCTATTTATTCATTGATACATATTTTGTTAATGTGTTTTATGACATTAAACTTTAGTATTAAGTACAGAAATGCAACATAATGTGCAACCTCTTGCTGTAGCACCTTACTTTGTTGCTCCTTTGCTTTTTTAAGGTCAGGGGCCCTGCAGAGTCTGGTGTTGTGGGTTTTACATAGTGTTTCATGCACTTTAGACTTTTTCTAATTCTATTAATCCGTTTCAGAGCGCAGAGACCTGTGGACTGAAGTTTGAATCTAGGGAATGTACAGAGCGGCACAAGGCACAGATTACATGAAACTGGCCATACACAATATTATCATACAAAACAAAGTTCCAAATGATTTTTGGAACATGTGAGGGCTCCAAATAAACTTCCCGACAATTTTCATACCATGAAGATTGGTTGTTTAGGTGATCGGACAGGATAGGAAAATACTGTCAGACAACGATAATATTCTTACATGTATTGCCTGACGATACCCATGGGTGACTTACAGTATGACATATAAACAAAATGCACAGACCCACAGAGGAACTTTATGTACGTTTGTCAAAGTTTCCTGTTTTAAAACCATTGCTTACTCCAGCAAGAATGCTTTCTCTTCTTCTTTTCCAGATGCTTTATTGCCAGTACTATTGCAAGAGCTGCTCTGTATTTGGCATTCTTATGTACTGGACCCATTTTAAAAGAGAAAACAATATCTGTTACTCAAAAAAGAAACTGACGAAGCTTTATGCACACGATTGATTACAGCACGTTTACTATACGTTTAAAGAAGACCATCATTCCTGGGATGAATGTTTCCATATCTCACTACTATTTCTGGGGCATAATTTTTGTACAATTGTTGGCTATAATTAATGGCCTAAACATCATCCAATTTTGTATTTTTCCAACTTTAATCCTACAATTTAAATCTGAATGTTAGTTTTATATTGTGGCATTAAAACATATGATCGATATCCAAAACGTTTGTCATACAAAGACTAAGATCTGAACATGTATGGCCAGCTTAAGATCCCTACCAAATTTTTGATCCAGCACTCCCTGCAAAGAGCAGCAAACCCCAGGGCACAAGTGCTCTTAGAATGAGAACTAAGGGGTGCGCTTGTGCATCCAGGGGCTTTGAAAATGATCTCTTATATTTTTTAAACACAGTAATTATACAAGATGCAGAAAACAGAAAGGCCATTATAGCACTGGCACCTGTCAGCTGGACAGACCTACTAACTATAAATAATTAAACCTGAGCTAGAGCTGCACCTGATATTTCTTATACCTTACAGTGGTGCCAATTTCCTATAAGCATTAGGTAATGTTACCATGTAGCAATCATTTGTAACAACATAAGCAGTCACACAATATGACCACAAAAGGCAGCATTCCCTATTTATTCAAGCCACCTGTGCACCTTACCATTATATGGTGGAATAATGGCTTTAATAAATGGCACATGCAGCCATACTGTGTGTGGAACGCCATTCTTCTAATCATTCCTAGACCTACTAAGACACGTTAACAAAAAACATATATCCCAGCACCCAGGAACTATGGTGCTGTGTAACATCTTACTGAGCTTACACAGTTTGAACACTCCTGAACAATTAACTGCTGCCCCTGTGCCATTTCAAAACTAACAGCACTGTAGCAGCATTTAATGTAGATCCAAACTGACCCAAAAATGATGCCAATAGGCCAATAAAAGAGCAACCATTTGGGGGGGTTTAACCTTGAAAGCAAGCATGTTTCAGGTAAAACTCAGTCCCGTTGAAGTCAAGCCATATTTTCAATTCGAGATACTTTTGAGTTTTATTCACGTTTTTTTAATCACACCAGTTAACATTAACAAATAAGCAAGCTTTCAATATGTGAGTTTATTCGATTTAAAAAAACAAACTTGAATTTACAAACTCAAAAACTGATAAAAAAAAAAGCCCTTTTGTGATTATGTGTGGCCTTTGGCTGTGCAGATACACCTGAGGGGGTGATATTTCCTCTGCTGGAGTTGAATTATCCCTGCCCAAACGCAGGCTACTTACTGCTCCATGGGGTGCATAATACAACCATTCTTCCCCACGGTTTTCTTTCAGCTCTGCCTCTCTTCTTTCCCTTATGCAATCTTTCCCCTCATGTCTTTTCAACTGCTTCTCTAGTCTACAACACCACTCACCCCACCTATGCAGAGCTCCAGGGTTCCCACAGTGCCCTTCTTTAATAGGCAAAGCACACTTGCGGCTAAAGAATCACATGCGTGTGTCAATCTCACATGGAGCACAATTTAACTAATTTTAATGCATTGTACCCCTGGTGGGTACTGCAACACTGGAATTCTAGGAAAAACTGCATTATGGGAAAAAACATGAGTAGCATAGCAACTATCAATAATATCACTGTTCCCTGGGCTGTGAGTATATTTTAGGGTTCCATCTGTGCTTTTTTAACCAATAGAGCCCCTGCCCACCAAAGGGCATTAACTCAAGGGATGAAAACATAATTTTGCCCCTTTATAGGTCCCTGGTAAGGCCTCACCTTGAGTATGCAGTGCAGTTTTGGGCTCCAGTCCTTAAGAAGGATATTAATGAGCTGGAGAAAGTGCAGAGATGTGCAACTAAACTGGTAAAGGGGATGGAAGATTTAAGCTATGAGGTGAGACTGTTGAGGTTGGGGTTGTTTTCTTTGGAAAAGAGGTGCTTGCGAGGGGACATGATTACTCTGTACAAATAAATTAGAGAGGATTGTAGGCAGATAGGGGATGTTCTTTTTTTTTCCATTAAAGCAATCAATGCACGCAGATTAGAGGAACAGAATTTCCATTTGAAGCAGCGTAGGTGGTTTTTCACGGTGAGGGCAGTGAGGCTGTGGAATGCCCTTCCTAGTGATGTTGTAATGGCAGATTCTGTTAATGCCTTTAAGAGGGACCTGGATGAGTTCTTGAACAAGCACAGTATCCAAGGCTATTGTGATACTAATATCTACAGTTAGTATTAGGGGTTGTATATATAGTTTATGTATGTGAGTGTATAGATTGATAGGTGTGGGTTGTGTGTGCTGGGTTTACTTGGAAGGGTTGAACTTTATGGACTCTGATTTTTTTAAACCCTATGTAACTGTGTGTGTTTTGTTTTTTAACCATTAGAACCCAGGGGGGCCCAGATAATTACTGTATGTTGTATGGGGCCTGTGATTTGTGATGCTGGCTCTGCATCCCTGTTCCAAAATGTCAGCAATAAAGAATTTTAGTATTTGTAAAGCATGTGTACCATGGTAAATGCTGCAAAGTTCTTTGGATATTTGGGTATTAACAATACCCAACTGGAGAGCACCAAGGTGTGTTAAAGAGGACCTTGCAACAATTAAATACAGGGCAGCAGATTAATGAGTACATAACACCTTTTATTACAAGAAATCCAATCCATGCTGTAGTACTATGCAAATATGTCACAACATAATTGGATTGCACTGGGGAGGACTGGGCTCCACATTGATTCCTATGACTGAAGAATGCAGTGAGAGCCCAGATGGGTCAAACTTTGTACAAGGAACCATGTAGAGAACATCTGCTTCTAAGTGGTAGTTACTAAACCCTGCATGGGAGCACACTAAACTGAATTGTACCGGCATGATTAACTCAGCCAGGCACCAACCTAAGTGGGGGTTTTAAACATAAGTACAACAAAATTGACGCGCATCTTTCCCCACGTTTCACAAATTTGTCGATGTTTTGCGAATCTTTTCAAAGTTCCGCAAATATTTTGGCAAGAGAACAGGACAGATTCACTCATCTCTATTCATGGCTATTATTCTATCAGACCTTTTCTTTTGATCTATATTATTCGAGAGATGCAACTGTCTTTCCATTTCAGCTTCTGCTCTTGAGTTCTCAAATTTTACCTCCATAGTTACAAACAGGGGGACCGCTCAAATGGCCACAATGCAACTGCCAACTTCCCTGCGCTCCAAATAATATGATATGCAGAGCTATTGTTCTTTCATTAAGAGCTCACTGTGCAAAGGACAAAAGGGTTTACTTTTAAAAGCCTGTGTGTACAGCCCAACATGTCTTTTATAAACTCATTTGCTTCTATTGTTGAGTCCTGCTGTCCATTATTATAGTTCCTTGTACTAATTCATAAATGTAGACATTTTAATATGAAGCAATTATATTTGTGTAATATTGGGAGAAAGTATTCGCATACAACACAAAGAAAACAGCAATTTCCCTTCCAATCCTGGTATTGGTATTACATTTTTATGCTTTTTGATCAAAAATGCCCTTTGTGAAGATGTGAAGTAAGAAAAACAAGTAGCTGGGGAAAGCTTGGGAGGTTTATGAAGTCTGATAAGAACATAAGTAAGTTAAAGGGTGGCACACTAAAAATAGGTTTCTCCTGGTAAATACATTAGGGATCCAAATGTAGAGAGTGGATTTACTGTGTGCGTAGTTATCCCCCAGAGAGGCCAAGCATTACTGATTTTTTATGTTACTGCATCATTCGTACCAAAACACCAGTTTGAATTCAGAGGTCTGGCAACATAAACATAGAGTAGCTTAGTTATATTGCATCCCTTATGCTGTAATGGAAGCTTTGTCCAAAATAAAACAAACCACATTTCAATGCACAACAAGGAACATGCTCAGTGAAAGGAATAAAAATGAAGCTACTGTGCAAATTAAACTACTGTGTTGTTGACTAAACCTGCATGACTTAAAGAAGAACTAAAGCTTTACAAAGAAGTAGGCAAGAAATGCTGCACATTATGTTTAGGGGTTGTGTCCCAGCCCGAGGCAACCATAGCCCTTCAGCAGGGAAGATTTGTTTCTCTGAATATACCCCAGTAGCCCCCATCTTCGTTTCTGCTGATTCACTGCACATGTTCTGTGCTGCTTTCGGTTACTGAGCTTAGGGACTGACTCACAATATACTGTATATACAGAATATAAATGTCACAATATAAGGCTGGTTATTAAATAATACAAATTATTGGTGCATGCCAGCTCAGAAACCAGCACAATTAGCATCAGAACTTAATAATCAGCTCTGTAACATCATCCTCTATGACAGACAAAATAAATTTTCTCTTGATAATTTGCTACAACCCCTAAGATTAACTTCTCAACAGCTGAGCATGTGAGCATCACTGATACTTCCAACAAAATCCAAGATGGTAACCCCCTGATTTAAAGGTCTGTATCGTTACTGTTATAGAAATTTTGAAACTTTAGGCTGGTAAAGTAAGTTCAGCATATAAAATACAGCATTTGAACCTGTTTTGTTTTTAGGACTTTTTTCCATTAAGCTGCTGTGGGGAATCAGAGAACCCTTACCCCTGTTTTTCTGTCTGTGACATCATCCAGCCAGTTATAGACTGGAGAGAAACCTGATTGGCTGGGAGCCCCAGCGCACTTCTGGGAGAAAAGGAGGATCCAGGGAGTGCCTAGTTTGGTGCCAGCCAGTTAGCAAGTTATAAAGGATTCCCCTGCTGTATTGCCAGCCAGAGAGAACCAGATCCAGGAACAGAGAGCAGTAGACAAGTGACTGAACTGCCAGTAACCATCTTTAAGCTCCATCCTAAAGGGAGAGAGAATTTTGCATCTTGTTAAACTGCCTGTGGATGCCTGTTGCCATCCTTGTGTGTCCCCTGTGTGAGGACAGGTGTTGCTCTTGTGCCTGCTATGTGGGAGCAACTTTCTATCCAAGGGAGAGGTACTTTGGGGCAGGTAGCACTACCTGATGAAGCTAAAAGAGCTTTTGGGGAATGGATTTTGCCAGAGACTGAACTGGGCAAGAGTATTTACACCAGGACTGGAGTAAAGTTTGGTTAAAACGACATTGGTTTCCCAAAGTAGGGTCATATTGTTTGCCTTTTACAGTTATTACATTTTCTAAATTACTATATAAAGTTTATCTTTGCTGCAAAACTGTGTGTGATTTATTTTCCTAGTGGAATTCCCCTGAGATCCAAAGTGTCCACTAGGTGGAGGCACTGCGCCGTATATCCCAGTTCCCAGTATCCTTCTTATAAAAGGAGAATTCAGCTTCTGAAATAAGCAAATAAGCACAGCCCAGAGAAGTGAGAGTAATCCAATTTCTGCAGAAGTGTGCCAAGAAAGGGTTACACTGCTACACTGTAATGTATGACAATTGATTATTAAAGAGATGCATAGATGTAGTCACAACTTCCGTTGTGTGGGAGGATGAGGCAGTATTTTTAAACATGTCTGTCTTCCCACTTTCAATTTTCCCCTGTGTCTGTGCCTTCCAAATAATCTGAATACAACTGTTTTAGTGATGTAGTTCTCTAAAGCTATATGTCTGTGATGAACACATGGATACAGGGCACCATAGCACCATAACAAAAGTTTCCTAAAATAAAAGAACCCTAACTTTTTTCCCCTTGAAAATGTAGTGGAGGTTTTAAGTGCAAATCAGCTAATAATAACAATGCTATTGTGCATAATGCACAGGTTACAGTAAAATTCTAAATTCATTTAATTAATAGAATTGTGTCATTATTGTTTATTTGAAATGATTGATTAACTTTGTGAGATTAAAACTTAAGGAACTCTTTTTTCTTTTGTAGAAGTTGCATCACTGAATTCCAGCCCAGCCCTAGTTAAAAGCATATTGCTCCCAAATTTTCCATCAGCAGTGTAGTATATAACTATCATCAACCATTTTATACTGTGGATTATCAGCAGTCATACAGTACCACTTTACTTACCCTATTATTTTATCAAATAATTTTTCCTGTCCTCATATTGAACCACAACTCACAGGGGAACAGGTTAGTTCTTTGTCAAAGATGTATGTTTGTATATTGAGAAAACAAAATTACATTGTGTCTTCCTGTTCTCTTTATGATACCACTGTCCAGGTTTGTAGCCTAAAAATACACAAGTTATTTGTTATACATCTATAAGCATTAAGAACAGCTTGTACTTTTGTGCCTGGTAAATGTCCCATAAAATAATGTAGCAGGTGCTCTAGTGTGTGTGTGTGTGTGTGTGTGTGTGTGTTTGTGTGTAAATGTGTGTTTTTGTTAAAAATCTATATATCTAGAGTAGCTATCTCTCATCACCTGACAAGAACAGCAGTTTCTATTAAAAAGATTAGGAATGCTGATTGCTGACCTCAGTGGTTACCTGCACTATTTGTTAAATGTGTTTGTATGTATGAAATTTTGATACCTTGTATTTTATCCCAACTAGGATTGAATTAATCCTTATTGGAGGCAAAACATTCCTATTGGGTTATCTCATTTTGAAATGATTTTTAGTAGCAAGTAAGGAGATCCAAAATCCAGAAAGACTCATTTATCCAGAAAACCCCAGGTCCCAAGCATTTTGGATATCAGGTCCCATACCTGTACTTATACAATGAGAAGAATTTCTTTGAGGCAGTGCTGTCCAACTGGCGGGCCACAGGCCACATCCAGGCCACGGGGGCCATACTGGGGGGCTGTGTGACCCTCCACCTGTCTGGCAGCTGTGACTGCTTAACTCTGTTTAAGCTATAATTGGTATCAGTACTGAGATTAACTGCCCCCCCCCCCCCCCTGGTATTGTTCACATCAGATTCAGGATGTAAGCCCCTTTATTGTTGACACCTGTCTTCCCATGCATTGTTCACACCTTTAAGGCCCTGTATTGTTCACACCTCTAAGACCTCAGACTGGAGGCTCCCGCATTGTTCACCTCTTCACATCTCAGACAGACTGTAGTATGTACTGCAGTACAAACTGTTCATCATGGAGTGGTCATAATCAGTTACTTATGTTGTCATGATAGGTTTCCCTGTCTCCTTTCCTACTCTGCCTACTCTGCTCTACCCTGCCAGTGTATGCCATATTCTTCCTGCCCTATGCTGCCTGTGTGTGCCATACTCTGCCTGCCCTATGCTGACTGTGTGTGCCATACTCTGCCTGCCTTTCCCTGCCTGTGTGTGCAATACTCTGCCTGCCCTATGCTGCCTGTGTGTGCCATACTCTGCCTGTTTTACCCTGCCTGCATGTGCCATACTCTGCCTGCTATGCTGTACCCTGTCTGTGTATGCCATATTCTCTCTGCCCTATGCCCCCTGTATGTGTCATACTCTGCCTTCCCTATGCCCTCTGTGTGTGCCATACTCTGCCTGATTTATGCTGCCTGTGTGGGCCATACTCTGCCTGCTTTATGCTGCCTGTGTGCCATACCCTGCCTGCCCTATGCTGCCTGTGTGGGCCATACTCTGCCTGCTTTATGCTGGCTGTGTGTGCCATACCCTGCCTGCCCTATGCTGGCTGTGTGTGCCATACCCTGCCTGCCCTATGCTGTCTGTGTGTGTGCCATACCCTGCCTGTCCTATGCTGCCTGTGTGTGCCGTACTCGGCCTGCCATAACCTGACAGGGGTTTGTTCAATGAGTTTGTTAGCATTTGGAATAGTTGTTAGGGGTCCCTAAGGTGAGTAATTATATGCTGGGGGTTGCTGTGATACCCATAGGGGAGGAGGAGGCATATGGATTTAAGTGTACAGCTTAATATGACATAATAAACTTATTTCACATATGACTGAAAGGGTGATATCCCTACCACCATTAATGTGGGTGTGGTCTTTAAAGCTCTGGTGATAACATGAGTGTGGTCTGAAGTGGGTGCATGTTAAAAAAGGGGAGTGGTCCAAACTGGCTTCTATTATCAGCCCTCCACCACGTAGGCCAGAAAAATCCTGGCCTCGGTACCACAGAAGTTGCTGCTTTAAGGAATTGAATCTCTCTCTCAAGGTAACCTGCATAGTGCAGGGCCTCTGGGACTTCTGCTATCCCCAGATCATGTGGCATGTGTGTGCATAAACTGGTCGCATCTACTGTTTCCAGCTATATCTGTCCCTCAAGGAACCCCAAGGCCCCCCACCTCCGCATACCTGCCTCCTGATTCTTTTTCATGTGATCTTTGCTGGAGGCATTATATATTTTTCTGGCTTCCAAACATTATACTTGATTCCCTACTGCTTATTTCCTATAGTGTAATGATGTGTAGAACAATCTCATAAGGAAGATTCTCTTGTATCTGTAATTTAGTTTAAAATACCTAATTTAGAGAGTTAAGGGGTACAAATGTGCAAACCTTAATGGAAGGTTAATGTCCCACAAAAAACAGCAACACAAACAATTTTTGGTGTATTTTTTAGTGCAGGGAGTAATTTAGTAACTCTTCTTTTTGGAAAAGTCATTATTTTGGACCAAAAATGCATTTTGCATTAGAAAGAGTACTATGTGTAATAAACATTCCCAGTATATTAACTGATCATTCCTAATTTTGCAACTGTGTGTTTGTTTTATCTCTATAATCACATTCCCTCAATAGATTTTAATCTGATAGTTTTTTTTTGTTCTTTATGCACACACACTCACCCACCCACAGCAGGCACAAAGGAAACACACTCAGAACATGTACTCTCAACATGTATTTTTCTGAAACTGCTAAAAAGTTTGCGAAATGGTGAAGGATTTGCAAAATGCGGCTACAGCATGACTTTTTCACGCATGTGTTTTTTTTACACAACCACGACTTTTTGTAGTTTTGCGTAAAAATGTAGAAATGCAGAATTTCACTCATAACTACTGAGCGCACTTAAGTATACACACACAAATATACATTACAAACACCTGGAAAGCACACCACCCAGGACACACACAGTGAATGAGTTCTGGGCATTGACCCGGTGGTACAGCTTTGCCTACTTGGATCACTTATTAGCAACATCCAGCAAGTATCCAGTAGTCTAGAAATACAACACAGACTGGCACTTGGCAGAACAAGGATGAAAGAACT
The DNA here is from genome assembly GCF_000004195.4 of Xenopus tropicalis. Lineage (NCBI taxonomy): Eukaryota > Metazoa > Chordata > Amphibia > Anura > Pipidae > Xenopus > Xenopus tropicalis. The sequence continues at coordinate 83,037,983 of NC_030683.2, forward strand.
AGAAAAGATCGTCTGATGTACTGATGTGTCTATAAAAACAAAGATCAGAACTGTCTAGGCTATGGTATTTTCTGTCACTCTTCATGGATATGAAAGCTGGACAGTGAAGAAGCAGCACTGAAAAACTATTGATGCTTTTGAACTTTATAGTTGGCAAAGCCTTTTGGAAAACAGTGGATGGCAAGGAAAAGAAACAAATTCATTCTTGACCATATCAAACCAACTTTCCACTTTAAGCACAAATAACAAGGCTTAAAGGAGAATAAAAAGCTGCTTAGCACTTTGCTCCCCTGCATAAACACCTCTTTCTCTCCTTCCAAATGGGACCACTGGATCACCTACTACTTTTACTTTACCTGATTCTAAAAAGCAGAGAAGTGCAGGGGACAGGTGGACAACAACCAGTGTCCACCTATCCATGCCAGCGCATACTTTATTGAAAGGCTGCTATTTCTAACAGGAGAAGCTATATAAGAGAGATGGAAGGGCCCCACTTCCCCTTTGTCCGATGAGAGCATGACGCCAGAGAGCCTGAAGTAGGTCACCTTAGAGAGGTATCCTGTAAGATTAGTTAGGTTAGATTTGTAGGAGTTCACTGCAGGTGGTGAGTCAGTGGTAGATTAGATAGACAAGCAGTTGATGCTCCAACAAAGAGGTAGAGAAGGACCAGTGTCCCGGTGGTACCTTGCCCAGTTAGGAGTCCCATGCTGAAATTCTGTAAGAAGGTACAGCTTCCCTGGTGAGAAAGAAGGAGCAGAGAAGTAGGCATGAGGCTGATGGCCTGGGGAACCTTAACTGTCCAACAGGCTGAGAAGTGTTAGTTTGGAACTGTGCTGTTGATTCTTCATAAACTGTTCCTGAGTTCAACAATTGGAATTGTGAACTCCAGTTTATTCATTTCAAGTTTCCTGAGCTGTGACCGTGGTGTGTCATTTGGCCAGATACCCCAGGAAGGCATGGGACACCATGTTAAAAGCTCAATTTAAAACAGATGCAGAGCTTCATATGCTCCTGTCAGGAAACTGCAGAGAAAGAGGACCACAAGTTGTGCAAGATGGCACCCACCAACCTCCAGTGTTACTCTGACTTCTCTTTTTCAGGAACCCTTGAAGCTAACAACATAAGCATGTTCCCTTACATATATACAAAATACGGTCAAGTATGTTATGACAACAAATGTATATGTTAAGCAACTCAGGTAGTTTTCCCTCATTTTGACACTTAAAGGTGGTCTTAGTTTGTGGGAACATGATTTTGCTTCTCTGGTGTACTCCCCTGCAGTTCTAAAATTGCCCAGTAGGTGGACTTCATTATAAAAGGGAAAGTCCACATGTGCTCGAGGTCTCTCCTGGGACCTCACCTCATCGGGAGGTGGTTGTAGGTCTGTGTAACAGCGAGTTCAAGTAAGAGAGTGGGTTAGCTTCTAAACTAGTCCCTTTAGAAGCAGAAGTTAGGTTCAGGGGAAGTTAGTCAGGCAGTTGATTGCCCCACCAAGTAGATCAGAGGAGTTAGCACTCTGCGGTGGGACGCGAGTAGGTGAGCTCAGGGGCAGGTAGTGTGCCAGGGAGCAAGACCCACTGCTGGATCGCCTATGCTGGAGATAAAGCCACCTCATGGGTGTGTGTGACCTCCAGAGAGGTGTGTTATATGATGCTGGATGGTGACTCATTATTACTGATATTGCTGGAACAACAACTGCTGAGAGTTAATTTGGTTTGCATAAAATGCCCAGTGGTCTGTAGTAAACAGGTTTTAGTGCTTGTTATAACTCAACATGCAGCAAAGTAAAAAACATGATTCTATGTTATAATGCATGATTTACAGATAAGCTTGTTCTGCCTACTTATGTTCTTTATACATAACAGGGGCACCATTAAACACCCCACTCTACTCATGTTGCTTGTAAAAATGAGGATTCAGGATCTCTGTTTCTGCATTTGTCATCTCTACAAGACTAAAAGAACAGTTGGTACCTGGCGGAACTCTATGGGTATATTGTTATATCACATAACAATTTGTTTTGACATTTCTTTCAACTATAAAAATTCTGGGTTATGTAATAAAAGATTTACAAAGACCCTGCAACCCTATAAAACTGAGCTGTGTACATTAACATAAGGACATAGGGAGGTGGGCTGTATACTGTAAGGTAAATCTAAACATTTGGTACAAAGAATATTATATTGCAGTAGCAGCTAATGGATGGGAAACAGGGCTAAGGCAATCAGAGAGAATTCAAAGGTATGGCCCAGGTACCCTATGCTGTTTTTTTTATAAATGTGTAATTCCACAGGTGCATACAATTCAACCATGTTCCTTTATATGTCCTAACCTTTGCTTCTACACTAGAAATCAGAAAAAGAATGAGCGAAAATGGTAGAGAGTTCAAGCAGGAGAAAGAACCTCTGTTTCATTGCTTTGAAATGAGGATTGTGTCTGCGTGCTGGGAGGAGGGATCTGCGTGTTTCATTCTGCCGAGAAGATCTTAGATGTGGGTGATTAAATCTGGCATTTCTGCCAAACGAACTGACCCATAAACATGAGTCACACAGGAGAGTTCCCAGCTCACTAGAGGACTGAGAGAGAAACTGTGTGCAGCGGCTGGTAGGGCTGTGGGAGATGAGCTCTAGCCATGCAGAGAAAGAAAAACTGCATCACTACACACATCATATATTACTATATTTTCCATGGTTGAATTTGCATTACTGTGCAACACAATATTGCATTACTGAATAAAACAATACAGCAATGTATTCTAACAAGATATTCCTTTGCAACTTAGTCCAGCAGCAATATTGCATATTCACATAAATAGGCTACAGAGTGGTAATCATGTACTACTGCCCACTGATTTCCTGTTAACGCAGTATTTCTTTACTGCACAAGTATATGCTGTACTCGTAGTCCCTATGTGCTTTACTACTTTGCTATATAATTTCAAATCAAACTAGTACTTACCAGAACAGTGCTGCTGCACTTCGGCACCAACATAGCACATAACAGTTATGTATACCTGCAGAAACACTGTACTATATATTATTGTGTCACATAGCTACAAGCCAAAACAATAACTGTATTACTACACAAATATCCTGCTGTTAGGTGCTGCAGCACTGCATCTATTGCACAGATACATGAAGATGGAGATTCATAATAGAAATACATTCATCAGGCTCTGCTCACCTTCCTGCTGATCCAGACTGAAAAAGGCAAATAAACAACCCCAGCAGACCAGCAGTTTATTTCACCCCAATTACCACCGCTAATTTTCCTAATGGGCCTACATTTATACGGCTTTCTTATCTTAATTATACTAAAAGAGTTACAAACAATCTCTTTGTATCCATGCAGAAGGAACATAATGCTGCAGCAGTGTTTACTTACAGCAATACTCTAACTGCTAGAAACATTACTGTGTAGACATTACTAGAAGACCTAGAAATAACACTGCAGAATTGCCCACACTTTGCACTGCTAACACATTCATACCATTAGCTTTCATTACAATAGAAAAGCATGAATAATGTTTCCAGGCTTACTGCACAGGTTTGTGTTTCACAGGCAATACTGCACAAACCCAGTACTATACTGTATATCCTCCATAACACCATTTTAGCTGCTACATATTCTAAAAGCATTACTGCACTATAGCATAACATAAAACTTCTATGCTACTTGGCAGCAACAATGCCTTATGCTACCTGATGTCATCTTGTGCCACAATAATTAAAGTTTAGATTGTAAATCTCGCTAAGACACAATAGCAACTCCCAGTTACAAATGCAAGCATGCAAAGTGTTGGTTCACACAATATGTATGAGGGAATCAGATCACATACGCTACTTAAAAATATGTTTGATGGCCATTTGTTCAATAATATACATTTTTAATAATTAAAATCAATACATTTATAGACTGCTTACAGTTTAAAGGGACAGTATACCCCCTTGCTCAAAATGTATAGGGCTTGTGCTAAACATACTTTTTGCCTATTATTTTAATCACAAAAAATATATATTTGTTATTATTTCTTGAGCTAAACAGGGACACTGATGCTACTCCATGTTTGGTCCTTGTAAGATTTAGTCTTATTTATAGTCCAAAACATATACAACAAAATGGAAAAGTAGGGGGAGGGGTTTCATTGTAATCTAACTATCTACCTGGTAGGGACCAAACATTAAGTAGCTTTAATTTCCTTGTTTGTACTGTTTGACTCAACAAAAACCACAGATAATAAGCCCTATTCATTGAATTCCTGTTGAACTAGGGGTTATACTGCACACTCATTTTATTAAGTCATATAATACAGGGTTTCTCCTTCTTGGGTGCTGTTCTCATGTCTACCACTAGGTGGATGGGCACAAGTATGCACATTTAGCAATGCAAAAGATTTCTGAATTCATTTGATCTCTACAATGCTAAGACCTTCTCCAGCCTTCAGGAAACCTGCTTTTGGGAAGGGTAAGGGGGTTTGGGGTGTCAGAAATCATTGCCTCATATTGCATTTAATGTATCTGGGGTTTCAGTTCCCACTGCTTCTCACTGTATTTAATGTGGTGCCACTGCCCAATGTCTCTCACTGTATAATGTATGTAGAAACTGGAGTTATTGTTCATAGAAGTCAATGTACAATTATTTACAAGTGCATACTCCATGTATATATCTATATATCCTTTACTGTGCAAGCATATTGAGGCTAATGGCACATGGGGTTTTTCCACAGTGTACTTTAGCTGGCAGAGAAATGCCTGAAGCCACCCTAAATAATTGAGAGGCAGTATAGGGAGTTTTGCCTGTTTACCAGCAGTACTATTAGCCCATGGAGGCACTATCAGTTAAGGCACCTGAGCTGCTATCTGGTTACCTGCGTGAATGCCATGAATACACAGCACATATACTACGTTATAGTATCAATAAGGCAACCAACAGTGGTATAACAAATGGCTTCACAGAGTCCAATGTAATGTTTGAGTGGATCTCACCCAGAAAGAGCCCAGTGTTATTTGGACTGGACCCAGGAACCTAATCAAATCTTGTAGGAAGGACCCATATAGTTCAAATATAGCAGAAACATTACTGTAACTTACACTCAGGCTCAGTAGTAAAAAGTAAGACTCTTGCACACTTTTCTGGGCAATGTACTGCTAGCATATGAAAAGGAAACTGTCTGTGTTATAATTAATCTCTAGGGAAGTTATGGGCTGGCATCCCGCTGCTATTGCCAGGGAAAAGCACTTCAAAGCAGGACAGTCCGTCTGTTTGTGATAATAAGACAAGAACACAGAACACGGACCCAGTACCTGTCACACATGAAAAGAAGGAAGGAGGAGCACGGGACATCAGAGAGAAGAGGATAAAGGTACACTGACAGAGGGTGTCTATCCTTACTATAGCCACAAACTCTCCTTGAGATACATTACAAAGTAAATGCCATCTCTATCCATTTATTTAGATAGAATCAGTACCATCCATGCATTTGCATATATATATATAATTAGAACTTAAGAACATCGAGGTGAACTGCAGAAGTGTTTAGTACATGTTGAACATGACTAACCTCTAGATCCTTGCAAGATTTCTGTGATTCGGTTTTGTTTAGTTTTTGTCAGTTCTTGCTGCAAGGCCAGAATCAACAGCCCATAGATCCCTTAGTCAGTCTCCAAACTGCCAATAGCTGCATACAAACAAGCAGAGGTATGAGACACAGGAGAACCCAGATATGAGTTGGGTGACATGAACTATTTGACCAATGTATGCCTGCTCTTGACACAACTGTAAACAACTAATAATGTGTGTTTAAAAGGATAATATAGAATTCTTAGCAGTCCTCAGGAAACATTATCCATGTTCAGAGTATTCCACTTGGATTAGCAAAAATGCTTTATTAGAGCAAAAACTGTTTACTCCTTTACCTAAAACTCCCCTTACCACTTCTGGGGGGGGCCCAGAGCAGTGTGGGGGTTCAACCTGGGGCCATTTACGGTGATATTTGGGATAAAACCCATTTGCCCTTCAACATACTCCTTAAAGCCCAACTAGAAGGTCAATTAAGCATATGATTTGGTGTTGAACACTTATTTGTGCTTCTATATATTTTGGGCATTAATGAATGCCTGATATGTTTACAGTACATTAAAACACTTCTATAACTTTTCTAAAGTGCTTAAAGGAGACATATCATATAAAAATTAACAGTACCAATTAATAATTCTTTCTAAATATAGAAGGATTGTGCTTTAAAAAGTTGTGATTTGGACTGATTTATTGAGAAACCACCAAAACCCCACTAGCCCCGCCCATCTGTCCCACTTCCTGCTGGCCAAATTCTCTGGATGTGCAGGGGGGCCGGCGGCTCTCAGTACACTGCGCTGTAGGATAGGAACCAATCAGCAGCTAGGCTGACCTGATAGGGAACTGAAGCCTGTCTTTGCTTGTGTGAGTGCAAGTCTGTAATTGGCTCTCCCCCTCCTACTGTGCTTCTGCCAGGGACTGTTAGGACACGCCCACCCTTCATTTGAAACAGGAACAGGGACCTGATAGGATCTATAGTGAGCTCCAATAAAGGGGCTATTTTTATAGACTGTGTTCAATTTCAGACCAATATAAAGCCAGCACCATATATTACTCATAATTGCCTACAAAATTGGGTTTTTTTTCCATTTATCCAATATGTCTCCTTTAACGAAAAAAAGTCTGACAACCACTGCAATAAAGGAAGTGTGACTGAATTACAAGATACATTTTGGCTTTGATAGTGATAGCTTGTAGTAACAAAGAAATGGAAAAGGAAAAATAAAATCAAACAACCATTTGAGTAAAGAGAAGAAATAGATGGAGGTTCCTTGAGAAAAAAAAGAAAATGAAACACTGAATGATGTATTAGTGAAAAAGTGTTGAGGTAACCAGTAAAGGGAAGATGAAAACATGGAAAAATGAAGAACAATGGAAAACAAAAAAGGATGGAGTATAAAAATGAGAAAATGAATGAGAGTGCAATACAGAAAGGTGACAATGGAAAAGCAGGTTAGAATTCTATGCTAAAATCCACCCAGCAAAGAAATAAAAGTTTGCACAGATGATTCTAAACAGCATTTTATCACACATCAACTTTTTTGTACATGTATCAGATACTGTTATCCATAGAAGCCAGTCCAGTTCTGCTAAGGGTCACAAACAGTGGAATTCTTGTTTGGCCTGTCACACAATTGCTTTTCGTTAGAATATTTCTCAAAAGTGGGAAAGCTTTTGGTATATAAACAAATATATACAACTTTCCCAAATGAGTAGTATATTGTAACTTTTAAATAAATATTCAAAAGTATATAATGCCCTGGGAGAACTGCTAAACACATTAAGATGAAACACTTGGATATCTTGGGGTAACTGACAAGTATAGGCCATCTGGTGTGTAAATCCCTCATGGAGAAAAATGCACACACAAAACATAGAACATTAGAAAAGCCTGCATGTGGAATATCCATATGGTACAAAATAATGACTGTAACTGCTCCAAGCTAAAGCTGGAGTCAACAGATTTTAAATTCCCAATAAAAAAACATATTATGATACCATGAAACGCTAGCTATTAATCTTGAAAGAAGGGTTTAGTCTTACATCAAGTTGGAGATGGCGGGAGTCTGTCTATCTATATTCACCAAAGCAGATTAACAGGCTGACATCCTTCATCTTGGAAAGCAATGTGCATAAAAGGTCTACCCAGAATATCAGGGACCCATTGATATAACTCTATTCTTCCATCCAACAATGCCCTGAAGTCAGCATACAGAAGGGTCCAGACTTATGTGTGATTCTGTCACAGAACTTCTGCAGATGGTCATCCAAAGATAAACTTATTTCCATTTGTTTGTTGCATAATCTAGCATGATTACTAAACATAACACTCTGACAAATGGGCAGATAGCTTTGGTCCCATCTGTATGCCTCATTACTATGAGTTTATAAGAGTCTCGCAGAAATGTTTAAACCAAGATGTTGCCATGGAAGTTCATATTTTATAATTCCATGCATACAGCACTAGCTGCCTCTTTAATTAATACTTTTCTACCCATTTCATTAATTCTTGTTAAAAATAGTGAAACAAACCAAATGATAGAAGTGTCAAATTATTAAAATGATGCTTTTATTCCAACTAAAGGCCCCCAAAATATGGAGTCATAATTAACTAAGGCCCCACAAACACAAAACAAAGAGAGCAGTATTGTCATTTAAAAGCAGGAGAGAACAAAATAATAACTAGGCCATTATTTTGCACAATCCTAACATGCTATGTAATCCTTGTGGAATGAGGCCTTGTTTATGAATTGGTGTAAGTTTTTTTATTATACCATCTATTTTAATGAACTGAACCATTTTTATGAGCCTTTTTAAAAAAAAACAGTAATACCAAAAAATGAAAGGATTCTCTATGAATTTCCACATAAGTGTATATATTTGTATATAAGTCTTACCTTGCACTGATAAAAGCAGTGTATTATTTTCAGAAGCAGTACTACACTTTATATAAATTAGCTGCTGTATAGAAACAGGAACAGCCATTCACATTATATTCAGCTATAGGAGACACATTTACATAGCAGATATGTAACAGATAAGATATGTAGAATACAATGGGTTTAGTTCTTACACAAGAACATAAACAGGGGTTAAAAGTCATTAGGGGTCAGATGTTCTTTACAATTCAATCTACTAAACTATAGAATAAAAAACTTTCATAATAAAGTACATTTGTTGCTAAAAATATGTGTTAGCGTTGGATGATCAGATAAGTACTATTTGCTTTTCTTTAAATTTAGTTTTGTATTTAAATGCTCTCTCTCACCTCTAAAATATTTGTCTTTGTGGTAATACAAGTTATTGGCTTTCACTATACAATATAGCTGTTACGCATACACTATAGGGTTGCAGGGGAGGACCTTCTGTCATTCAGAAGTGCAAATTAGGAAGCAAATGGGGCTGCTGCACCTCCTGACAATTCCCTACAAAGTTATTGTATTAGTGTTGCTTAATATGGCTTATAGATTTATGATTGTGGTTTGATTTGCTATAAGTACATTTCTCAGACCTGCCCAAGTGTATTTTCTACTCCCCAACAACCTTCCCTGACACCATTGCATTTAATACCAAAACCCAACTGGGGTTTTTTGTTATTTCTCATTGAAAAAACATAATGGGCCTGATTCACTAAAGGGCGATAAAACGTGCGCTATTTTTATTGTGCGCTAAAATTTTTACCGCGGCTTCATTTTGGCGATTTTTCGCACGATTCACTATAAGCATACTCGCGCTTTTTTACGCGCGATATTGCATGCGTTATTTAACTCGCGAAGACTATTTCAATGCGGTATTTGCTGGTACATGTGCTAAATTACGCCCGCGAATAGTCACCGCATATGAATGGTAGCTTAGAAATAGTGTATAAAAATAGTCGCCGCATATAAATGGTGTATATAAATATTAGCCGCATATAAATGGTATCATATAAATAGTAGATGCTTATAAATAGTAGCCACTAGTGATGAGCAAATGTGTTCTGGTTATCTTTAGTGAAAAATTAGCAAATCTTTCGAAAGATCCACGAAACAGCAAAAATGTTGTGCGGGCAAAAAAATTGTTGCTGTGACTATTATTTTTTGACGCTTGTATAAATTTTTGTATGTGCGGTGAATTTTTGCGTGGCAAATTTTTTCAGGCGTTTTGCCATTGGCGGATTGTTTTGCGAAACACATGAAAAAATCCGCCGCAAAAAAATTCAACGCACGTCCAAAAATTCGCTGCGAATCCATGCCTGGCGAAACATTTCATCACTTGTAGCCAAATATAAATATAAAAGTCGCGCAAATGAACGCACGCCATGTTAGCCATACACGCCAATACTTGCAGAAAATTACTGTATTAAAAATGAACATTTCGCTGCAAACTGGCGGCTGCGTCACTCTAGGGGAAACACATACCATATTTTATTGCAAAAAATCATTTACTGTACTTTTGTATAATTTTTCGCCTGCCTGTAGTAGGTGTTAATTTTCGCATAGCCGAATGCGATATTTAGCGCGCAAAAGTTATAGTGAATCATGCGATCGTATTCTTTTCAGCACAGAAATTAACGCATGCGGTAAAACTAGTGCGAGAAATAACCCATGCGAAAATGGCGATTTTTCGCACGCGATAATACTATGGTGAATCGTGCGCAAATTATTTTGCGTTTTTTAACGCAAAAAAGCGTGCGATAATTTTTATCGCTCTTTAGTGAATCAGGCCCAATATCTCTTTCATCCAGTTAAGTGAGGAGCTATATGCAGCATACATTTAACCGAGGGCAAATTCAGCTGTCCTTTTATACTAATTGCTCCTTCAGATATTAACTACCTCTGAATAGGGATCCTTGTTATTTTTTAATTGTCAGATAAATGCTATTCTTCACAAAACTATTTGCATAAAAATGCTAGCCACAATAACATTGAAACACAGAGAGAGGTATTTAGCATTTTTCAAATTTCTGAATTCTAGAGTATTACTTTCAATTCCAGTAAACTACATTTTTTTTCCAAACAATGCCGTTATTAATATATTAGTAGTATATGTTTTGGTTTTATTTTATAATTTTTGGTTTTTATTTAGAGCTAACAAACAGTCCAATCCTTAATCAACACAATTTCTGATTAATATTCAAAATTGTAATGATACATTGGTTACTTATATCATAGTATAGCTTCTACAAGTTTAATTCACTTATGTTAAGCAGATTCCCAAAGAGAAGTTAGTCTGGCCGCTGTCAATGATTTGCAATCTAATAAGCTTATGTATAAAGAATTGGATTTATTTTAGTGGGAGGGGTGAGAAAGTTCCAGGCGAAGAATATGATATTAGTTAGGAATAAAGAAAAGTGAAAGGGAAATGTTACTGTCAGAATGGTCTGTTTAACTAGTGCACATGATGTATATACTGCTACCCATGCTAGACAGAATAAACTATGAATTGAACGATAAAATAGTTAAAGGAAAGACATGGTTTGGCAGATTCCCTTCAAATTTAGCATGTTATTAACCTTTTATTACGAAACTGTAATATTGCAGTTTCAATATATGAAAACCAAGGACGCCAGGTGGTCCACTTTGCTCTATCAGGATCAGTATGCAGTTTTGCATACTCATACTCTCAAATTTCTGAGATCCATTCAAAGAGTGTGGGCAGCAATGTGAATTTCCATTCGCGGGGAATTAAACGGTTTATATTTTGTTTTTTTGCCTACTTGCTTCATGATCTTGAACAATATACATGGATCTACTTTATAAGCACTTTTAAAGCCTTCTCAATCTTGCTTATTAATAGAAAATTTGGATACAACAAACTTGATCTAATTAAGCCATGAAAAAAAAAACTTCAATGCATCATTTTCGATGGGGTTACAAATGTTCAAAAAAATCCAAAAAATTCGAACAACTTGAATTAAAAAAAATGCAAAAATTTAGACTAGGACAACTCCATTTGACTTCTACATGAACTCACAGGCTTCCAGATGCCAAAGTTTCACATTCGAGTTCACATTTTTTGTGCTTAATAAATAAATTCAAACATTTGAATGTTGGAAACCATATTTAAAATTTAGGAGTTAAATATTTGAATCACGGAAAAAATCTAATTCAGACTTTGATAAATCGCCCCCTTCATTTTAAAACAACAAATAAGCTTTAATCAAACTTTGACGTAAGTATAGTTATGGCTAAGTATTATTTTCACAGTTACTCAAGTGAATTATGTTTAATTATTTCAATATATGCACAAGACTAAAATAATCTTGCATTTCTTAATGCTAAATAACAATATGAATACATTAATACTGTTCCCTTCTTTTGAGCAATTTGCACAAAAAGAATTGATCCAAGAAATACAAGATGGAGAAGACTTCAGCTGTGCTTATAAGAGGTCAAGATCACGCAGCAACTAGGCATAAAAACAAGACATACAGTAATATATTACTAATGGCATTGTTGCAGTTGCAGAATTATTCTATTTAACATGTTATTTGAAGGACTTTCTAGTGAATACTGAATAGAGTTTTATAAAGCAGTGGATAAAAATACAATATGCAGCTGGAGAGTTCAGAGAAGGTCAACAAAATCAATAAACATGATGGAGGAATTGAATTATGAAGAAAGATTATCTAAATTGAGCATGTTTCCTCCCTCTACAAATAAAGTATATTAAAGGTGATGTGATTATCATATACAAATGCATTCCAGATCAATGCAGCATTCACTCAACAGAAGTTTCCAGCCCACCAGCTGAGGGAATAGCAAGACAAAATGCTTCATATTAAAGGAAAGACACATAAATTCTTGTTTACCTCAGAAGGTGCAATTGTGGTCCCAGCATTCAGTTGATAGTATAACCACACTCAATAAAGGCACTTGTGACAAAATATGCTCATTGCATTTTCGTATAGTTGCGTTTGGCACCGGTCAGTCCTTCCTGCCTTGCGTTTCAAATTGAGTACTGCTGCGCCTATTGACACAGGGTAACCCTGGAACTAACGCCACCTCCAGACCAGGCAGTAGCATGCTTGTGCCTAAAGAATTGGGTGTAGGCGTCACTTGTGCATCCAGTTATTGCATCCAGTTCGTGCTAAAATCTGTGCGCAGTTGCGGTAATTTTGCTAAATCGGGTGCAGTTGTGCAGGTGCAAAATTCAAATTACCCCCTTGCCAATGATGCTGAAATTCTGGGAGAAAAAATGTTTCACTGTGGCAAAAAAAAAAAAATAGTGATTGTGCTCAAAATTGCACTTTAATCACTGCACTTGCAGCCAGGTACATGTCCATAGTGTGCCTCAGGCAAGTGACTCTGCAACAGCTCCAGAACATGATAAATCCTTTTAAGGATTGAGGGATATATGGTGATATGGCAAAACTGTAAATGCATTAATCTGCTACCTTACTCCAACAATAGTTTTGAAGACAGTCTAAATTGTACAATGTTCTATTGTTACACCCACCTCCTGGCCAGAAATAACTGCTGGTATATATTCTGATAAGTACAGTATAGGTTTCAGAATAATTTTTATTTTAACTGAATTGCAGTATAATCATTGTGAAAAGCACAGTAAGCGTATTTTGTTTCATTAAATTTCCAATTCAATAAATCCTTTCTTTGTGTGTTAATTTAACCTATCATACATTGGTCTACTGGAGTGTCTGGCTAATTTTAATGTTTTAAATGGATAATTGCTACAGTATGCATAGTATTATTTTTCCAAAATCTGGTTTGTTTAATTGAGTAGAATGAGGGGTGAACAAAAGAGTACACCTATCTAATGAAACCTAGTACTGTTTATTTGCTGAGGCAGCGAGTATATGGAGCTCAGACTGCTGTTGAGTAGCAGAAATCAGGAACCATTATAGATATCATTTTACAAGTCTGATCTCAGCTTTATACACTTTTTTTTCCAAAATGAGCAAAACAAATAGAAATGTTTATGCTTAAAATGTGTTCTGTCTTTTAGCAAAAAGCATTCCCTTATTTTAATTTTTTTTAATTAAAATGGTTATAGACCTTTTCCACCCTACCCTTGTAATCAGTTAAGTTAGTTCAATAAGATCAATAAATAAAGATAGCAAAAATACACCTTCTCAAAATAAATCAGCATAATGCTCCTCCTATTCTTTTAATTGAATTCTTTTTATTGTTATGCAGTCATAGATCATTGTTTTGTTTTTACCATTACTACCTTTACACTTAGCTGAATAAAAAAAATCCCTGTGTTCTCCAAAGACCCTTCCTCACTGCCTGGCTCCCCTCCAGTCCCCACCACATGCTCCATATTAGAAATGTATTATTTTGCAGCTGCAAACCTGTTTTTCAGAAGCTTCCCAAAAAAAATGCTCTAATAGGGCTGGAGAGGTGAGGTTCCACGTAATTGATTCCCCTGCTAGCTTATTTTTTTCCCAGCCCACCACTTTTTATTTCTGGGGAGAACACTGAAGCCAAATTTTTAATAGAGGGAAATTATGATTTTCTACATATTCACTGTGCACAGTAACTAACTAAGGTGCATTCATTCATGCCCTACCCCTTCCATTACACTTGTACATATAGATAGAGAGATAGATAGATAGATAGATAGATAGATAGATAGATAGATAGATAGATAGATAGATAGAGAGAGATAGATAGAGAGATAGAGAGATAGATGATAGATACAGTAGATAGATAGATAGATAGATAGATAGATAGATAGATAGATGATAGATAGATATATAGATAGATGATAGATAGATAGAAAGATAGATAGATGATAGATACAGTAGATAGATAGATAGATGATAGATAGATAAAACTGTAGCACTCAAATTATTATTATGTATGCATTCTTTGTGGGTTTTCACCATCCGATAAGGTTTAACCGCCGGGGATCTCATGTCAGGCTTATAATCGTGCCAACTAGTGACTTGTAAACAATGTGGATATTGTACCAAGCAAATAGCAGGGGCATCCTCTTTATACACAATGCATTTATTGTACCAAACGAGTCCCAGTCATGTCCTTTACTACACAGTCTGGGGTATTGTACAGGAAATACACAAGAACATTCAACACAGATGCATTTTAATGACTGTATATTGTTCTGGTGGCCCAGAATGTAATGTGTTATCTTCAAAATTCCATTGTTATAGCTATAGCAACAAGAACATTAATTCAGTAAATAATTTAATTGGTGTATTACGGTGATATTGTGGAATTTTAGTTATCACACATGATGTCAAACTACTCAGCATTACTTTTTTTTTTTTCACTGATTCCAATAAAGTACTACCCAGTTTGATGTGCTTTGTGAACTTTCAAATTTGTCAGATAACAAAATATTAATTGCTTTGTATTACATACAGATCATGGCACCGAAGTGACGATTGAGGTAATATAAACAGGGGCAGTACAAAGACATACCAATAAAATCACACATGATTCAGGCTACCAAAGACCAGGCAATAGGATCATGATTTACTCTTGTCTCTAAACTCATGAAATAGTTGCCCTGCATACCAAAAACTGTCACACAAAGAAAATGCTGTGTTGTGCAAAAAGTAGCTATCATTCAGTACTGACTACATTTAAAATACAAGATGGTTTGATACTAACACAGAGGGGTATATTTATGATAGTGTATACAGTAAGTCAACATTTGCCCATAGCATCCAACAGATCTTTGCTTTCTAACTTGTAGGTGGCCATTCAATTCTAATTCCTGATTGGTTGCTATGGGCAACATTACAGGTGATGTTGACTTATACACTATAATAAATATCCCCATAGTTAGGCTAATTTATAAAGTCTGGGCATATTTGCACCTGGGCAAATATAGTGGTTAGATTTTTCCAGCCAGCTGCAGGTGGAACACTGAAAGAAATCATCTGACTGGTTGCCATGAGTTACTGCCCAGGCGCAAATTTGCACAGTGTTTTTAAATGACCTAGTGTGTTTTATGGACATAGAACACATGTAATGTGTGAGAGCACTTTTAGCAAAAAAATGAACTACATGTTATATAAAATACACATTTATCCACAAAGAGTTAAAGCTCCTCCTCCACACACTTTCACATAGGGTTATTGTCTCTTGGAAAGACCATAGAATACAGTGCTTCTATTTCTTACAAAATTTTTAAGAGCCGATAAATTACAATGCTTGTAACTACAGATGGAGCATTAACTTCCACTGGGTCTTGTTTTTCTCATAACCCACCAAATACTCCCCCCTCTTGGATGATCTCTAATAGTTCCTTTATTGTTACTTAGGCAACTTAGTTGCCAGTAAGACTCACATAACTCAAATAGCCCAGGAAGCCACATAAGGAGCAACAAGGTTGAAAGATTTAAGACAAGGGTTTGTGTATAGTGTGAAAAGATGGTGGCTTGACAGTCTGCCATGATAGAGATTTTACCAGTGGATGAACAGGTTCCTTTGTAGGACAGAGCAGGAGGATTCCAGCAGCAGAGTTTTAAATTCATTGTAGGGGAGAAAAGTGGGAGTCTGTGAGATTAGTAAGTAGGAGGTTGCAATATTTTCAGGATGATAGCATAAGGGCATGGAGCGTTCTAGCAGTTGCTTTAGAAACAAAAAGGGATGTATCTTGGCAATATTAAAGGATTTGGCAAATACATCAATATGATTTGTGATTTATAGCATCTGTTTAACGATTACCCTTCAGCTTGCTGAATCAACATGTTTATTAGTCACTGGTAATGGTAAAAGGACGAGAAGGGCCAGTATAGGATTAAAAGATGATATGTTTTTATTTTAGCTAGGTTTATTTTGAGGTGGCATTGCTTCATCCAGGGGAAGATAGCTAGGAGGCAGTCAGAGATATGGGTCTGAATATCAGTGCTTAATGCTGGGAGTTTTTAAATATATCTGAATAAATATTTAAGGCCAAATAAGTTGATACAGCCTCCTAAAGAGAGAATGTACAAAGGGAACACCAGAGGGCTGAGTACAGAACACACTAAGCTGAACAAAAGAAGAGGATTTGTTAGCAGAAGCAACATAGAAAAACATAGAGGAGTGGTTAGAGAAATAAGAAGATAACCAGGATGCAGCTTGATAAGGGATACCAAGAGAATAGAAAATTTACATTAGAACACAATGGTCAACAGTTTTAAAAGCAGAGCATAAATTCAGGATAATGAGATCAGAATACTGTCTTTTGGCCTTTAGATCATTTTATACATAATGCTGGCCATACACAGTCAGATTTTAGTCTTGTTCCTAAGAATGCACAGATATGGATCGTACATGTAAGGGTTTAGACACATGGAGCTACTAGTAGCAGATACTTGTCACCGCTTCTAAAACAGACAATGCTGATCATTTACTGATAATTGTCTCCATGGTGTTTTAGCAGAGGCAATTCTCAGTATTGTCTATGGCAGGGTAATTTCTGGCATTTAGTAGCCATGAAAAAGTAGCTGCTACTAAGTAGCTCCATGTGTCTTCACCCTAAATGCAACGATCTAAAACTAACTTTCAGACTGAAATTGTAGGATAAAGCCCTAAATATAACAAATCAGAGGATGTTCTAAACATAAAATATTTGGCAGGTAACAATCGTACGAAAGTGACTTTCTGGAAATGCATTGTAGGTCCGACAAGGATATCATCAGATACACAATACATGTGCGGATTTTATCATTATTTGACCCAAATTTTCAGCCTGTCTGATTGACTAAACGACCGATCGCCATGGTACAAAAATCACGTGTATGGGCAGCTTAAGATGGAGTATCTGTGGAGTGTGCAGATGAACAAGCTGACTGCATAGGGTCCAGCACATTATGGGTGCAGAGAAGTTTAATAGGCGGGAAGGATTCAGCATAGCCTGTTTAAGAAATTGGTTTGACACAGGTCTTTTTGAACAAAGAGGAGAAAGAACCAGAAGCTAGGGAGGAATAGAATGTATGGTTGGAGCTGGAGTAATAAGAAGAGTACATATAGAGTATAGTTTTAGTAATGGTAAGGGACTAGGATACGTGAGACAGTTGTAAGTGCAGAGGATATCAAACGGTGAGAAATTGTACACTTATTAACAAGGTCAAAAAAGGTGAAAAAGTATGCAGAAGATTTAAAGGGGTAGTTCCTCTTTGAATTAACTTTTAGTATGATATAAACATTGGTATTCTTAAAGACTTGTCAATTGGTCTTCATTTTTAATTAATTTTGTTGAGGGGTTTTTAAAGTTTGGTATTTTATCTTTCTGGTTGCTGGGGTCTTATTTACCTTAGCAAGCAGACATTATTTTAAATGAGAGACAGGAATATGAATAGAAGACGGCCTGCATAGAAAGATAAGTAATAAAAAGTAACAATAACAGTAACATTGTAGCCTCATTTTTGGCTGCTGGAGTCAGTGACTCCCAATTAAAAGATGGGAAGAGACAGTAGAGTAAGGCAAATAATTAAAAAAAACTATCAAAAATAAATAATAGGAATAATAATAGGAATGGGGCAACCTCTAACATACTAAAAGTTAACCTAAAAATGAACCAAAGAAGAGGGTTGAATATGGAAAACAAGCAGCGATGATTGGTTTCTTTTTATTTATGAGTGTATGATAGTAATATTGCTTAATTGAAAAAGGGCAGATGCTCTATGTATGCGCTATTTATAATACTTGTAGAATGTTTTTCATAACAGACAATAGCATAAGCCTTCTCCTGAGATGTCCTTGTACAGTACAATCAACATTTCCCCATATCATTTTAATCATTGTTTTTCTGGAATAGTAATAAGTCTTGATCACAAAGAGAGCACAGCTCATTTTTCTCCTGATAAACAGTTGCTTCTTATAGGCTTTTAAAACTGAAGATGATATGTACCTACATGTCTGTTAGCAAAGAAATGACCTACCTCCAATATAATCAGAGACAGAAGAAGAGAGGGGTGGGGGTTGGGAGACAGGTAGAAGGATAGAGGGAATAAGACAGAAAGAGAGAGCTTGTGGTTGACCAAACCAAACCAATTTCTTGTTTCCATGTACAATTTGAAGATACGTTTCCTCACAGAGGTTTACAGTTATATGACAATGATAGATAATTTGCTTGCTGACCTGCGCTAAACATAAGCATACAAGTATTTGACTATTTGGCTACCAGTGAAGGTGACAAAACAACCTATATATGCTGTTTTCTTAGCCTCTTCTCTATACCAAGGTTTATCTTCCTCTCATAGTCTAATTATCTTCCCTTTCCTCTTTTAGCTTATTATCACCTTTTTTAAAGGGATGCTGTCACAGCAAAACATGTTTTTTTTGCAAAATGCATCAGTTAATAGTGCTTCTCCAACAGAATCCTGCACTGAAATCTGTTGAAAAGTGTAAATTTAGAATTAAAAAGTTCAAAATCATGACTGAATCATGGCTGAATCCCTTTAATATGTACTCAGAGACTTCATTGGTTGCCCCATTCTATAAAAATATTTGATTTTCACAATGAAGCTGTTTATTCTGCAGTAGGAAAAAATATATACTTCCCAGTAATATGTGAAAATGTTGACCATTAATTAATTTGAATGATTTACTAATCAGATTAGCCAAGACATATATATTTTTTTAACCTAAGCTTAGGCACATATACAGAAAATGCTCTGTGGATCAGCAAAAAAAACCAGGGATCTACTGGGAGCATTTTCAGAGGCACAGATCTTTACTATTAAAGGGCTGTGGCCAAGTAAAGGTGTGGAAGTGGGAAGTATTAATGTTTTCTCTGCAATACACATACTGTTGAGGTCATTTAAAAACACAGCGCAAATTTGCACCTGGGCAGTAACCCATGGTAACAGATGTTCAGATGTTTACTTCCATTTTTCTACTTGCAGTTGGATTCTTAAAAGAGGACTAGAACTTTTAAAACTTTGCACCTTACATTGCATAACCCTAGTACTTAATAACTAAGCAACCAGTAACCTTTATTGAGTGTCGGAAATAATAATAGTATTAACTCTTAAAATATTAATTGGACCAGTAGGAAAATTAATAAAAAGCGGGCTAAATGTCCCATAAACTGTTGCAGGGTTCAGGGTTAAGATTTTTTCTCTGCAACAGCAGCTGAAGGGAAGTGTGAGTAACATATTTGGGGGCAGTGGCATGGGCCAAGGCATTAGAAAAAACTGTGGAAACAGCTCTTCTTTTATATATGTAATGACTCTTCTAAATCTTTTAAAAAGTCTGCATTGAGCACATTGCCATTCCATGTTGTAGAAATTGGTTTGGTCTCCAGAACAAGCTGGACAGTCCGCTAAATTTCACTAGCCTAAGCCAAACAATTGCTCAGTAGTAAAACAGACATGATGAAGTAGCTTTAATTGAATTAGTCTAACTCTCGTGCTCACTAAGGGATTTTGAATGTTTTAAATCACTTCTTTCCAATCAACATCGGAGAGATCTGGAATCGTTTAGCAACATTTACGTCTAACCTTCGCTAAAGGAAAGGCAGCTAAGTAATTAGCTTGTTGTATATAGTTCAAGTTTACGTATTTCCCTTAGACATGTGTAATATATTTTCAGACAAGGGCTGTGGAGGAGGCAGCTAAGTGGCCTTAGGCCCCTTTATTTAAAGAGGGAAATTGGAAGATCTGCAACTGTTCATTGTGCTCCAGCAATCTGACTCTATAACAGACTATAAAACAACCCCAGATGCAGTCTCTGGGAGTATGTTAAATGAGATGAGTTAATAATTACTACATGCATTACTAACATCCTGACTTTCCTTGAAGTGTTTGTTTCACATTATCAGCAGCTTCCTTCCATGCCACCTGAAATCATTTTACATTCTTTGTGAAACAATATGGTGTTTTTTATCTACTTTGACTGCCACTATATATAACATGAATGGTATCTACTGTGATGATTTATATGATTCCATATGCTGTTCTCCCTAGATGTTCTGTTTGTGCCCACCTCCTTTTATTTAAGTTTACTGATTAAGTCTAAATATACGCCATACCATTTCCTTTTCTTCCATCTATCAACAACATAAAATATGCACTGTTAAACTAAATTTCCCCAACTTCTACCAAATGTAATTTTAAAGAGCACCTTTTTATTTTCCAATGTCATTGTATTTTGTGATTGGTCTTTAACAGCACAAATTCAGAATGCTAAATGCCCAGTTTTAATAACTATGAATTGGATGTAGCCATTTATCAATGATCATTCTGATTGGTTTACACATTAATCATATCACAGCTCTCTTTAAACATAAGCTGAAAGTGATGCAAATAGGAAAGGAAAAATATGCCATGTAAAAGCTGTCGAGATCATGTAGAAGTCAATGGCAGGTGTCATTTTTACAACTTGAAGATCTTTCTTTGCTTTGTGGTTTTAGAGGCTTGCATTTGTGCGATAATGCAAAAAAGTTGTGGTTGTTGTGTTTTTCTGCGTCATTTTTCATTGACTAGACCAGTGATCCCCAACCAGTGGCTGGTAAGCAACATGTTGCTCACCACCCTCTTTCATGTTGCTCCCAGTGGCCTCAAAGTAGGTGCCCATTTTTACATTTCTGGCTTGGAGGCAAGTTTTGGAAACACAGAGACACAGTTTTACTCCATGCATAGCCTCCTGCAGGCTAACAGTCCACATTGGGCTACCAAATAGCCAATCAAAGTTCTTATTCGTCTTCCCCAAAAATCTTTTGCCATGCTTGTGTGGCTTACCAACACTTTTTACATCTGAGTATGGCTCACGAGTAAAAAAGGTTGGGAATCCCTGGACTAGACATTCATATTTTTTGTGGAAACGAGTTTAGTCAAAAACCCCATATTGTTAAGCATGAAAGCAATGTGAAGACTTTGCATCCAGAACATCCATAATGAATGAGCTCCAAGGAGCTTGGTCATAGAAAAGTCTAAATATATCAATATATATGGCAATAACTACTGGTGAATATTTTCCTTTACTGATTAACATTGGATAAAAACGAAACCAAAGACCTTATATTTCCCATCATGACAAAGTACAAGTGGAAGCACCCCTAGGCTTAATATTTAGCATAAAAATGAAGTGACATATGCAGAGTGAGCCTAAAGTGAACCTGTCACCCAGATATAAAAAGCTGTATAAATAAAAGCCCTTTTCAAATTAAACATGAAATCAAAATTCCTTTTTATATTAACACATCCAAACCCAATATAAAGGCATTAAAAAATCCCAGCACTCAATCACATATTGCCTGCCCCAGAAAAGTACTTTTAATTCAACTCTCACTCCCCCCCCCCCGCACCATCCCTCCCTAACCATCTAATTGTGTAGCGAGTGCATGGGAATAGGCATCTGGTCCCCCATTCTGGCACATACACAAGATTTTGGGGTGATACAAAGCGTGTCTTAATAACAATTTCCACAAAATGGCAGCTGTCTGCTTGCTGTGATTGGTTAATGCCAGGACTGAAGGAAACAAGATTTATATTACTTATATAGTGCAAGTGAAGTTTATTTTTCTTAACAAACACAATAGAAAATAATTTTGAATTATTTCTTAGGGTGACAGGTCACCTTTAAAACCAATTAAAGCATAAAGCAAAGTGCAATTAGAGGTAGCTGTCTTTAGGCAATCATTTTTTACTATGCGCTTTGATAAATATGCAGCAAGTTGGTCTTTGCAGTATCTTTCCCTGTATGTGAATGGATTATATTTATTATGTATTCATGTGATTTGAATCAATTGATTATGGTCAACCTTTAACCAATAACCTTTTATTGATCACTGCTCATACCCTTAGACAGTTTTCACATTTCCATGCCCCCTTTGTAGATGGCTAGTGATGAGCAAATCTGTTTTGCATAGGCAAAAAATTTGAGGAACAATTAAAAAAACATTTTTTTGCAGCATTTTTATTTGCGTGAAATGCATTGGAGTCAAAAGATGTGTTTTCATCACTTTTTATTCTACACAAAATGCACTAAAGTAAAAATGGTTTTTTTCTTGAACCAAAAAAGAATGTTTTTTTTTCCAGCAAAATTTTGCTGTGGTTGCACAAAAAGATTTTCTGATGGCAAGATGCGGGATTTCACCATGAATCCATGCCTGCCCAAAAGTTTTGCTAATCGCAACTGGTGCTGTTTCTTCTACGAGCAGTGATTGCCTTATATTCCCAGTGTCTGAAATAATTTGTATAATTTCATGTCTTACATTGTGCTAAATATTATATGCAATCTAGTCATCAATAGTGATGAGCGAATCTGTCCTGTTTTGCTTCACTGAAAAATTCGCAAAACTGCGCAAAAATTCGCAAAACGGCTCAAAATTTGTGAAAGTTGAGTACTGCAGTTCTGTGCTACTTTTTTAGCGTGACCATGCCCTTTTTTGATGCAACTGCTCCCATTTTTTACGCCACCACAAATTTTTATTTTTTTACTGATGTTAAATTATATTTTTTTTTCCCAAAAAAATTTTCAGTGGGAGAATTGAAAGCTTTGTTGCCATTAACACCTATGGACTGATGTATCAAAGTCCAAATTTCATACTTTCAAAAGTATGTTTAGGAAAAATACATATCAAATAAAGAAAAAAGAAAATTTCTGATGTGAAAAATCGCATCGTGGTTGTACGAAAATATCGTGGTACGATCTGAAAGTTTTGAAATTTTCGTATCCGAACAATCGTAAGCGGCGCAAAAAACTTTCTGACTTTGAACCTTCTGTGCATGTTTTTGGAAGCCTCCCATAGGACTCAATGGCACTGTGCAGCTCCAACCCGGCCCAAGGAAAGTCTCCCATAGGACTCAATGGCACTCTGCAGCTCCAACCTGGCCAAAGGAAAGTCATGATACCGAAGCTTGAATTAATAACGAAACTTATGTACTCATTGCAACAAACACAATTTTTAGCACAAATTGTCGCAAAGTACAAAAAAGTTGCGAAAATTAACATAAATCGCAGAAAATACGCACAGTTCTAAAACTTAGAAAAATAAACATTTTTAGCATTCAGGCACAATCCTACTTTAATGAATAGGCCCCCTAGAAGCATAATGCGCTAGTTAAGTCATTTTTACTATAATGACTATTACAATTGCTACTGAACACTTATACACACATCTGCTACTACACACATATACATTATCTAGCCTTCAGTTAAGAGTTACGTATATCTTTCTGAGAAGTCCTATTTCTTCTTTTTCAAACACTATGTACTACTTTCACTTGTATTAGCTTGGAATTTTTATAGGTTGTTGGGTGTGGGTTTTCAGGCTTGTTATGAGAAAGGTGGGGAGCCTTAGGAAGAAAAATGTAAACAATTAAATGCTTTGATTGCTCGTCTCTCAGTTTAGATCTGCTACGCTTGAGGTTAGAATTCATGCTACCCTTCAGATTGCACTTAGACATTATCACCAGTATAATTACATTAATCAGATATATTGATTTACAA
Source organism: Xenopus tropicalis (assembly GCF_000004195.4). Taxonomy (NCBI): domain Eukaryota; kingdom Metazoa; phylum Chordata; class Amphibia; order Anura; family Pipidae; genus Xenopus; species Xenopus tropicalis. The sequence continues at coordinate 83,061,916 of NC_030683.2, forward strand.
ACCGGATTCCAAAAAAGTTGGGACACTAAACAAATTGTGAATAAAAACTGAATGCAATGATGTGGAGGTGCCAATTTCTAATATTTTATTCAGAATAGAACATAAATCACGGAACAAAAGTTTAAACTGAGAAAATGTACCATTTTAAGGGAAAAATATGTTGATTCAGAATTTCATGGTGTCAACAAATCCCAAAAAAGTTGGGACAAGGCCATTTTCACCACTGTGTGGCATCTCCCCTTCTTCTTACAACACTCAACAGACGTCTGGGGACCGAGGAGACCAGTTTCTCAAGTTTAGGAATAGGAATGCTCTCCCATTCTTGTCTAATACAGGCCTCTAACTGTTCAATCGTCTTGGGCCTTCTTTGTCGCACCTTCCTCTTTATGATGCGCCAAATGTTCTCTATAGGTGAAAGATCTGGACTGCAGACTGGCCATTTCAGTACCCGGATCCTTCTCCTACGCAGCCATGATGTTGTGATTGATGCAGAATGTGGTCTGGCATTATCTTGTTGAAAAATGCAGGGTCTTCCCTGAAAGAGATGACATCTGGATGGGAGCATATGTTGTTCTAGAACCTGAATATATTTTTCTGCATTGATGCTGCCTTTCCAGACATGCAAGCTGCCCATGCCACACGCACTCATGCAACCCCATACCATCAGAGATGCAGGCTTCTGAACTGAGCATTGATAACAACTTGGGTTGTCCTTGTCCTCTTTGGTCAGGATGACATGGCGTCCCAGATTTCCAAAAAGAACTTCGAATTGTGACTCGTCTGACCACAGAACAGTCTTCCATTTTGCCACACTCCATTTTAAATGATCCCTGGCCCAGTGAAAACACCTGAGCTTGTGGGTCTTGCTTAGAAATGGCTTCTTCTTTGCACTGTAGAGTTTCAGCTGGCAACGACGGATGGCACGGTGGATTGTGTTCACTGACAATGGTTTCTGGAAGTATTCTTGAGCCCATTCTGTGATTTCCTTTACAGTAGCATTCTTGTTTGTGGTGCAGTGTCGTTTAAGGGCCCGGAGATCACAGGCATTCAGTATGGTTTTACGGCCTTGACCCTTACGCACAGAGATTTTTCCAGATTCTCTGAATCTTCAGATGATGTTATGCACAGTTGATGATGATAGATGCAAAATCTTTGCACTTTTTCGCTGGGTAACACCTTTCTGATATTGCTCCACTATCTTTCTGCGCAACATTGTGGGAATTGGTGATCCTCTACCCATCTTGGCTTCTGAGAGACACTGCCACTCTGAGAAGCTCTTTTTATACCCAATCATGTTGCCAATTGACCTAATTAGTGTTATTTGGTCTTCCAGCTCTTTGTTATGCTCAAATTTACTTTTTCCAGCCTCTCATTGCTACTTGTCCCAACTTTTTTGGGATTTGTTGACACCATGAAATTCTGAATCAACATATTTTTCCCTTAAAATGGTACATTTTCTCAGTTTAAACTTTTGTTCCGTGATTTATGTTCTATTCTGAATAAAATATTAGAAATTGGCACCTCCACATCATTGCGTTCAGTTTTTATTCACAATTTGTTTAGTGTCCCAACTTTTTTGGAATCCGGTTTGTATATATATTAACTTGAAACATTAAAAAAGACAATAGCCAAATGCAATTGTTCTAATATTTTACCAATTTGTATAAAATATATTGGTAAAAGTATTCTTATTAAGCTTAGTTTGTTGTTAATCGGTTCGTCAAAGTCAGGTTCTAAATGGAACATAAAGTAGAGAGTGGCATCATTTATGAAGTGGATGAAAAGGGAAACTTGGATCTTATTGACATATTAAAGATGATTCAAGTGTCTCCCTTACTATATGATAAAGCAGTCATGCCAGAAATATAATATAGTACTAAAGAATGAATAGCTTCGAAGGAGAACTATATAGGTAATGAAGAAAATTTGATGAGGAGCCAGGAGAGGGATTTCAGATGATGCGTGTTAAGGGCATCTGAAGAAAAAAAGAATTAGTGGATGTAGCACCTGTAGAGTAAGGCAATAGCCAAGAATGGAGAGAAGTGGGTTTATTTTTTAAGACCACTGGGTACTTTTTCTACATTTTTATATCAGGTTTCTGATATAACCTGATATAAACAAAAGAAAGCCCAGAAGCACAGCCAAGAGAAATTTTCTAGGGGGGCCATGGAAACTTTTATATTTGTCGTACAATTTCCACATAATTTTCTAAAGGAGGCTTCCCAAACATAAAAAAAAGGCTGACTTGGTCCCTCCAGACCAAATCAGAAGCTTATTGCCTGTGTATAGGTTTCATTGATAGGTCTGTCCAACCAAATAGGAAGAGGATGGAAGTTAAAGATTTGCTTGATCTCTGACTAGCTGGTTAACCCCCACTTAAGTGCCTGAGAGGTTTTTTTGTGCTTTGAAAAGAAGACAATTTTGGCAGAGGCTCCATTTTTTTCTGCAGTCTGAAAACATTATACCATTATTCCACATTCATTTAGCTCAGGCCACTTAAAGTATATATCACTCCCCTCTCCCTGTGTCTCCTGCAGCTTCCCTCTCCCTGCATCCTTCTCGCCTGCACATCTCATAGACACAAGTACCCACCATGCAGAAACAAGTCAAAGCTAAACCTACCACAAACAACTTGCCCATGCTGTATGTCAGCATTTTAAATTGCTGACTCTCAGCATGAATGCGTTGTTTGCAGCTAGAAAAATTTTTTGAGACACTCACAAATAAGTAGTTGCATAGATAGCTAGATACCTATAATCTCTTCCTGAAAGCAGGCATAGCAAATAAGTATGTAGTATGGTTCAGAATCATAGAAAGGGCAAAGCAGTGCCCCATAATGACAAAAATCAAGCATTTAAGCTTTTATATGTGCTTAGAAACATGCATTTTTTATGTGTTGCTAGTGATAGATCTGTAAGACCTGTCCCATCATCAGTTTTCATCTGCAAGCCTAATAAGCCATTAATGTAATGCTGTCAGTTTCTGTGTTTTATCACAATTAAATTAGCCCCTGCTGTTAAAATGGTACTAGTTACCTTGGCATAATGCAGTCATCAGGGCAAATAACCTGTGCCCTTGTAACTATGCAATTGGTGCATTGGAAAATGCTTATTCTGCACAGTAGGGGGAACACTCGTCCCTTACATAATGCTTTATGATGGTGCAAAGCACTTACCTCTATTGAATAGAATGTGTTGGGTTATAGGTGTATATGGTTTTATGATTTAAAGGAGAACTGTTAAAAAAGAGAAATGAATTTCTGTTCAAACCTTGCAATGCAACAATGTCTAGAACAGCACCGTTTTATATAAAATTAAAATGCAGAGGAAACATGAAGTTGAATTGGAAGCCAGTATCTGATTGTGGCTCCCTTTAGATGATACTTATTTAAGCTTTAAGAACAAGAATATTATACAGGAAGTTCATCTTCCTCAAATGTTGAGTATGTTATAGAGCCGGGCTGTCCAACTGGAGGCCCACAGGCTGCATGTGGCCCGCAGAAAGAATTTTTAGCAATAAAATTCAGTTGAAATTCCAGAAAAGACATCTGCAGAACTAAACAAATAAATCACTAAAAAAAACACACAAAATAAAAAAGAAGCCCAAATGCAAATTGTTTTAGAATTAAGCTGTTTACACCATGAATAAGTTCATTTTCAGGTGAATGGCACAACAACCCCCTTTAAAGCAAAGTTATTTTTAAACAGATATATTATTTGTTCTATACCCAAGGTTATGTATACACAAGGCCTTATCTCTATATTAGGTGTAAAAGATTTGGAGCACTTCCAGATTTGCAGTATCCGCCCCTTTAAGGAAGACATTCGTCTCCCTGGGATAAGAATTACGGAAAGCCTGTCTCCCATAGACTCAATTTTAATCAAATAATTCAAATTTTTAAGACTGATTTATTTTTTTTCTTTAAAAATAATACAGTGCTTTGTTTTTTAACTAAGATATAATTAATCCTTATTGGGCGTAAAATAATCCTATTGGGTTTAATTAATGTTTTATTGATTTCTTAGTAGACTTAAGGTATGAAGATCCAAATTATGGAAAGACCCCTTATCTGGAATACCCTTGGTCCCGAACATTCTGGATAACAGGTCTGTAACACTTGTTTGGCTTAATAGGGGTATTATACCCGGCTAGTTGGACAATTAGTGCACGTGTTACAGCAACCCCCTTTCCCAGGTTGGGCCTCCGCTATATGGGAGCTATGTCAGGGGCTATATGGTGTTGCTGAACTACAACCCACACTGGTGTTGTGCAATATAATAAGTGGTAGGATGCCAGGAGCTCTTGCAGTTAACTGGATAATACTTTATTGGACAAGGCACATATGGAATAGTGCAGCAGGGTATATACTCACAGTCACAGCAGTATAGAACTTGGTCACAGAGAACAGCAGCAGATGTGACACTTAAGGAAACAGTATAGCCCACTTGGAGGATATGCAGAGTATTAGCTGTATGCCAGGAATGGATGCCCTTTACTGGAACGGATCCCCTCCAGCCAACTATGGTTCAGGGTGAGGAACTGCCTGAATCCTGCGTCTTAACTGTGGTCCCTACAGCAAGGCATACAAAGCCTGGGTTAGACTAAACCCTTACAGTCTCCTTTGATGGGGCTAGTGCTGCCCTTACTAAATAAGCTGACTATGCTCACCACTCCTAGAGGGTGCTATTACATATGACTGACTGTGCTGGCTTTATCTCATTCACGGGGCCCTGTCCCCGACTTACAAATGGCAGGTTCTCCTTACTGGGGCCTAATTGCCTCAGGCTCAGTGACATGCAGCCTTAGGACAACAGCAGCCAAAGAGGAAGACACTTCCTTGTGCAAGACACTATATAGTCTGCCAAGGGGAGTGGTCAACCTGGCTAAACCTATCGGGGGTAGCCTAATAACTGTAATCTGAGTGTAGAGGGCTCTGCCCTATAACAGCACAGATAAGAAAAAGATAGGGGATAACACCATAGGGAGCTTAACCCTATGGGTCCCTACAGGTCCTACACCTTTTATGCAAAAAAAAAAAGCTTTTTCTTACAACTGCTTCTTCCCATACCCAGCAAAGGAAACACAAGAATTACTAAAACTGCTAACCCATGATTTGCCTTTGTTTATGTGCATTACTCAGCTGCAGCAATACAAGGGTTATTCCCTGCAATATGTCTCAGCCACGCCAGTGACAGATATTAAAGGAGAGATTTGATTAATCTGCACAGCTCAGCTCACCCCTTAGTCTGCTTTCCATAATAGTCTTTGCAGCAAATGAAATGAGAAGGGCAGTCCCTGCAAGGGGGGGCAGCATCCGAAAGCTGATCTGAAACCCATTCTCAGAGTGTCCTAACATATTAGTGGGGGTGTCATTAGGAATTAATGTGATATGGCTGCTTCTCTCCTGGCCAAGACAGATCTGGTTGGGTTGTCCGAAAAGAAAACTTTACAAAAGGCACATCATTCCCGAACTGTATTTTGCTCACAGGAATCCAGTTTAAAATTGCAGGGAAAAATTATATTAGTTGCAAAGAGGTGCTTGTCTTTTATTTAACCATTTACTAAAAGAGTGCAAAATGGAGAAATAAAAGTCACATATTTTCAACAAGGCAACATTCTTTTGCTTATTGCACAATTCTATGCAGGAGCTGTAAAAACATGTCCCAGTTTGTGAATTACATGCAGCTAGTTACAGCTGGCACCTGAGATGTACGTAGGTATAACAATATACAGTGATTTTCCTGAAGAGCAAAACAAAATGCAGTACAAATCTAAATAGTTATTATTAGGTTTAGCAGAGATTGATACTTTGAATTCTTATTATTATGAACTAATGGATATCAACAAACCAAATAATACAGGTATGGGGTCTGTTCCAGAAACCCATTATCCAGAAAGTTCTGAATTCAATGAAGGCCATCTCCCATAGACTCCATTTTGATCATTTTTAAAAATGATTTCATTTTTCTCTGTAATAATAAAACCATTTACCATACCATTTACTTGATCCTAAGATATAATTCATCCTTATTGGAGGCAAAACAATCATATTGAGTTTATTTAATGTTTAAATGAATTTTTAGTATGGAGATACAAATTACAGAAAGACCTGTAATCTGGCAAGTACCAAAAGAGCATTAAATGTGTGTTAATGTAAAACCAAGGAAAACCTTTTGGCAGGTGATATGAAATGAAACCATGGTGCAATGAAGTAAATCAGGTACCCACAACTACAAAACAGTACCGATTACAATGATAGTAGCAAATGGAACCCCCACCAACAACAAAAATGATCTTCTGTGGAGGGAGTGAGGGTCTAAAGAGGATTAGCATGCCATACATTACAAGCGGAGGCTAATTAAAAAAAAGACATTGGGATGATATATATTCATGCTGCTAGTGCATTTTTCATTTCTACTGTGCATGTTCTAATTTAGCAAATTTAGCAGTGCCAAATATGCTATGGCTATTACAGATATTATACTGTTTTGTTATCTTTTGAAATACAAATTCCACTTGTCCCTCTGTGCAGTGTAGACACGAAATCCATAACACACCAATTGTTTGCTTTTCCTAAAATCCCTTGCTTAAGCTAAACTGAAAGCTGCTGAAATCCCCTCTCTTCTTCCGCTGAGCTGTGACAGATCACACAATTTCCTACCGGCATTCCAAATAAACAGGAATATGCAGCTGTTTGTGCTTCCTTCATCTCACTTAGAATAAGAAATGTTGGTTCTGAGTTACACTAACCTATGCTTCTCCTGACTCCAATGCCTGCTTTCCCTTCCCAATGTGCCAAACATGCAGCCTGTTATCTTCTGTCTGCCTGAGTGCACCCTGCATTCTGCTTTCTCACTTCTCTCTGCTAAAGCTGCATAAACTTGGATACACAATCACAGGCTCTACAACTCCCCTAGTTCTGGTTTTAAATTCTTTATTGCAGTGCTGTGCATGTACTGTAAATCTTTTGCCCCAGGCCAACCCCTGAGCAGAGGGGGTGCCACTTTTCTTAAAGGCTGTGGGAAGGGGTGGGGGGTGTAGGTGTCAGGGGTGGGTGATATCAGGGGGCATGATCATGCAAAAACTGGGTTGTCTGGTTCAAAACCAGACAGATTTGTGTTTAATTATTGACTTTACATGCATTTGACTTGCACCAAGGGAAGGACACATTAAGGCTATTTCTGGCCCCACACAGATACATTTCTGGCAGAGGAAATAAAACAATCACACCCCTACCGACTAAGATAAAATTAGTGCTAGTCATGGTCAAAATAACATGACAATTTGATTTAAATAAAAGTATGCAAAAAGTGATATACAGATACAATTTGCAATTGGTCTGCATTTTTTTCCAAGTTATTTAGATTTCAGCAGCTCTCCAGTATGGTATTTCAGCAACTATATGGTTACTAGGGTCTTATTTACCCTAGCAACCAGCCAAGTGAGAGACTTAACTTTATTGCTAGTTAAGCAATAAAAAGTAAAAATAACTAATTTTTAATAACTAACTGAATTAGCCTCACAAGGCTTTTCGCTGCTGGGTTCAGTAATCCAAATTTGAAAGCTGGAAAAAATGCAGAAGAAGAAGATAAATAATGAATACATATAAATAAATATATATATATATATATATATATATATATATATATAGAAAGAAACAAAAAGGTCCAGACTCGTTTAAATGAAAAAAGAAAAAATCTTTACTGCATTGTGCGGAAGTATAGGCCGATCCGAATATAAGCCGAGGTACCTAACTTTACCTTAATTAAACTGGAAAAACTTATTGACTCAAGTATAAGTCTAGGGTGGGAAATGCAGCAGCTACTGCTAAGTTTCAATAATCAAAATAAATACCAATAAAATTACATTAATTGAGGTATCAGTGGGGTATATGTTTTTAAATATGTATTTCAAAGAAAAACCATAAACTAGCTCTGCAAGTGGAGAAGAGGGTCAACAAAAACAATTTGGTATCAACAATGATACCTTTAGAGTACTACCCCCTTTTAGCTCAAACAGCAACCAAGCTAAAACACAAAGAGTTAAAATCCTTCAAAACTATATATAGTTTATATATAATATAAAGTGCAATTTCTAGTGCAGAACGGGACAGGTGAGGATGGAAGATAAAGATGACTCGAGTTTAAGCCGAGGGTGAATTTTTCAGCACATTTTCGGTGCTGAAAAACTAGGCTTATACTCGAGTATATACAGTACATGGCTAGAGATACTAATGCTTAAATCTGCATGTAAAAAAAGCACAGAACACGGTATATATTTTAAGTGTTTCCTCTTGTCAATGAACTTTGCTCCCACTCTTAATTAATCATTTTGACCCAGACAGGGACTTATCATTAACAAGCATACTGGTACAAAATGTGTTTATTGAAGTTTCTATAGGACCCTTTTATGCACTCCTTCCCAAAAGGGGTTTGATCTCATTTTTAGTCTTTTAGTAATATGTGCTGTATATCACATGACTGTTCATGGGAGTCTCCCAGGCTGGTTTTGACCTACAATACCTCATTGAGAGTTCTGTCGATCTCTTTCTTTGTTTCCAATTTCCGAATTCTCAAATGCCAGTCTTTCCTTTATCCCTCCAGCCCATACCCATAACAAAGGCTCTTTTACAATAAATATCTTTTGTGGCATTTCCAGCTAACAAATATGCATTGTTCATTCCAAGTCTGTGATGTTTGCAATGGGCGTCACAAAAAACACTTACACACACGCAAAAATACAAATGCTGTGATTCACAACTCTGCCTCTATAGATAATAACCATTTCTGCCACAAGAACAGCAGCAGCTTCAGAGACTCCATCTGCCATCTCACATCATCCTTGTTACTCAGAATGAAGTGGACTTCAAGTTTATTGTATGTTTACACTTATAATACAATAATTGTCATTCTGAATTCAGCTTCTTAGTAAAAATCACTTTTTTAAAGGGTCACTTCAGTGGGAATAGAAGGGTTTTTTATGTCTGGCTGAAAACAATGGCATAGTTCAGTAAAAGCAGTTTAGTTTTTGGAATGTTTAAATTTCCTACTGAAAAAACATTGGTTAGCACTTCTGCCTTGCAGTAATGGGGATTAATTCCGGCCTGGGCACTATCCCCAAGGAGTATACCACGCATAGGACAGAATATTGCTGATATGGTTTTCAATTCAATGATTTTCAGGCAGAAATTGGATGGGTAGGCCCCTATACATGGACAGATAAGATGCTAAATTGCTCTGAAGGGTCCAAATTGGCAGCTTAAGTCTGCATGTGTAGGCCAACATTGTAAGGGGCACAAATTCCTTTCCATTCCATTTAAAAAAATAGTTTTAAATATAATTGCTATAAAAGCCAGAACCTCTGGTTGTTCACAGTCTGTGCTATTCTGCTTCTGACTGGAGGAGAGCTGACTTCTGCTACACTGCTTGAAGATTTAGAGAACAGAATGAGGTACATAAATGCAGCTTTTAATTTCAGTTACATTTACAGAAATATTTAGGAATATGGGAGAGTTTCTTTGGATTCATTGTGCAATGAACAGTTTTTAGGTGGTGATTCCCTTAATCAACAGTGCTGCTTTCCCTTTTGCCAAAGCATGGAGGGTTAACACATGCTCAGAATCATCTTCATAGTGAATTTTATAAAGGAGACAGCTATGGGTGTCTGGAGAGCTTTATCAGATTAGGTGGAGAGGTAACGCGGTTTGCAGCATGTGACAAACACAGAAACCTTTCCTGGGCTGTTTCAGAGCTAATGGTTTAATTCTACCATGCAGATACAAAAACTGCCATTTTCCGAACCCAAGGGAGTTCAAAGGGGCGGGGAGAAGAAACTCTTTTAAAATGCCAGCAAGAGCAGCAACAATAACACAACCAAATTCATTCTTTCCTGTATAACTTTATATGTCCTAGGTCCTATTAAAAACTCATATTTCCCTGATCCTTATATATCCTCATCCTGAAAAACTCAGTGCCCTGAATTGCCCATGCACTCAACTTGTTTACCTATTCACTTGCACCCAGTTAGTCATCAATGTATCTAAAAGATTCTTTATTTGCTTATGTTGCATGAATGTGGTGTCCCTTTTATTTTCAGGTTTTGCTTAAAGTGCTCAGGAAAAACACATACCATTTTCCCATTTTTATTCCTAGCTTGTGGGCTTGTAACCTTAGCTGAAGAAACACGCATAAGCTTAGAAAATACAAAATAACAAAAAGGAGGAATGTTATTAAAATTCCTTTCACTTATTAGGTTATGTGAGTTTCTCAGCTCTCTCTGTGGGATTCTTAGGGTGTTTACAAACTGTGCTTACAGCTGGTTCTTTACAGACCTCTATTATGAACACTGTGTATGAACAAAGAAAGGAGCATTTCTTCTTCCTTGACCAGAGTCATTTCTGCTTCAGACATAAAGGGCAACATAAGGTGCAATGATGGCACTTGACTGGTTGCTACAGATTACTGCACAAACTTGCTCACTTGCCCTGTACAAGGATGGAAGTTGTCTTTCATAAGCATCTGCTTTATAACATGTTACATGGCTCCCTATAGCTAGCATTGCTGGGGAGGCAAGTCCCTAAACTACACAATTAGAACTTGGTATCAGTTAACCTAAGGCTGATGGCATACAGGGTGATGATTCCTCCATCAACACTTGTGATGCCAGCAGTTCTTGGCCTGAAAATATGTATAAGAGTGTTTTCCACCCAAGTACTTCCTACACTAGCATTATGAGATGGTACCAATGGAAGTCAAGGGGAGGCATCCGTGTGGTTTTGGGTGTTTCTTGCTGCCCTTAAAATACACCAGTGAAGAAACCATCCTGTGTGCCCTAGTCTTGACAGTCTGCATGTAGACAGTAGCTTCATGTTTTTATGTCAGGTTGAAAGTATAATCCAAATAGTACATTACTGATATTTTTATTAAAATAAGCAATTAGAGACAATGGGGGAGAATATATATAACTAGGAACAGCCTTTTACACCCTTAAGTGTAAGGGCACACAAAGCATATGACCAGCTTCTCTCCGCCAGAGAAGCAGATTTGCTTCCATAAACTTCTGGAGCTGAGCAGAGCCAGGTGTAGCTGCACTCAGGATGAAACTGTGCCCGTCAGTGCAGCTAAACCCGAAAGAATATAGGAGCGAATTTGCTTCTCTCTTCCTTAGGAACTCAGAAGACAGGGGACTAAGGAATCAGGGGAGCTAGAACACAGAATGGCTCAATGATCAAGCCAAGAGCTGGAGTGGAGACTGGCTTAAATAGGCCCCTGATAATGAGATAATAGATATATGGCCTGTAAAAGCCCAGAGGTAGAGACTGCGGAGACAGAGAAGGTAGCATAACTTTATTAAGATAAACTGCAGTAATGATCTCCAAAAGCTTCTAGTGGCTCAGTAGGGCCAAACAAAACATGTGTTCATGCCCTGTCCGTCAACACATATGTGGGCTACCTCTCTTGCCAGCCACCTTCAACAGCTGGCTCTGGTGGTCAAGTAAGGGCAGGCAACCATAACATACTCCTTGGACCCTGTGCTTGATGAGACCACTGAACACACTAAACACTGTCAGCACCTTGTGCTTTCAGCCTAGGTGTTGTGCACCCAACCCCTCGGCAAGGATTCCTACCAAAAACTGGGAGGTCGGGTGAGGACACTTCATGCAGGGTACTTACTTCTTTTAATCTCCCCTTCAGGTAATTCTTTTTTTGCTTCCAGTCCTAACCCCTGAACCATGATCCATCTTTACTTTTCTAAAGGTGGCCATACACGGGCCGACTATAGCTGCCGATATCGGTCCCTTGGACCGATTCGGCAGCTAATCGGCCCGTGTATGGGCAGGGCAGAGCGGCCTGGCCGACCGATATCTGGCCTGAAATTGGCCAGATCTCGATCGGCCAGGTTAGAAAATCCGGTCGGATCGGGGACCGCATCGGCTCGTTGATGCGGTCCCCGATCCGACTGCCCCATTGCCGCCCACATAATCCGATCGTTTGGCCCCAGGGCCAAACGATCGAATTATTTTTTTTTTTACCTAAATGCTCCCCGATATCGCCCACCCGTAGGTGGGAATATCGGGGGAAGATCTGCTCGCTTGGCGACATCGCCAAGCGAGCGGATCTGCTCGTGTATGGCCACCTTAACTCTACCCCTTTCCCACCCATTCTAGTCTGCTCCTTCCTTACCTAGTCAAGGCTTCTTCCCTTATTCCTTGTTAGCCTGAGCCCAAATCTCACTAATAATTAAATGAAATTTGATACACGTGTTGCATAAATCAAACTAGGCTTGGTATCTTTGCATATTATAGTAAAATAATAATTTCTCGTTTGATATATAGAGCAGATGTGTAAGTTTAAAGTGCAGTTCTGGCAAAGTGCAATAATGCAAATGTCAATACACATGTGCCAGCAAATGTTACTTTTTATTTAGACTTGAATTAGCAGGGAAGAAATCCTCTCCAGGTTTCTTCCTACTCCTTCTGAATGTGCTTGTAGTACTGACATGCTGGATGTATTGTTTAAAAAAAAAAAAACTGTAAATGCATTTGCTGCTCTGCTACATCTATCTTTTTCATTCTTTATTAAAAAGTACTCTGAGCAGTTATATGATTTAGAAAGCTCCTCAGGTCACCAACCTGTATTCATGGTTGAACAGTGAATTGAATGCAATTCATGAGCTAGCATTTATGTTCTCTCCTACACACAGAGCTTTCTGCTAATATAGTTTCATAGCCACGATCCTGGTCATTCTGCTGCTGGGCTGAATAGCTTGTCTTCTTCTAACTCTCCTCTGCTTGTGGGGAGTCTTCTACAGGAAAGCACAATGTCCAGCTATATTTCTCTCCTACAATGAAATTTAAATTCAATTCAAAGTTTGTCTCTTAAGGTTAAGGGCTGCTTTTTGATGCCCTCCCAAGAAAGTGACCAGAGGTGAGGCGCAGAGGTGGGCTGTTCCTCTGAACAGCCCATGGGGAAACACAGATTCTTTGTATGATTTCTGCATCTACTGTTCAGTGGTCAAATAATGTCACTGGAGTGAATATAACTTCAGGACATTGGCACACCCCTTACATACCCTTCAGTTCTATGTGATTCAGCTAGCTCAATATCCAGCATCTGTAGGCAAGTGCAACACACAAGAGCAGACCTGTGCTTAGAACCTAGTATGGGGAGCTGTTGGGTATAATTGTTAGCCTTTTCACTATGATACTTATGCACCAAGGTAGGTGAAGCCAGAAAAAAAGATGTGTATAAGGATGCACAAGGGTGCATGGTATTTAAAGGGGTACAGTTATGTGCCTAGCAATCATAAATGAGCCCTTATGTGTCAACTTGGGAAATAACAATTTGTCTTTCTGAATTGTCTTTATTTTCTCCACAAGCAACTTATGCATTTGTTTCTCACTTCCGTCTGTAGCTTGACACATTCACTATTTCCTTACACTTTTCCTCTGTCTTCCATCTGAAACTCCCGCAAGCATGCTTTCCAGTGTCTCTCCTTATGCTCTCCAGTTGCCTCTACTACTGTCCCTTCAGTCTGTCCATTTCCACTGCCACATTTCCCATTCCACATCACAGTAATATATCTCCTTCACACTGTCATATGCTGCTCCTCCTATTTATCATTGTCCATTTCCTTGTTCTCTTTCCAAATCCAGTGATCAGTTGTGCTCTCCACTTTGCTCAGCAAGCATCTTCCAATGTTTTTAGGTCAATAACACTTCTCTTCTGTCAGTCTCTTTCCTACCCCTAGCCATTCTCAGTTACTGTCCATCCCCCTCTCATCCAAAGTATTACTTTGTCACTGTCATTTACTTTGCCATCTGTCACTTTCTCTTTACTTTTGCCTCCTCTTCTTTATTTTGCCACATTTATAATCCCTTTCACCTTCTGTCACTGTCCCTTTATTCGATCTGCCTTCACTCTGTCACTGTCACTCTGGGGGGCATGTACAAATTTACATGAGAACGGAGAGGAAACATGCTTCTAAGACTGTGTTGCCACTGATTGAGGAAGATGCAGTGTATCTCCTGTATAAAGAATATTTACCAAGTGCGTGTGAGACTTTAATTACCATATTAGCAATGGCAGTAGGCTTTCCTACAGAAGAGTACTACTGTAAGAGAACCATGTATGTATGTTGCAACTAATGACATCTAGTGAGCTGCGAGCATAAAAATGTACAGTATATCTGCAAATGGAAGATCAATCTGTGTCAGTGCTGGACGAAAGGTCTTATGGGCCTGGAGCTGAAAATGATGATGAGCCTTTTTTCTTCAAGTTAGTAACAATACAGCTCTGAATAGGTTATATTTATATAGAGTTGTGCTCCCCAAACCTGATTTTATCAAGCTTACTTTACATTATAGGGATCATTTATGGAAGACAAAAGAGCCACTTAGGTTCTATTAGGACTTGCACCCATGGGATTCTGAATCTGGCTAAAGGTTCAGCACTGCACAGCACTGTCATAGGCTGGGAGTAAGTACAGGCTTTTGCTGTGCTCTGCACCCAGTTGTAAAGAAATCCCCCTCCCCTGTTGTTCTCCTACCTGTGGGTGGGAAGGGGAGGACTGCACTAGTTGCACTAACACAAGTATTGAAACGATTATTTAAAGCTACTTGTGTACAAATGCTTCCCTTGTACTTTCATATAGTTGTAGGAAGCACCATTGCATCCATCATGCCTCTTCTAATGAATCATGTGGAAAATGCACATATTGGCATGAGGGAACCCTGGAACCACCACCATCCTGAATGTGATGGTGCACTAGACTCGTGCCTAAAGAATCTCATCCTAATGCCATTTGTAGCAAGCAGGACGTCTCAGATAAGTCATTATAATCACTAGGGGTGTCTAACAATATGGCACCTCCCCCCCAGAGATACCGTTCAATACCATTCAATCTCTTTTACAAACACTGGTAAACTTGACAAGAATCAATGGTCAAGAATAGCGCCATAACACTTTCAGAAGATTACTATTTAGAATTAATGGGGACAAGTAAGGACATTTTGTCTCCCCATGTATCAAAATGGACAAATTTCTTGTGCAACAAAATAAATGAAATCTCTCTTTGTGCCATTGTCCTTAAAGATAAATTGTTATGGAGATTAGGCAAAATGTAATTACAAATATTGCTAATTTTACATGATGGAACTATAATACATTTTTATGCAGGGTTTACTATTTCTTTTAATCTCTTTTAATGATGCAGGGATCAGACTGATTAACCATTTTCTAAAGTGAACCATTTTTTATGGGACTCGCAAGCCTATAGCAATGGAGATTGATGACTGTGACTGTGCTCAGACAGAAACAACCTGTCATGACTTCCAACAGAAATGTATTGCAAACTCTTGATATAGTAGACCTGGCAGCAACAAGTAGATCACCAATCAGAAGTGCTGGCATTCCTAAATGGTGTTCCATCTATCACCACCAGGTCTCCTGTAGGTAGTGTTGTAACACAGCAGTGGTCAAAAAACCTTGCTAGGAGACTTGTGTTTTTTAAGACCAAAACATTGAACCAACACTATGGATATCAGGAGCATTTAATGGGTTAAATCTTATATTAAGCCAAAATTGTTAAAATGTACCCTTAATTTGACATGACAATGGACTTGAGCTCATACTCCCGAGCATTCGATTGCTAAATCTACAGTTACGCTGCTGTCAGTGAGCGTTGAAAGTCTTCTCATAATATCATTTTGTATCAGGAAGCTACAGCTTGTTGCAACTTTGGTTTACCTAGACCAGTTTTATAACCAATATGATGCCTATTAATCTCTAATGATTTCCAAGGAAATCACTCTAACAGAAATGTGAAAAACAAGGAAGGGGAGTATGAATAATGCGATATAAAATGCTTGCTGTTTCATCCACTTCAAAACAGCAGATCTATCATGACATGTAAGGTTCAATTTAAGCTTGTCTTATACAAGCATCCATGAAACTACAAAAATAAAGTGAACGTTGATATATTTTTTATTATCCTTTATTTATATAGAACTGACATATTCTGCAGCACTTTAAAGATTATTTACATCAGTCTCTGACACAGTGTAGCCTACAATATAAGGTAAAGGAAACCCAACCAAGCACATGGTAAAAACACAAACTCTTTCCAGGCATCACAGTAAGGACTGTTTATAGCCGATTGTATTTCTTCATACACAACAGAATATTACAAATCACTACATATTATTTATAGGCCCAAATTATACAGTTTAAAAGGGATTTAAAGCCTTTTACAATGCTCCCCCACTGCACCTTTCCTTCTTAATAGAACTTGACCAAACATGTAATTACAGATGCAAGAGAATTCACCAAATAGAATGCTGTTTACCAGAACCTTGTAAAGGCACCTTGCTTTTTACATGATAATTGTGTCATCTTAAATGACACTGTAATGAAACAAGGGGAAGAAGGACATTTTGGTTCAGTGCTAAAAAAAACTGTGCTTAATGCTTCCAACCCAAATGCAGGTAAAAAGAACATGGATTAGGTGGGATTTTCATTAGAACATTAATTTAATGCAGTCTCTAGCTATGGAGATCTGAGATAAAGTTTTATTGAGCAATATTGTTTGAAGAATACAACCCTAATGTTGTTGGACTACAGCTCCCAGCATGATTTATGCCTTGATAATATGTGGATTTGTAGTCAAGCAATATTTGAGAAAATGATGATTAAGCAACAGTATTTAGAACTAGTGATGAACGAATCTGTCCCGTTTCGCTTCGTCATAAAATTCGCGAAACGGCAAGAAAATCGTTGCACAGAAAAAAATTACCTGCAACGAATATTTTGCAGCGACAAATTTTCTTGGAAGTTTCATAAAAAAAAATTTGCCAGTGGGAAAATGCCGAAATTCGCTGTAAATCCATGCCTGGCAAAAAAATTCGCTGATCACTATTTAGAACCTCTAATAATTTTTGTTGTTTCCTTGACCAAATTACCTACAATTCAGACATTGTCTTTTTACCTGTTTTCATAATGTGTTGCGTCTAATCTTGCTTTGGACACTCCTATATTTGTTCTTGTTTGTAGAAGAAATGGTGCTGTAACAAGTTGTAAAATTAAAATGTTAAATTGTAATTAAAATCTTTTTAAATTGTGGTTTAGTTACTCTGAAATACTGGTGCTTTTATTACAGGTTTTTATGATTATGTCTAGCCATTTTTAAATACAGTATAAAGTATTTCAGGATGTGTCTTGAAATCATAATCTGTAACAACATTACCTCCTCAGAGAAAACAATGGAAAAAAAATGGAAAACAATGGAAATAGCCTCAAAATTATTCTTGAATGCAGCTTTTTTTAATTTTTTAACTCAACAGGACCTTGACCTCAACAGGTAATCAACTGTATTGGTACTATAGGGTTTAACAAGAGCACTTTTTTTGGTGTATTGCATTGTGACACCTTGTGGCCAAAACTGAACGGGGATTGCTCAGTGTTAAAATTATGTTTGTGCGTGATTCTTTGGGTTCAAATCTGTTGACCCTGCTGATGCAGCCTGCCATGGGAAGCCTGCCAGGATCGGGGGCAGAAACTCAAGGGTTTGCATGTATCAGTAGCACATATGCATGTCATTCAGCAGAAGAGATGCAATGGCATTAGGCACAACTAAACAGAAGTGCAGGAGTGTGTTGGAATGAACCTTTAAAGGAGCAGTAACACAAAAAAATGTAAATATTTTAAAGTGCCCTGCACTGGGAAAAGCTGTATGCTTCAGAAACACTACTGTAGTTTATATAAACAAAGCTGCTGGGTAGCCAAGGGGGTAGCCATTCAAGCTGGAAAAGGAGAGAAAAGGCACAGGATACATAGCAGATAACAGATTAGCTCTGTAGAATTCTATAGAATTCAATGGAAATCTACAGAGCTTATTTGTTATCTGCTATATAACCTGTTCCTTTTCTCCTTTTCTCAGTGTGAATGGCTGCCCCCATGGATACACAGCAGATTTGTTTACATAAACTATAGTAGTGTTTCTAAAGCAAACATACAGCTTTTACCTGTGCAGGGCAATAGTACATAATATATTTATTACTTTGATACACTTTCCTTTTTTGGTGTTACTGTACCTTTAATGTATTGCTGCAATACAATGCAACAATTGTGTCCATTTTAACATGTCTGCACTTGCAGGAGAGATGAAGAATTAATTTGAATCATATATGATTGTGCGAAAAAAAACACAGGTGGTCTAGGTTTCATACATTAAGGGCCTCACAAATCGCACACAATTCTCATACACCAGGACCCTCTTCATAATTTTTTCTGTGTTGTACTATGTACCAAAAAATTACTTTAATGCTCTGTTATAACTGCCTATAGGATCTGCTGTTACACCTTTGCTGTAGTCACAATAAGCTAGTAACTGTTAAAGAATTTCTGGTACCCACCATGTAGCTCTGCCTTTTAATGAGATTGTGCACTGCAGGACTTCCATCAGTCATCATGGGCCCCGATACTTCATAGTTAGTAGGGTCCTCACAATCATGTGGTGCCAATTAAAAGACAGAAAAGGCACAGAGGAATGCTTTCATTGGACAATCCTGTGAGCTGCTTGTGGAATTATTCATTCTATATAATTGAAGATTCCCTGTATTTTGATGTATTGATGTGTTCTCTAAAAAAATACTGATAATTATCAATCAAGGGAACCATATTTATCCCCTGTAGCACAGATTCTTATTCCAGGGTTGAGGCCTTCGATATATATATATATATATATATAATGCTCCAAGGATTATGCGCACTCCAATTCCAAATGTTAAACTTTATTCATGGCTAATCGCATATTTGTTACATCAACGTTTCGGTCCTGGTCTAGGACCTTGTTCACGATGTTATACCCGATGGGTATGGAACAACCGTTTTGCAGCACCCAGAGAGGCTACGTGAGATGTGAGTGGCATGGGAGTGCGGACTAATTGTAAATAATATATATATATATATATATACACTGCAGTTAAATCTATAGTGCAGCAAGGCCACCATCATGGGGTAAATAATTCAGAGGCCACATGGGGGAGCAGATAGGTAAGAGTGTTGGTCATCTGATCCCCTGAGAGATGCTTCCTGCCATCAAATCAGGCCTCAATGAAGCAAAAAAAAAAATTGCCCTGCGGATACCTGGTTATGCCGCTGATATACCCTGACCAAACCCCCATGATTAGGGTATACCCCTGATTGTAAAGTCAGCCCATGATCCATTCAAACTGCACCCATTCTTCACAAACCCAACCAACTTCTTTTCAACCCCACAATTCACACCTATCTGGCTCCCTCTGCCCTATATGACTTTTATACCTCCTGCACACCCCGATGGCGGCCCTGCTGCACTATAGATGTAATTGCTGCTTCATACATGTAAGGGCTCAACCCTGGAATTAGAGTCACTTCTATGGTGGGTTAATATGGTTCCCTTGATTGATAATTAGCAATATTTTTTTTTTAGACCACACATCAAAACATTAAAATACACTTAATCTTCATATACAATAAATAATGCCACAAGCAGTTCACATGAATATCCGGTGAAAGAGTTCCTGTCTGCCTTTTCTATAATTCATGGGCTGCCGGCTACTTGTCTGTTTCCAGCTATAGTCAGTCTGCCAATGTCCTGACATGACAGCCATCTAAATAACCAATATGCTGTTACCCCTATGGTTTTTTCTTGTGTTCTACCTATGTGTGTGATCTCATGCCCATATTTCTCAATATATATTTTTTATCATTCTTTCTTTGGAAGTGACATATTCCCTGTTTGCTTCCTCTTTAAACATTTGCCTTGTCACTGTCCCTTCTTCTTTAATCTTTTGTGTCCCTTTTACCTGACAACATTCAAGCTATGAAAACCACCTTTGAAAAGTTTTGTATATTCTCTTCCTCACAGAGGACTTCTTGTGCTGATATTTTAATAACTACATCTATATTTTTCTCTATCTCTTCTAGCTAGTAATTACCATGAAGGGTTTTAATTTAATTCACAGTGCTATTTTCTTATTGAATTGTTTTTGGAGTGACGTAGCCCAGGCCACTCCAAGCCCCAGCGAGACCCTTATGAGATTAGCAGGCGAGGTTTTCAAGATGTCCTATCTCATGCGTTGCGTCTCAGAGAGTACGAGCCTGGCCTCGCTCTGCAAGATGAATATGTTGTACACCTCGAGCAATTAAACTCCATTTCACACTTGGACGTACTGTGTTTATTTGCATCTGAAAGTTTGAAATCTAAAGATTTCCACTTATTGGGGACGTGGTTGTCAAGGACACGGTCAGATTGTATCTCAGGCAATTTTCCTGTGGATCTAATGGACGCTGGATGGGAAGCAGTCAGGCATTGGATAGAGCTCTCATGGAATGCACAAGAATGAAAGCACAGGAAGGTACAGCTACAGATGATTATACGGTAGCAGACATCCATCTGTATACGAAGTCTTAAACATTTGAAAATGTAGTTGTGAAAATTGTTTATTTCTGTTTTCAGACATATGTTCTATAGTATTAAAGCTGAATTCTGCACAATGTTTCCTAGGGCCCTGTCAGTTCTTGGGAGTCCCACAAGGCTAGGAAATACAGGAAGTAACCATATTTAGTAGTGGCAAAAAGTCCAACTTCCTGTGCCTCTTTTAACCAAAACTGAAGGGTCAAAGGTTGTGAAACACTGATATAAAGGTTATTATTTTGACCTGCTATACCTTCCACCCCTTCCCACTCATTCTTCTTACAACTGTTGCCCAACAGGAACGGAGGTCTAGCTGTACATAGAGCCAGAGCAGTACAGTACCAGGTGCAAATTTGCCCAGAGTTGATAAATTAGTCCCACAAAATTAGTCCCAGAAGTAAGGGACGTTATTGCCAAAAAACACGTCTTCCTCTTGTTTTTTGTCCTACTCAGTAAATTAAAAAGTGATACTTTCTGATGTGTACAGAGGCTCAATGCCTTTAAAGAAAGTAATGTGTTTTAATTAACACCATAACTAAACTGAAAACTACTCTAATCTAAATAGCAGAAGTAACACATACAACAAAGTAATGTAGTAAGTAACATAGTAAATCTAAAAAAAAAAAAACAAACATCCATCAAGTTCAACCTCTTATGCTTATATGAAACCTGCTAGTAGTATTAACATAGTTACATAGCACTTAAGGAACTTATGAACTTATCAAAACTCGGCATCTAAAATAAGGATTTCATCATGGGTGAGGTTATTTTTCTAAAGCACCTTAAGCCAGGTTGTAGCACTTTAAGCTTGGTAGCTTATATCACTGGAGGAATCTACAGCAAGCAGAGAAAGTGTAGTAGTTAAGTAACTGGGGTCTTGGCATAATGCAGCAGTTGATTTATAATACACCAGGGCCACTATTGGGGGTAGCGGGTTGATAATTAGTTGGGGTTTGTGGTGAGTGGGTGCAGTTTGGCTCAGTTTTAAAATGTGAAAGGAATCAACCGGAGAGCTCACGTATGTGCAAGTGATGTGAGCTCTCCGGTGGATTCCTTTCACATTTTGATCCATTATTTTGGAAGTGGCGACCCCATACCACTGTACAGAGAGCTATTATACAACACTTAACTGCAGTAGTCCCAGTGGATAATTTTGGTTCAGTTTTAGATGGACAGTGCACTCTACTTAATCTATTATTAGTAGATGTGCTTTGTGTTCTCGGAATAGTTTGGTAGTTCATCATTAAATTAACTTTTAGTTAATGATGTTGGCATTGATTTACAGTTGAATCTTTTTTGCAGTTTTTCTGTTATTTATTCTTTAATTTTTGTCTTAATTACCCTAGCAACTAGGCACTGATTTGAATGGGAGACTGGAATATGAAAAGGAGTTGGACTGAATGAAAAGATAAGTAATAAACAGTATCAATAACAATAAAATTGTAACCTCATAGAGCAATCATTTTTTGCCAGGGTCAGTGACCTCCATTTGAAAGCTTAAAAGGGACAGAAGATAAAAGCAAATAATTCAAAAACTATTTATCAGTCGCTAGGAATTGGACATTCTATAGCATACTAAAAGTTAACCTAGAAGACATGCAATGCATGCGTTTTGTCTTGGCTTACATGTTTTTCTTGAATTTCTTTTACCCAGAAATTCATCCATTTGTATTCTCAGAATAAGACACTTTTTCATTATTTTTAAAATTTACAGTTGCCCCACAACCAACTTTACAATCTTTACTCCGACTTTCAAAATATTTCTTATAATTTATAAACCTATTCCTTAAATATACTTATTGTGCCCCTTAAAATCTATTCTCAATTCTATGCCTTAAACTGTTTATAACTGCCCTTTTGGATCCTATCATGTTCTTCTCCAGTTGTCTGCAAAATGTGCCCTTTTGAAATCTGTTTGACCTGAAAACCTTCTCTATTTTTATATACTGTATATAGGAGTTCAATAAACATGATGCATGATGTATGAATCAATGAAATAAATAAGTCTGATCTCATACTATATTAACAATCGTTATCTGTTAATCATTTCTGTAATGTAATATAGACAGACCTCTGTAGTTCAGAGCTGCTCATAGCGGAATTTCACATACAAACAAGCAGTGACCCTTGGCCAGAAACAAGTAGCAGGGCAGTGGGCCAACAAGATGTACTCCAAAACTAATATTGATTTGTTTTACATATTAGAAGAGCTGCAGAATGGTGTCATCCTAATCTAGAGAGCCAGGGAGCCAGTGTGATAATAAAGTTTTACAGTTATCATAGTAGTAAATGGCATCATTAATCCCCTTCATGCCATTTTTTGCTGCAACAAAAATTTTGTACTTTAAAATCAAAACCAGACTCATCCTAAATGTGGATCTCATCAACATGAAATACAGTGCACTTGTCCTTCAGACATCCAGAGCTGGGAGAGTTTATCCTTAGGCTGACGTATCCCCCTGTCGGGGCTTGACCTGACCCGGCTCTTTGCTTTAGGTTCAAACTGATATTTCATTGTCTCATTATAATGATTCGAGTCTCTTTCTTTCCAAATAGCTATAAATCTAGTTCAAGCGTGCTCATGATTTCAGGCCTGTCACAAGAACACACAGTGCTGGACTGAATGAGATAACTTTATGGTCAGGGAAGCTTGTTCCCGTCTGCAAGGCAGATGATGCAAGAATATAAAGTGATCTTTATTTCTGCTCGATATAATCTGGGAAAAAGATACTAGGTGTGAGTGATGGCCTCTCACTCATTATACAGCAGTAAAAAGGTTATCCAGGCTCCAAACACAGTGGTCTCTCTGGCTAGAGCTGGCATTGCATCATTTATTTGTTATCCTTTAGACATAGTTCCAATATTGCCTTGCAGAAGCCACATTCATATTTAAACTGCATATTATTTGCATAGTATTTTTATTTTAAAAACACACAGAGAGTTTTACAATGAGCCCAAAGATGGCTATTATCGCATGAAGTGAGTTTTTGTACAATATTCGTGTGAAATATTGGCAAAAGCGTTGGATACTGGTCATCCCACTGATCAGACAGGATTGGCAATATGTTTCAGGTGCCTGAACGATTCAGCTCTTAACATTAGTAGAGAAAATGAACGATCTTTCCTGCATATGTGTATGGCCACCTTAAGACCCTTAAAATAAAAACCTTATCTATCCTTTCCAAATACTATTTTTATCTTTAAAATATCTAATTTTAATTTTATTTAAATTGGTCCAAAAATTACCTTTAGTATCATAAAAACTCACACAAACAAAGGTAAGTGCATTTCAAATAAATAATAAATTATGATTAACATTGCTTTGCACTTGAAATTGTGGCTTGTGGCATCCAAATTTCACATTTATGCCCTGGGCCTGGTGCTTTGAAAATACTGTATATACTCGAGTATAAGCTGAGTTTTGCAGCACTAAAAATGTGCTGAAAAAGTAACCCTCGGCTTATATTTGAGTATATGGATATGTGCCCCCAAAGATGCCCTGTAACGTGCTCCTTGCGCGCACCCCCCCCAAGGAACCAATATGCAAAAGGTACTCAAGGACACACATCCCATCAGTGCATCAGCAAAAGGTACAGGGGGGGTGCGCGCAGGGACACACATCCGTTCTCGGGGGGTTGCGCGCAAGGAACCCATTTGCAAAAGGTACGCACGGACACACATCCCATCAGCGCATCAGCAAAAGGTACGGGGGGAACCCATTGTGATATAATATTACCTGGTTGTTCAGTGCATTTTCCCTAGGTAACGCTCACCTTCCAGTCCCTGGCCCCTCTGGCCCCTTGACTCTCTCTTAGTCTCCAGTGGCAACAGCCAAAATAAAGTACAAACTCTGCCTCATTGATAAAGGGCCTATTGCAAAGTTGGGGCTAAAATTGAAATTATCCTGGAACCTATGCAATGGAGCCAGCTGGAGCACCCATTCGGATTGCTTGGCAATAAATATGCCTCTGGCAAAGCAGTTTTCTTTCTTTCCTGTCCCAGATTAATGTGTGGGGGTAAAGTGGTTGCCCTTTTCATTTGACATTTAATATATAGGTTTAGTGATTTATTTAATTACAAAAAAACAGTACTAATGATAGGATGTGTTAAATGCCTACAGTGTATCTGCACAACGAGCCAGAATCAGTAAGCGGTAAAATAACTTGTCATTTAAAAAAATTTAATTTGTACTAAGCCCAGCATCAAGAATTATTTTGCCCTGCTAACTACTATTGTAGTACTGTGGTGGGACTGTGGTGGGACACTGGAGTCCACTGAGGACACCCCCTCATGTGAACTGATACTGGTACTTGATAATTAGTATGGCAGCTTCCTTAGCCTTCCCAAACTTGCTTTTGTCTGCTGCTGTAGCATTTTTCTTTCCCTAAAGTTATCTATTATTTATTTATCTGTTATTTATTTGATTATTGAAACTTAGCAGTAGCAGCTGCATTTCCTACCCTAGGCTTATACTCGAGTCAATAAGTTTTTCCAGTTTTCTTAGGTAAAATTAGGTACCTCGGCTTATATTCGGATCGGCTTATACTCAAGTATATACGGTAGGTTTAAAGTTGCAGAACCATCAACTTCTTTACATGTCTTGAGTAGAAGATATGGAGTTGGTTTTGGGGTTTTACAGAAACAAACTTCAGGAAGTAGCACCCACCTGAGTATGATTCTACAAGACAGATACAGTGCCTCCATCTACTAGCACAATGCAGTTGCCTACAACAAGAAATTAATTATTTGTTATTGTTTTTAATGGATAATTCTTTCCTGTTTCCTGTAGATTAAAACCATGCCAAAAGGAGAATCGGTGGCTATAAAGCATTATAAAACTATAGCATGAATATATATGTAGTATAAAATTTATGTTAGCATTTGATTCATCTTTTATCACTGTGTTGAGATCAGTTAGATAAGGCACTGTGTCATGTGAGCCATGAGCAAAACACAATGCATCAGGTCCAGGGGCCACATAATATTTTGGAATTATTTTACTGCTGGCAATAGAAATCGTGATCTTCTTCAATTCGCCTCTATTTTTTTCTACACTTCATACACTTCCCTCTGCACTTTAAAACTCATGTCGACAAACACCTTTTCTGTACTTTGCAAACTGCATAGACAGGCAGACAGCCACCCTTTCGACTGCGTACACGACTCTGTTTTGCCTACAGCCTATCTCTGGTCTGTAGCATATGCAGAGCTCAGCTAACAGAATGTTTGTTCTAAGTGTAAAGCTCTAGAGAGAATTCTGTGTTACCAAACCAGTCTGAAAAAAAAAATATCTGTACATGTAAAGCTATTAGTTTTAGATTAAAGCTGCAGGTAGCAGACACAATATTGAAAGTACCTAATGAAAATAGAATCCTGTTTGGAAATAACTAAATTGCAATAAAAGAGGATTCAGGGGACTCTACTCATGTTGTATTAATTTCAGTGCTCATTACCAATATGTTCTCCATATAAAGACATCAGAATATGGAAGAGTTTCTAAAGCTGCATAATAGAGCTAAAAGATTTCAGAACAGGTGGAGTATTTAGTATCCAAATTTCAGGAGCATCATTCAAAATGATGAAATAATTGTAGAATTATATTAAAGTAAGTAGGTTGGTTGTATTAGAAAGCTTTTATTTTATCTGGATGTAAGGAAAAGTCAGTGGAAGCATTCAAGTAACAATGAAAGCTCATAGCTATTAAATATTGCAGTAGATTTGGGAATTATTGGGACAACCATCTCAAAAATGGAAGTGTTGGAGGTGGGCATGGAAAGTACTGTTTCTATTTTTGCTGATAATACTAAATTGTGCAAAACTGTAAGTTCCATGCAGGATGCTGCCGCTTTGCAGAGCGATTTGACAAAATTGGAAAACTGGGCAGCAAAATGGAAAATGGGGTTCAATGTTGAAAAGTGCAAAGTTATACACTTTGGTAGAAATAATATAAATGCAAGTTATACATTAAATAGTAGTGTTTTGGGAGATCCTTAACTGAAAAGGATCTGAGGATTTTTGTTGATAACAAGTTGTCTAATTCCAGGCAGTGTCATTCTGTGGCTACTAAAGTAAATAATGTGCTGTCTTGTATAAAAAAGGGCATTGACTCAAGGGATGAATACATAATTTTGCCTCTTTATGGGTTCCTGGTAAGGCCTTACCTTGAGTATGCAGTGCAGTTTTGGGCTCCAGTCCTTAAGAAGGATATTAATGAGCTGGAGAGAGTGCAGAGACTGCAACTAAACTGGTAAAGGGGACAGAAGATTTAAACTATGAGGTTAGACTGTCAAGGTTGGGGTTGTATTCTCTGGAAAAAAGGTGCTTGCGATGGGACATGAGTACTCTGTACAAATTCATTAGAGGGGATTATAGACAGATAGGGGATGTTCTTTTTCCCCATAAGAACAATCTGTGCACCAGAGGCCACCCCTTTAGATTAGGGGAACAGAGGGCAGTGAGGTTGGGGAATGCCCTTGATGGCAGATTCTGTTAATGCCATTAAGGGGGTTTGGGTGATTTCTTGAAAAAGCATAATATCCAAGGCTATTGTGATGCTAAAATCTACAGTTAGTATTGATGTTGGTATATGTGGATATGTATGTGAGAGTATAGATAGGTCCGTATCGGTTTGTGTGTACTGGGTTCGCTTGGAACGGCTGAACTTGATGGACTCCTGTACCATGCAATGCAAATGCTGCATCTTCAAATAAAATAAGATACCTTATGGAAAGTGGATTAATAAGTGGTTTGTATAAAAATGGGTAAAAACAAATGTCTCATATGCCCTGTGTGCAGTATGCTCAAGGAACTGTTCTGCAGAGAAGGCGTGATCTGACTCATAATTAGTGTTAAACAGTTAGTTGGTAATTTCAATATTTTTTCGATTGTAAATGGCACTTTTTGTTAAATATAGTTTCTATTGGCACCACAGGCTGACTGTCTTCACTGAATATAGTCCTAAACCAATGGAAATAAAGCAATTATATAACATTTATGCAGTCAGATTCAAAAATTCTTTTGGAGGAATGGATTGAGTCCTAAAATGCATCCATAAATTTCGACCAGACTAAGGGTCAATCACATGAGCTCTGTATTTCATAACATCACAGAACAATGTACATTATTACTTTGGCAAATTATATATCAGCACTTTAGTGGCATTTGTTACAATGTGACCTTTGGTAAAACAATGCTGACAATGTTGTTATAGGAATGTTTACTAATGGATTCTAACTGAAGCCTTTTGAAAACAAAGTTCATTTGGGGTTTTAGTTGTGCTCCGTGTCCTCTGTGTGCTATCAGAACAGAGCCCATCTCTGAAATCTTTTTGTTGGCCAGATATGAGTACATACAAGCGTCTATGCTGCTGGACATCAGAATTTTATTTCATAGCTGATAACACACTCTATAAATACAATAAAGGTTTCATTTACTCAGGGTAAGGGCCTGCAATGCACCTGGGTTCAATAAAGAAGTTTATTTATTTGCAAGAGACATGTGGTCCTGGTCATTTACCAATTTATAGTGCCCTACATGTACCGTGTGCAGGCCACAGACACTCTTGCTTTTACTAAGGTCAACACCTAAGGGCCAGAATAATCTATTGTGTGCTGGTTCATGTCAGCAATGATGCATAATGCGTCAATTTGCACGCCGGTTTACATTCGGGTGCACATACTTCAAACCGAGCACTTCTAAAGAGTGTGCACATCACAGCAGCTGCACACATGCTTTGATGCATGCACACAGCATGTAAATAGATGCTAAGACCTGCAGTTCACTGCAAAGCAATCGTCCTTCTTGACCTGACACCTGGCCTGCTTTAGGCTAATGTCAGACGAGGCGTAGGGCGGATATTTTCGGCAAGCGGAAAAATGCTTGCCGAAAATTCTGCCCTACGCCTCCTACTTGTGCCTGCACCCGAATGAATGAGATACGCTCAGGTGCAGGCACATGTAGAGGAAATACGCATAAAAACGCGAGAGTTTTGCGTATTTCGGCTACACATGCCTGCACTGTATTCCATTCATTTGGGTGCAGGCACATGTAGAAGGCGTAGGGCGGTATTTTTGGCAAGTGCTTTTCCGCTTGCTGAAAATATCCGCTCTACGCATCATCTGGCATTAGCCTTAAAGGACAATAAAAGGTTAATATAAATTAAAAGTAAGTCTAAAGGCATTCTTTTTAAGTATTTACTGCATATCTAAATTCCCAGATCCCTGCTTGCTTCTCTGAGATATGGTGCTGGCAGCCTACAGCAGTGTGAAGACTACAGTGACATCACTGAAATCTCTCTGTCCTTCCTGTAGGTGCCAGCGGCAGCCTTCCTATTCTCTGAGCATGTGTGTAACTTGATCCTGTCTCCTGTTCTGAGCTACACATGCCCACCAGCCAATCAGAAGCAGATCTGGCAAAGGGGAGGGGGGGGAGGGAATGAAACACATGTGCAGTATGAAGCAAGGAGGGAAAGGAAGGGAGAATAAAGATGGCTGCCTGTTCTAGAAAATGTGAAGTAAGTGTGACTGAGTAAATATTTGATTAGGTGAGCCAAAAGTGTGGCGTTTTTACTAAACAATAGGAGGACTATTGGGCAGTATGCTTTTTATATTTTGACTTGCATTCTCCTTTAATCCAGCAGGCCCAGGGCAAAAATCTCTTTGGTGGGCCTATCCTCATGTAGAAGAACTTGACTATAATAAGGGAAGAAATAAAGCAATAGCCTGTGCTTACTAAAGCACACGTGCAGAGCTGTCAATCTTTAACAAGCTGCAAATACCCCTTTTGCCCATTGATTAAAATGGCTCTTCCTGACACTGAGACTTGTTTTTCTGTTCTGATCCCTGTTGTCCAGCTCATTTTCTGACTACTCTTGTGAATGCTGCCCACCTTGATCACTGCCAGTTCTACAGACATGATTCTGCTAATAAGATATTCTACTAGTGATATTGGTGCCTTAACTGTTCCTTTGTTGGCTACTTTGCTTCTGGGCTCTTCCTGTTCACACTCTAAGGTTCGAACATCCAGTGAGGCGTAGGGGAGGCTGTTCCTTCAATCAAGTCTGCATCTCCAGTGAGTCTGACATGTTAGGTACAGAAATCCCTTGTGCTTCTGAGGTGTAATTGGATCAGTGCAATTGCATTGTATTGAATTGTATGGTGTTTTAGAACTTGTCATCTTGCCGGTTCTTGCTTGCCACCAGTAAATAAGCCCTTTAGTCTCAGTTTTAGTCATTCAAACCCAATACAATGATAGAAAAAGGCCCTAAATATTACATTTGAACAACAGGGATTCCCAATACATCCCCCTTGAACACAAAAAATGGAAGTCCAAGATTAGGGTGCAAAACATTGTGGAGTAAGGGGTTTAAGAAATATGGCCTTGGCTACTGCATCACTTCAGTGTTTCTGCATACTGCATATTGGGTTTAAAACCTCTTTACAAAATTATCATCCAGTATTATACTGTAAATTTTAATGGGCAATTGAAGCCACACAGATATTTAGGCCCAAATTATTATATGTCATAGGCCTACTACACCAGTCAGGTTTCTATGAAAGTGCCAATCTCAGTCTCTAAAGTTGCTTTATGCAGCTCTAGTTCTCTAGGCCCATTCCGAACTTGTGTTTATGGCCCCCAGTGTAAGCAGAGCCACTGTTACTAGAAATGCACCAATTCGGCCAAACTCCAAATTCTTTGTGAAAGATTTGCCCAAATACCGTACTGAATCCTAATTTGAATATGCAAATCAAGTCATAGAACATGGTGAAAAAATTTCGACTTCTGTGTTTTCGACTTATGTGATGAAAAGTCACATGATTTTAAGGATACGGATTCAGTTCGGCCAGTATCATGGATTCAGCCGAATCCTGCTGAAAAAGGCTGAATCTTGGCTGAATCCCAAACCAAATACTGGATTTGGTGCATCCCTAATTGTAAGTCATAACAAGGGCTTGAGCCTGATTAGCGTACTGTGATTAAAAAAGATGACTATAGATATATGTTCATGATTATAATGCCTTCTCTTGTTTGGTGCTGTGTACATTTGCCTTTCCCCCTACCGCTCTTTCTCTTCTGTACCACCCACCTCATCTGAAAAAGTTCAATAAAAATCGATACTAAAAAAAAAGTGACTATACGATGTGGGACAATGATGAGAACATGTCAACATGTCATTTATTTTAACATAATTAAACCTATCCCTCAAAAAGCTTGGGAACCCATCCTCTCTGGGAATTCTTTTCTTTCTTTCAACAAGCATCTTCTCTAGTTAAAATGGGCATCAGTCCATGATACCTTAACAAATGGTTTGCATGGTACTAAAGTAAACGGAATCTCTTTTTTTTTTATTTTCAACCTCCCACCATAATTGTAAGGTTTGATATAATATCCTATATTCTCGTATTCATATAATCATATATGCATGTATTTTGATACTTTGATACACTTTGATGCTTAGCATATCATACTCCATTTTAAAAATGTATCTTCATTTTGTAACAGCAACCAGCAAGGCTTGAACATCCCATAATAGTTGTTTTTCCCAATTAGTACCCTTGCACAGCTTGCATCTTAAAGGATGTGAACCTTCAAAAAGTAACTTCATCTTATCTATGTACTCTATGTAAAATTTATGTCCCGCCTTGGCCGTCCTTGAAGAACGTCCTTGAGGATAATGAGGTTCTACTCTATTTTTTGGAAATGATTCCTTTTTATCTGCATGTACTCAAAAAGGGTATAAAAGCTATAATCACTTAACAATAAATTGAACAAGTTTGAACTTCCATTCTGGTTGTGTCGTCCTTGTTCCCGTGCACGTCTTTGTCCAGGCAGGAGAGCTCCCACGGCTTACTTGTTTTAGGATTGCGGTCAAGAACCCTTACAATAATAATCTCCTGTATACCTGTTGCTATTTTGAGAGACCTCAGTACATAGACAGGTGTTTACTATTATGTAGTGCATACAATAAAGTCTTCTTCATTCACTTGATCAAGTCAATTGGCTTTACTTCTGTTGTGTATTACTTCAAAAAGGTTCTTTTAGGGTTCTCTGTTCTCTTACAGAGGAAGCGGTCCTTATCATTTCAATGGACTGCAACTGATCAGATATTAGTTTTCAGGCTTCCCACTCACATTGAATGTGTGTAAGAATAGAAGAGCAGTCAAGAAAGCGCTATCCACTAGGAATTTTTTCAGTACAAGAAATTCAGTCATTAGTAGGACTTGTGAATTTCGTCACTTGGGTATAACTGATGTGCACATTTTTAACAGGTGTTTGGAAAGCGCAACAGCTGCTGTTAAACCAAAATGAATATGAACATTCATGAAAGAGTATATTATTGTTCAGGAAATATATCTCCAAGATAATAATGGCATATGAATATGGCCTGCATGTGTGAAAGCTGAAGGAATACTATGACTGTTTACATGTGATTGACACAGCAGACAATTTACAAGTTGTTAATATGCACAATGCCCTAGGCAACAGACATTTATTAATCTATCACTTTCCTTGACAACGCATCTCTGAAACAGGGACTCCTAGAAGTATAAAATGATCATATAATATGTATTTAAGGCCCACCTGCAGAGGGGATAAAATATGCATTTCCAAAAAGAACACAAAATGAGCAACTTAAATAAATTGGACCAACAGTAAAGTTATAAACACAAAAAGTTTGGTAGAAATAAAAATCATTAAATTTCACAGAGCAATTTCCCTGGTCAAAATGCTTCATTGTGGTATAATGTTTCTGCTACAAACTAACCAATTACAGTAAAAAATTTTGTTACATAGAACAGTGGAGCAAATTACAAAACACAGTCTCTTCTATGCCAGCAGATGAGAACTTATATTAAATATGTACAAAGCCAAAATTTTGTCACAGATGGAAATATTTGTATTGCACATTTTATATTAATTAGCAATTTTTATGGCATTCCCCTAGTTGTTGTCTACTCAAAGCAAACAGGCCATGTACAGCATTCCTTTGGAACCATATATTACAGTTACAGGATCTCCACTGAAAATAAAACAGGTACACTGTCTATCTGTAAAATAAACACTCCCTTAGGTAGCAATCACTGCAACTGTAAATTATATATGGCCCTAGTCAGTGATTTGTAACTAACACATTCCCCAAGTCAGCACTCACAGTGCATTTGCAACTTCCACATGACCCCAGTAAGTACTCGCTGTGCATTTGTAACATAGACTCTTATGTCCCTGTGTATCTTTAACATAAACACTTCCACTGGTGCCAATAAAAATAACATCTGTAGGATAGAACATCCCGAAAGCAGCAAAAATGAGCATCTGTACAATAAACAATCTAGGGCAGGGGTCCCCAACCACCGGGCCGGGGACCAGTGCCGGGCCGTGGCCTGTGCTGAACCGGGCCACCTCTGGTCCCAATTACCTGTGATCCCAACTCTGTGATGTATTACACAGCCTTGACAACAGCTATGCGAAGCCCAGACAAGGACGCAACAAGGACGAAAGTACTTAAAGCTCCATAATAATTGGCAGGGGATGTCACCACTTGGGAGGGAGTAAGAAGAGCAAGGGTGCATCTAGTTACATTACATTACATTAACATTTATTTATAAAGCGCCAACATATTCCGCAGCGCTGTACAATAAGTGGGTTACATACATTGGACATACAGAGTAACATATAAAGCAATCAATAACCGATACAAGAGGTGAAGAGGGCCCTGCCCAAAAGAGCTTACAATCTACAAGGTTGCAGGGAAACAAGCTCAGGTCTCCCACTGATTTTGTATTATGATGAGCTGTATCATATTTGCATAATATAAAATGTAATAATTACATTTACATTATACATGTAATAATTAAATTATATACTATGCACTATTTGCACTCCCACCCCTGGGCCTTGGAAAAATTGTCTTGCTTGAAACCGGTCCGTGGCGCAAAAAAGGTTGGGGACCACTGATCTAGGGGTTGCATAACAAGAGTTCTAGGCATCTTTCGATTGCCTGTCCAGATCCCTGTGTTTCAAAACTAAAAGAAGACTCTGCTTTTTGGACTGTTTAAAAACGACTTTGCATTAGGGACTGCTTTTGGTAGTCTGTGGCCAGGCACCAGGGGGAATTATGAGGGGTTGAAAAACCCAACATACTCTTCTTCTTCTTCTTAAACACTAAACACTACTCCTCCTAGTTTTAGGGGTACAACACCCAAACTCTCCACTTTGCCCTATACCGGAGCAGGTTACTGGTAACTACGGTTCAAGGTTAGAAAAAGCGTCCGGAGCCACCAACAGCCAATCAGATTTTACCTATTGTCTTTCAATGGGGAAATTCAACCTGCTGCCATTCTCACAGTATTAATACCAGGGTCCCCAAATTTTTTACAGTTGGTCACTAGGGGACTGCAGTTTTAGGTTTGAAAAGTGGGTGGAGCCACCAACAGCCAATCAGATTCCACCTATTGTTTTATATATATATATATATATAAATATATATATATATATATATATATATATTTTGATTATGATATTTATTGGTTTGATGCCAGGGTTCCCAAACTTTGCACAGTCAGTCACTGGGTGACTTCGTACTCAAGGTTAGAAAAAGTGGGTGGGGCCACCAAAGCCAATCACATTTCTTTCATTGTTTTGAGTGTGGAAATTTTAACTGTTGCCATTCTCACATGTTTAATATCAGGGTCCCAAAACTTTGCACAGTTTGTCACTGGGTGACTATGTTCCAAGTTTAGAAAAGTGGCTGGGGCCAACAACAGCCAATCAGATTTCACCTATAGACTTCATACGTCTAAATTTAAACTGCTGCCATTCTTGCAGGGTTAGGCACCAGGTAACTGTGGTTCAAGGTTAGAAAAAGGGGGTGGAGCCACCAACAGCCAATCAGATTTTACCTACTGACTTTCAATGGGGAAATTCAACCTGCTACCATTCTTACAGTATTAACACCAGGGTCCCCAAAATTGTCACAGTTGGTCAATAGGGGACTGCAGGTTTAGTTTTGAAAAGTGGGCGGAGCCACCAGCAGCCTATCAAATTTCACCTATTTATTTTTATTGGTTTGATGCCAGGGTTTCCAAACTTTGCACAGTCAGTCACTGGGTGACTATGTACTCAAAATTAGAAAAAGTGGGCGGGGCCACCAAAAGCCAATCACATTTCTTTCATTGTTTTCAGTGGGGAAATTTTAACTGCTGCCATTCTCACATGTTTAAAGTCAGGGTCCCCAAAAATTGCACATTTTGTCACTGGGTGACTAGGTTCCAAGTTAAGAAAAGTGGGCGGGGCCAACAACAGCCATTCAGATTTCACCTATAGACTTCATATGTGTAAATTTAAATTGCTGCCATTCTTTAAATATTAATACTAAGGTCCCCAAACTTTGCAGAGCTAGTCACTAGGTAACTGTGGTTCAGCGTTAGAAAAAGTGGGTGGAGCCACCAACAGCCAATCAAATTTTAACTATTGAGTTTCAATGAGGAAATTCAACCTGCTGCCATTCTCACAGTATTAACACCAGGGTCACTAGGGGACTGCATTTTTAGGTTTTAAAAAGTGGGCAGAGCCACCAAATGCCAATCCATTTCCACGCATTAGATTTCATTGGTTTATATTTAAACTGATGCCGTTATTTAAGTATTCATTTCAGGGTTGTTAAACTTTCCAGTGTTAGTCACTGGGTATTCACCAATAAGTGGGTGGAGCCACCAAAAGCCAATCACATTTCACCTATTTACTTTCAATGGTGAAGTGTAAAATGCTGTCACAATTTACTTATTGACTTTTATTGGTTTAAATTTAAATTGCTGCCATTCAGACACTATTAAAACCAAGGTCCCCAAACTTTGAACAGTTGTTTTTACTATATAACTGTGGTCCAAGGTTAGAAAAAGTGGGCGGAGCCAACAACAAATCAGATTTCATTAAGTGACTTCAAGTTTTTTAACCCAACATGAAATTTGTTCTCAAACTTCATTTTCTAGTTATATTTTGTTAATCTGTGGATTGTTTTATGGGAGTGTATAATGAACTTGTGTCCCAAGTGGTATTCTGTCTCCTGCTTTCTCCCCTCTTTACACACTAGTACTTACCCTTGCTCCTAAGTACGGTATTTCCCTGTTTTGTGCCAGTTTGACCTTTTGGACTTGGGGTGTGGTAGTTGTAGTTACCAATTTAAATGATAAATGATGACAGCATTTTTTTGAAATGATGCCTTTTTTACTCAAATCACAATATCTAAATTAGGGTAATATTCAGCCTAATCTTTTGTGGATGATTCAGCATTAAAATGAATACTGAACCAATAGGTAGTTTATTCTATGTTGGAATATATATATATATATATATATATATATCAATAAATATTGCCCTTTTACATCCTTTCTCTTGGTCCACCATTTAGTAATGGGCTGTGTGCTCCCTTTGGAGATCACATGACCAGAAATAATGCAGC
This sequence comes from Xenopus tropicalis, assembly GCF_000004195.4. Taxonomy (NCBI): domain Eukaryota; kingdom Metazoa; phylum Chordata; class Amphibia; order Anura; family Pipidae; genus Xenopus; species Xenopus tropicalis. Next base: position 83,097,827 of record NC_030683.2, read on the forward strand.
TTTAACTGTAACAGGAAAAAGAGTGGAAACAAAAGAAAGGACTACGTCCATTAACTGACTGATGTGGTCTAGCATGTATGTGTGCCTTGGCTTGTTTGTATGCACTGTGAATCCTATGATCCCCTATAATTCTTAAAATGGCAATTTTCTAATAAGGATTACCTAATAGCACTATTAAAGTATATTTTTATAAAAAAGGTTTATTTAGATAAATCAGGGTTTTACGTATCAGCATGTTTATGCAATATATTATTATAGAGACCTACATTGTTTGGGGGTACAGTTCTCCTTTAAATGATCCAAAAATTATTGATTGTGTCTGTTCTATTTCAGTCATGATTCTTTCAGAGAGAATCACATTGGTCTAAACACCCATTCCTGCCGTTCAAAAGAATGCAAAATATTCTGACTATGGCAGATGGTAGGGTTGGTGACAGGCAATCACCTACTGCAGCAACGCCTTAGGTTTCTTATAGCATATACAGAGAAATACTATCAGTCTACACCAGAATACTGTAATCCTTCAGAGTAAGCACAATTCTTCCGACAAATAAAAAGTTAAGTTGTAAAACAGATTTAATAGACTAAGTCCCTGCTAGAGCGCTGACTGGCTGGGGTATATTAGGAGAACACAGAAAGTTTTACAAGCAAAAATGGACCCCAGACTTTTCCCATTTAAACACTATACCCTTATCCGGAAACCCATTATCCAGCAAGTTCTTAATTACGGAAAGGCCATCTTCCATAAGCTCCATTTTAATCAAATAATTCACATTTTTAAAATGATTTCCTTTTTCTCTGTAATAAAACAGTAGCTTGTACTTGATCCCAACTAAGATATAATTAATCCTTACTGGAGCCAAAACAATCCTAGTGGGTTTAATTACTGTTTAAATCATTTTTTTAGCAAACTTAAGTCAGGAGATCCGAATTACGGAAAGACCTCTTATCCAGAAAACCCCAAGTCCCAAGCATTCTGGATAACGGGTCCCATACCTGTACACAAAGGAGCACATTTACTAATCCACGAACGTCCGAAAAGCATCCGAATGCGTTTTTTTCGTAATGATCGGTATTTTGCGATTTTTCCGTAAATTGCCGTGACTTTTTCGTAGCCATTACGACTTGCTCGTAAATTGTCGTGACTTTTTTGTAGCCATTACGACTTGCTCGTAAATTGTCGCGACTTTTTCGTAGCCATTACTACTTGCTCGTAAATTGTAGCGACTTTTTCGTAGCCGTCATGCCGAGTACGAAAGTTTTGGATTCATTCAAGCTTCAGTATCGTGACTTTCCTTGGGCCAGGTTGGAGCTGCAGAGTGCCACTGAGTCCTATGGGAGGCTTCCAAAATCATGCAAAGTCGCAAAGGTTTGCCCGCCGTTTACGAGCGCTCAATACGAAAAAGTTGCGACAATATACGAGCAAGTCGTAATGGCTATGAAAAAGTCATGACAATTTACGAGCAAGTCGTAATGGCTACGAAAAAGTCGCGACAATTTACGAGCAAGTCGTAATGGCTACGAAAAAGTCGCGACAATTTACGAAAAATCCGATTTTTTCCCATTCGGGATTCGGATTCGCGGATTAGTAAATCAACCCCAAAGTGTATAATTCAGCCTTCTTATGCTCACCTATACAAGCACCCTGCACAAATTTCCAGATTATGCCTACCTATAAGTGTAAAGCACATGTCGCAAGGAAGTCCTGTGCTTAGAACATGCCTGTAACTGGATTTAACTGCAGAGTTTTCTTTGTGTGTTTAGCAAAAGTCTTTCTTTCTTGAACCACTTGGATTGTACACAATGGATGCTGCTTTTTCCCTTAGTAGCAAAATGTACCCATTTGCAATTTAATAACCAGTGAAATTATGGTGAGCATACCAGGGCTGAAACTGGAAAGAATGTTGCACCAAGACTAAAGAACATGATGAACGGCAACCATTTTTTTGGCTTTTTGAATTCCTTTGGAGAAACAGAGAAGAGACTGTGCCAAACATGAAGCAGTATGTTAGGACACTACTGCCCAGCCATCTCTACATGTAAAACTACATTCCGCAATTATATTTGATCACATCCATTCTGTCAGAGCACAAGATCCATATAAACGAGAAGCAAATAGGGCACGCTTGACATTCAAGCTTCTTCGGCCACTGCTTTTTTAAAATGGTTAAATATGAATTTGTCAATGGGCACCTACATGCAAGACAAAGTGGTTTAATATGTGATTAATCAGCCTGGAGACTTGATAACTTAAAAGTGTCCTATGTATGACCACCTTTAACTATTTCCCCATTGTTTTGGTCTGTTGTTGTTGAATCTACAGTAAATCTGAATAAAAACCTCATTATTGTTCAGACAAAAGGTTGAAGACTTGTGAAGAATGAGGAGAAAGAGTGTGGAGTTAGGAGAACAAAAGTAAATCAAACATGTCTGAAATAGTCATAATAACATAATATATATATATAATCACACATTGCAGTGTATAAAAAGAGACATTATTAGGCATCACTGAAAAAAATGGGTGATGCGCTGGTGTTCTGTTTTTTTGCTCATATAAATCTAAACAGTCACCTAAATGTTACATGCACATTGGAAAGTACATAGAAAATGGTCCATCCTTTGCATTGTCAATGACATGCCATTAAAAGACTGCTTGTAAGGCTGAGGGTTATATAACCAAATACCAGAAAACCTTCTTAGTCCCCGAAATGCTAAGTTGTCCATGAAAATTCTTAAATTAGATCCAAATGCAAAGCAGCAATGTTTTTCTCCTTCCTTCAGATAAATAGGCTCTCTGCAGTACATTCATCAAAGTCCCTAAAATGTGTCTAAATAGCTATATTTTCCACATCAGTCCACATCATGGCGTGTCATATTTTCTGATTAAATCATCATTTTGGCAATTGGTTACATTGATGGGTAAATTAAATTGGTAAAATGTGTGTTTTCCACGCCCAGCAGATTCCCTTGACTGCAAAGCAAGCAGATCTCTCTGACATGCAGCAGAAATGAGCTATATATAATCTCTAGGCCAAGAGCAGGCAACCTGTGGCTCTATAGCTGTTGCTAAACTACAAATCCTATAATAGTGGGTTAACAAAAGGTTGCTTTGACATGCCCAAAATTGCACACACATAGACCATTCTCCAAAAACAGCATCGCTAACAATGCATATTTACACATTTTAAATTAGTTTTTATATAGATTCATGTACCCCTGTAGCTAGTCATGAAATGGCTCTATACTTCTAAATGATGCATTGCCGAATGTGGAAAACAGAAAATAGGACTAGTCAATCCAGTCTGATAGAAAAACATGACAAATATCAGACAAACAAATGCTGCTCACTCAGAAATAGCCCCCAAAGCTTAAAAGCTGTCTGTATTTTAGTAATCTGCATGGTAATGTCAAGAAAGCAGCATCATGAATAAATAGCATCAATTTGGCAGTCAGAGCAACTACAATAAATAAGCTGATCATTTACTTACGTATATTTATTTAGTTACATTTACAAATAGCACACTTCTTTGTGTTGTCAGCTGCTCTTTAGGCAAACTTAGTCTGAAGAAGAAATCAATGTGTCATTTTTACATAAATATTTATAAAAACCTGTACCTTTGCCTCTATATTTTGCCCACTGCTGTCTCAAAACAGTCCTCAACCCACGTGTTTTTCTCCACATTTCTGCATCCCTTCTATCCAGAACTGTCCACATTTTTCAAGCATCTCTTTAATGGGTGGAACTAGGGCCGGGCCAGAACTAGGGGTAGGCAGAAGAGGCACCTGCATAGAGCGCAACGGTGGGGGGGCGCCAGGCAGGTACCTCTTCTTTCACCTACCCTTAGTCCAGGCACTTTCCCCCTCACTGCAATTCCCCTGCCAGTGGCCCGCAAACCCCGCGGGCGCCTGGCCGGCTTGGCCCAGCACTGAACTAGGGCACATAGTTCCTAGGGGTCCCAGAGCCCAGTTTCAGCGATTTTCCTCCAAAATGAGATAGCATGACTCCACATTAGGTGTGGAGTGGGGGCATGGCAAAAGGCCATGTTAGGGACTATTGCACCCCTGAAGGACTTTCTGCTAGTTCAAGGTTGGTATAGAGAACAGCGTAATTTTACAGTTTTGCAGCCGTTTCCTGCAGACCAGTAGGGCTACCGTAACTTCAAAAAAGCTTTATGTAATTTTTGCATTCCAACAGCAAAGCTATTGTTTATGCTTTATAAATTTGTCACAATTGCCCTTTTTTACAGGACCAACCAAATTTACACTAGTGCTGTAGTCCAGGGCTACCAATCAGAATTAACTTTGATTGGTTTACTGCAGGTAGAATATTGAAGTCTTCTTTTGGAAAGAATTTGACAGATTTGGATTAGGGAAGTGCAGTAATGTTAGATGTACCAAAGATCACTACATTAGTTACCTAAGGAGCCAGCTAAGCTGCAGCAATAACATAACTAAGCAATGATTACAATTTAGTGGGGCAGGCAGGAGTTCAGCAATCCAGCTTTTGTCTGGATTCACCTGGGCTTTGTCAGCAGCATAGCTGCTGTCCCAACTTTTAATTTGGAAAAAAAAATGGTCACTCACTTTCTTCTATGCTTTCTACTATTTTTTGGATCCCATTGTTCAAAATAGTGCAGAAGCTCAAACTCTGAGCTTCTCAGTACTGTGTGGAACATAGACCCAGAAGAGCTCTATGGGCGATCCCTTGTTGCCATTCCCAGCCGCAAATGAGTAACTTTACACATTTCTGCCAATGACACATATTCTTTTAGTTCTAGTATATACTTTTAATATATATTCTTCTACTATTATAAAAGATGTGTCCCTAAAGCATAATATGACGCTCTGACATTCTGTCGCCTATGCTGTAGCACTTGAATTGCAGAACTTCTACTACTTAACTACACAAACACCTAATACAAAGCATTTCCTGAAGTGGTTTACCTTACTGTATGGATTTTTCTTATGAGATGAGTGCTTCACAAGGGTCACTTAAATATTATGCTGTGAGGGACAGATCCTCTGGCTCATAAACAGAAAAATAAATACACACATACAGGGCATACAGGGAAATTTAGAAAACATGCTTTAGAGAGATTGTTGGGACAAACATAATCCTACTTCATGTATTCAGAAAGTCCTTTGTTATTATGTTTGGTAATAACAGCTGTATAATATAGTAGATCAAACCTACAGAACTCCATTTAATAGATTAATAACATAGGCCATAAGAATCATTCCAGTACCATCTATAGGATATCTCTTTTTTCCTTCTTTCTTCATTAGTGGTAAACTCTCCTCCATCTCCTCCTCAGATGTAGTCATAAAGAGATGCACCAGAACACAATCTGGTACTTCATTGGAAAGATGGTATGACCGTCGACAGAATGTCTTTCAAGCTGTCTAGGTTATCCTCTTACCTTAGAAGTAACATATTTTGTTACCAAACCAGTGGTCATTTTGACTGACCCTGCATGCTGTTACATGACCTTTGCAGCTGTGAGAGACACTTAGTCCATTACCCAAGAGAACACAAATGACAGAAGTCTATATCATTTTATCAAATTTACTTATATGTGATTTTATCTAAACAGCCTTCGGCGAGGCATTATTTTCTATATAAAAAATAATTATTTCTTTATCATAAAAAAGCAGGTAGAACAATATATATGAATAATGCTGATTATTGGTAAAGTGTTAGGGCTCATATACATGGGTGTTTTGCCCTGCCTTCGGCATTTAAATACACCTTTAGTTAGTACAGGCTGTGTATGAGCCCTTATATAACTAAATGCTGACTAGTGATACAGGTTGAGACAACCTTATAAATTTTGAAAAAAGTTTCTGGGGGGAAAGACTGAAACCCTAAACACAGCAAATTAGACATTAAACTTGATTCATATACAATAGATCTGGTAAATGCCTGAACACAATTCATTTACAAGCAATATAGACAGGGCTAGAAGCTTCTGGCATAATATTTTACATCTGAATGCTTAGACAATGGGGCTTCCATTTAAATTATGTTACAGTTTGCATTAGTGTAGTTAATCATAGCTACTAGACAATAATTAGCTTTCAGTTGACTAACTGCTTCAGATATATCAAAGCTAATTGATATTGGTTGTTAATGGTTATTGTCAGCGGCTTGTGAGCTCAGGTTTTCCCCCTACTAGCAGGCAGAGCTTGCACTCCTGTAATTCTTAGTCAACACTTGGGAGATTTATCAACTTTCAAATTTGAGTTTTTTTTTTGCGCTAAAATAACTTAAATTATGTTGAAAAAAAAGTATGTCTGGTATTTAATCTAAAAAACTTGAAAATTACAAAAATTCACCATCTAATAGACAATGGGAGTTGTCCTAGGCAAAGTCAAGCCATATTTTCAAATTTTAATTTTGTGAGTTTGTAAACTTGAAAAATTTGAGGTATTCGAGTTTTTTTCGAACAAGTTTTTCTTATAAAAAAATAGGCAAGCACTTGATATGCGAGTTTATTCGGTTTAGTAAAACAAACTCAAATTCACAAACTGGAAAATGAATGAGCACTAAGGGGTGCTCTTTTAAGCCTAGTATTGCTTCCAAAATTCAGTCCGAGGTCTCAGCCTTTCTGCTCCTGGCACTATATATGGGCACACTGGGAACAAGCATGCAGTGTAGAGAATGGGGTTGGTCCTGGTAATTAGAATGTAGTACAGTTAGGTATTGTACATGCTGAGGAATGAAGTACTACTCCACATCTTTGCTTATATTACAGTTTAGACTGAGACTTTAAGGGAGAAAAGAGTAAAGAGCCCTAGAAGCTTTCTCCATTTGCTTAAGACAGCAGCTGTCATTTGAAATAGCTTCCTGTCTGCAGTCTATCCATTAAAGCTTAGATCACACATTCCTAAGGGTGGGGGGAAGAAGTTCTTAGCATTCTTATGGGAGGGGGGAGTAGGAGAGGGGAGAGAACTGCTCAGACTCTGGCCAGGGGAATGAAGGATTTTTCTGACAGAGGAAGTCAGACACCCAAACAATATGTTCCCAAAAAAACCCAAAAAACACTGTGTTTCTTTCAATAGATAGACCTTTCTGATAAAGCTTACTTAGTTTTTAACCTTTCCTTCTCCTTTAAGGGCTCTGGCACACGGGGAGATTAGTCGCCCACGACAAAACTCCCTGTTTGCGGGCGACTAATCTTCCCAGATTGCCATCCCACCGGCGAAAATGTAAATCGCCGGTGGGATGGCATATGCACCGGCGCAATTTCAGTGAAATCGTGCAAGTTGCCTCGAGAGGAAACTTGTGCGATTTCAGTGAAATAGCGCCGCCGTGTATACCATCCCACCGGCGATTTACATTTTCGCCGGTGGGATGGCATTTCGGGGAGATTAGTCGCCCACAACAAAACTCCCTGTTTGTGGGCGACTAATCTTCCCAGATTGCCATCCCACTGGCGAAAATATAAATCGCCGGTGGGATGGCATATGCGCCGGCGCAATTTCAGTGAAATTGTGCAAGTTGCCTCGAGAGGAAACTTGCGCGATTTCAGTGAAATAGCGCCGTCGCGTATACCATCCCACCGGCGATTTACATTTTCGCCGGTGGGATGGCATTTCGGGGAGATTAGTCACCCGAGACATGGGAGATTTGTCACGGGCGACTAATCTCCCCGTGTGCCAGAGCCCTAAAGCCAATCCTCTTGTGTTTCATGATGTACTGAACAGGCCAAATGTATTGTCTGTGCTGCATTTCCATGGCCATTCACTGTATAGTTCATCTTTTAGCAACACACATTATAGAATGTATGTATATGAGTACTTATCTCAAATGCTAACTATTTTATGTCACCACATTTTTCAGAATTTTGCATTTGTTGGTTTGGTTCAGCAAAAATGGCAGACAAAGAGTGGAAAATGTACAGCTAGTGCTCTTTGCTCAGCCTTCAGTTGAAGATGCTTAGTTACCATTTGCAGACACTTAGCTGGCTGTAATGTGTCAGCATTTGTTTTCACTGCTGTGTTATTGATATTTATTGTTCTATCTGACTTTCTATGGTATTAAGATACAGAGAGCCAGTGTACTGCAGATGGATTCAGGCTTCACACTAGGAACCGAAAGCTGAATTTAGTTTGCAGATACAAAATAGTAACATAATTAAACATGCACTAGGAATTTAATATTGCACATTTTTTTCTCCAGATTGGCTCAAAAGCCATACATTCTAATTCCAGAAAAAAATATTTTACATATTTTATTAAGATACAGAAAGCTAGCATACTGCAGATGGATTCAGACTTTACACTGGGAACTAGGGGCTGAATGCAGTTTGCAGATATAAACTAGAAACGTAATTAAATATGCACTCGGAATTGTGTATTGCACCTTTTCTCCTCCAACCAGATTGGCATGAAAAACATAAATTCTAATACCAGGAAAAAAGCCATTAGAAGAAAAACAGTAACACATAATTTAAAGCCAAATGATCTGGAAACCAGACACCAAACTCTATTTGTAATGTTTATATTAATATAATAAATTAATGTAATAAATATCACTTCTGTACAGTTCCAGTAGTTAACTATAAAAGCAAACAAATTAGCACTCATGGATTCAATTAAGAGGCATGGGAGGTATGAGCAACTGTGTTATAGATCTTTGCATGTACATAGAATACTTATATTGTAAGCTCTACTGGACAGGGGCTTCCTTTCTGCTGTGGATCTCACAACATGGTGCTTAATCTCTGTGATTTTTTTTATATATTTTTATTATAATGTTATCCTCCCTTTGTGTACTTTTCTATATTTTCAATGTTTAAATTGTATAGTGATAAATATGCTAATAGTGATTTATAAGTAAAACTATATGGAAACACATACATACAATATGCATGTTACATCTCCTGTTCTTGTTCAGTGAACTATTATATATGTGTGATATTATAAAATACATGTAACTTAAGGAACTAAGCAAGAACATTTTAAGGTGTCACATTATCTAAAGAAAGCAACACACACCCTTTCATCACATAAAATACAAATAAAGATGTAGCCTCAGGTATGGAAGCTTTTTGTTGATGAAATATAAAGAACTGAAATTAGCCACACTATATTTCAAATAACTCACAAGCCACTGTTTTCATTTCTTTATATTGAAACTGGGATTTATTTCCTGTGTGGGATTTTTTTAAACAGTTTGTATTACTTTTACTGTACAACAGTATTGTTTAAAAGGCAGTTACTTTATCACCCACTCTGCTCATCAGTTCTTCAGTTTGAGTTCATTTCAAGTTCAATGTGTGCAATCTCTCACACACACACACATATATATATATAATCAGTGCTGTCCAATTACATTGCATACAATATGTTCAAGGGCTAAATTAAATTAAAATGATGATGTCATTTAGTAAAGTCTATTAAGCCTCTGAGCAAATAGGGGGCCATAAAAATCCTTTGGCCAGCACTGTTGTTAATTATGAGCATCAATGTTGCCTTCACATGGACACAGCATTGAAGCTCTCTTTAATGACTTCTGTGGCGTTAAGTTTGTGCAGGAAATCATGCACTATACAGTAGGTGGCCATATATGGATCAACCCCCTGTGGTATCAATGCAGCCAAAAGGATGGATACTATAGGAGGCACCATACACAGTATGGCCATCTTCCAATTGCTCCATTCATTTCAGCTGATATCTGACTCCATTTTCTAACCTGCTTGACTGATGAACTGTCCAACATGGATATTAGTTAGGAATGTGGGGACACTTAGCTTGATATGATTTTAGTAGTTTGTTTTGCAATTTGCAATAGTTGATGCTGCGGCTCAGGTACAATTATCATAGCAAAACTGTAAATTCTAAATATGATAGCGCAAACATTTTCAATAGGGATATTTTATTGGTAAAATATTGTGTACATTGTCCACCTTGCATCACAAGCACCTTGATACATGAGTTATGATATAAGTTAAGATTAACTTTTCTGTGCCCATCTGATGTTGGCATTAAAAAATTGCTTTACTTTTTTTCATTTACATTGTAGCCAGTACTATGATCACCATATATAGTTGCAATGTATTGCCTTTAGTCAATAGAAATGCATGAGAATTTTTGTTCATTTAGCACCACAGCTTTTTTTTTCCTGTTAAATGACAAAAACTTGCAATGTCAAATAGGGACAGTTTGGGAACAGTGAGGCTACATTGTCTGCATCTGCCATTGGAAACTCTTTTCCTATTAATTTAAACAACGTATAATGCAAACCCAATGCATTTAATCCACAGACTTTATATAAATGCATTATCTAGGCTGTACTGTTACATGGGGTAAACTCCACAAGGTTTCTGACCTTGCCCCTAACCCAGCTGTCACCAGCAATCCCTCATGGATCTGAGCCTCTGGTGACTCACATGGCACTCTGATGTAGAAATGCATGCCTGCTTCATCCCCGCCTCTTCTGGCGACATCAGAGATGGTCGGGTTGGATGCAGGTTTATAAATGACACAAAAGGGCTAGCCTCAGTTTGGGAAGGGAGAGAGCTGGCTCGGATTGGGTGCAGGTTATAGAAGATAAACTGTAACTGGCTATAGTTTCACTTGTTTTCATTTCACAAGAAGTAAGAATAATTTTACCTTGTGGCTGATGGCACAATTAATTGCCCATGATAAATCTCATCTACTGCAGACGACTAATCTCCTGCAAATGCCAATGGTAAAACATACATAGCATTTTAGTTTCCCAAGGGAGCAGTTGCAGGAGATTAGATGCCCACGGAAGTGAAGATTGCAGGCAACTAATCTCCCAGTGTGCCAAATCTAAATGTGTGCCATCAGCCTTAAGGAAGTTCCCTTTATCATATTTTTCCCTCTTTTAGGGCACTGTCACACAGGAAGATTAGTCACCTGTGGTAAATCTTTGCTACTGCGGGCAAAATGTCCCCAAAATGCCTTCCCACTGGCAAGAATATGAATAACTGGTGGGATGGCATAGGCGTCGCTTCAGTTTTCCAAAAGCCACCCAATATTTCTTTGTGAGGCAACTTCGGAAAGCCAAAGCAACTTGTATGCCATCCCACGCATTTCACATTGTTGCCAGTGGAAAGGCCATGGCCCATGGAGTTTGTCACCCATGGTAGCTAAGATTAACCATGGCCCTTAAACAGCAAGAGAGGTTAGGGATTTTAGACTGGTCTTTATTTTGTTTGTGATGAGCTTTATTAGGGCAGTGGCACATGGGAGATTAGTCGCCCGTGGTTAAATCCAAACCTGTGAAACTTCCGGTGACTTCGTAAAAGGAAGCACCGCATATACCTTCCCACTGCCAATTGACATTGGGAAGGCATTTCAGGGAGATTAGTCACCTGGGGTAGATAAGATTTACCTGAGGGCAAATAATCTCACTGTGTGTTTTATGGTTACCTGCTGAATGAACAGAATTTAAAGGAGAAGGAAAGTCATTTTGGCATTTTACTGCCAATAGATTTGCCACATTAGTGCCACCTAGAACAATATATTTATTCTGCAGAAACCATTACCATACCTGAGTAAACAGCTTTAGTAGCTTTCTCCGTGCCTGCAGTCTAGCTGTTATAGCTGAGATCACACATTCCTAAGGGAGGGGGGAGGGAGTCCTTGGCATTCTCATGGGAGGGGGATGAAGGAGATGGGAGAGAGAAGAGAACTGTGCAGACTCTGACCACGGGAATTAAGGATGTTACTGAGAAAGGAAGTCAGACATTGGAGCATCATGTTTACAAAAAAAGAGACAAGAAATCCGGACTGAGGACTGCAGCATTACTAAGTGCTTATGTCTGTATTTACCTTTCCTTCTCCTTTAAAGGCATTGTTCACCTTAAAATTAACTTTTAGTTTAACACAATTTACTATTGGTCTTCATTTTTTATTTTCTGTGGTTTTTGAATTATTTGGCTTTATGTTCAGCAGCTCTAAATTTTGGAATTTCAGCAGCTATCTGGTTGCTAGGATCCAAATTACCCTAGGCAGTGATTTCAGGTACAGGTGCAAGTAGCCGGTATCTGCCGAAAACACAAAATGTCTCACGTTTTTTTTGGCGGATATCGGCTACATGTGTGAGCGTATTCAATGGTATTGGGTGCAGGCACAGGTAGGAGCATTTTTAAGCATAGGGGCATATTCTCGGCAAGCATTTTTCGCGGCTTGCCAAGAATACACTACGTGTGGCATTAATGTTAACTGACCTGTGGCAAGTCACAGCTTTTTTTTTTTTTTTGGCACTACAGACAGCGGCAATGATATACCTGAGAAAAGCCTATTTATTTTAGTTCTTTACAGACGTCATAGATCATTCCCATTAGTACCTGCCCCAGTGAAGCTTACAGTTTAAAGCATCGCATTCATACACATTATGGTCAATTTTATCAGGAGCCAGTTAACCTGCCTGTATGTATCTGGAGGAACCTTTTACAGACATGAGCAGAACATACATACTTCTTGCAGAAAATCAAATAATATTCAAAAAAATGCACTGTTATTTATGAATGCAATGCACAAACAAGGAAAAATATAGAAAGAAATGCACACCCAGAAACATGGTCAGAATGCCCTGCTCATGAAAGCTGACAATATGTGATACAGTTATGTTTAGAGTGTTGTATAATCAAAGTTAATCTTTGTCTTTGAAGCTGTGTTTGTGTAATGATGGGTGCATAATTTGGTAGAAAAGAGTAGTAATTAAGCTCATTCCACCTGACAAGAAAATAGTTCCGTTTATTTAGTTGGTTTTACTTTTAAAAACATCAGAACATTCGACTTGATCCATCTAAAATGAAGCTGCAGTGAAGGTTAAGCTTTTTCTTTAATTAATTTTGCAAACCCTTTTTAGTTAATTTCCCCACATGCAAATGTGCCTCATCCTAAGAAGAAACCTCTTTTAAAATACCTCTACTTTGATGATTGTTCCATCTTGCTTAACCCACTTCTCTCAGCAAATAATCTACTGATAACATTTAAAACCATAGTTTATGCATTCTGAAACTTTATCTGTATTCTTTGCATCAGTGGGATTGTTGTCAAGTTTGGGCTGCTGTGTTCCCAAGAGGGGGCAGCTAGGGGCTTCCACCTTACTTTTGTAATAAGGTCCAATGTGATATTTACACTTTTAAGAAATCTAAAATCAACTATGTGCAGACATTAAATTGATTCTTTTTCACAACATGATTGTGTGTGCAAGCTAATAAGAAATCTTTCTGACATTCTGTCATCTACGTTCATCAAAAATAGGTTGCACTCTTTGGAACACATGTAGTCCTAAACTGAACTGAGGTGTCCCTTTGGAAGCTGTTGACTGGGATAATTTGTAGCAAATTGCTGATACATCATAATTTCTAAACACAATGGCACCATCTTAAGGGTCTCTCTATTATTTTTCTAAAAATATCCAGGTCAGCAAATAACATTCAACTTATATTTTACCTTAAATGACCTTAAGGATGCCTTCCTGGCACCAAATGCTATCAATGTTTAAAAAAAATGCATGGTCCACACATCTAGCAGAGCATGTAGGCACCTTACTGGCTGGAATGCATTTACTCTTCTGGGTTCACTCTAACCCATTCAGTATCTGCTCAATGTGTATCAGTGAACAGGCCTGGCCAGCAGGAATGATTAACACGGCTATGAAGATTACTTAACGGGGCAAACTTGGTGCACGTTTTATTACATTACTCTGTAATATGGTGCCCATTGAACTGAAGATCCACTCTTTGGGGAGGTCACATGATATGGTCACCTATGATCAGGCTGACTTGACTGTTTAGCTCTTGGGCCAAAGATTGTCTCTTAACAGAGGCCAATGTAGGCCATGTGGAGAGGACCGCATTAATAAGTTGATGTGGTAAGGCTTCCAGATACATATCTGGCTGGTTTTCAGCTACATATATATCAAGGAGGGCCCATACACAAGCAGATAAGCCGCCGACTTGGTCTCAAGGGGCCGAATTGACATTTTAAAGCTATACATGTATGGCCAGCTTATGGATATTTGCTTACATCTCTTAAGGATCTTTTGCTTACATCTCCTATAACAGGTTCATTTTACACATAAAAGTTGCTGTCTGACTAACACACAAACAGGCATTGCCATGGATTAAGTAGATTCTTTTTACTAAATCAATATGGATCTTTAGAATACTACTATATTCATACAATAACAGGCACAAACTTACTTTAAAGGACATGTAAACCCCTCAAAAAATGAATTAGTGAACAGCCTCTTTGCAATCTTTAAATATACCTGCGACTCCTGTGGTTCAAATGTTAATAGTAAGGCAGCAGCATCTCTTTAAAAGGATTCTGTTATAAGAAAACATGTTTTTTACAGAACGCTTCTCCCTAACAACCCCCCCCCCCACAGCCAACCAGCAGAACAATGGGAGGGTAGCAAAATTTTAAATAGTAGAATGAATTCTACTACAGACCAGGATCAGAGTTTTGTCTGAAGGTGAAATCCCCTTTAATCACTTAGGATTCCTCCTCTAATATTTTTCTGTAACAAAAATTATAAGGGTGGATATTGTGATATTTAGGTTTTTAGTGAAAGGAGGCAGGATTTTTACGGGAAAATGCTTTTGCATGAATAAGAAAGCTGGTCTAGGAGCGTTTTTCACAGAGATGCCAACCTGGATCAGAAGGGATCTGGGTACATCTTGTCTAAGGCTGCACTCAGGCTGACCCCATTTTAGAAGTGGCTCTAGCACACTCCCTAGAATTACAAAATATTAAGTTAAAAGAACGTGAATGGTACCTGATCTCTTTTACGCACACATCATCGATGAGTGTGTACACTTCTGTCACAAATTCCTGATTCCCTGTGTGTACATTTTTAGCCCTATGCCTGCCCTGACCCTTTGACTGCAGAGTTCTTTGACTAGGGTTACACATTTAGTGCCCTTTCTTGGCAGTGCTGTCAATACGAATTCTTAGAAATAAACCCTGAAATATGACTCTCAAAGGCTTATATCATTTGCCAGACATCAGTTGTTGGGGAACCACAATAGCTAAACTAGCCAAGAAAAAAAGTGTAATTTTCCTCTGTAGGAATACTGTCATGGGAAAATATGTTTTTTTCCAAAACACATCAGCGAAAAGAGCTTCTCCAGCAGAATCGTGCACTGAAATCTATTTTTTAAAAGCACAAACAGAATTTTTTATATTACATATTGAATTTCACATTGGGTTAGCCATGTTCTTCATTTGCAATAGATTTGCAATTTTTTGTTCAGATATTTAGCTTTCTGTTCAGCAGCTCTCCAGTTTGGTATTTCAGCAGCTATATGGTTACTAGGATCTTATTAAACCTAGAAATCAAGCAGCAGTTTAAAGGAATACTGTCAAGGGAAAACATTTAAAAAAAAAAAAAAAATACATCAGTTAATAGATCCTCTCCAGCAGAATCCTGCATTAAAATCTATTTCATTAAAGCAGAAACAGAATTTTTTATATTTAATTTTAGAATTTCTTTACTGCTGAGCTGCAAGTTGGAGTGCTATCACCCCCCCTCCCCCCCCAGCAGCTGATCAGCAGAACAATGGGAAGGTAGCAAGATAGCAGCTACCTGACACCTGCATTGCTAAAATCGGTAGATATCAGAATAGCACTCAACAGTAAAAAAATCCAAGTCCGTGTCATGACTCCTCCAGGTTTACAAAGCAGGAGAGACAATAGGTTACCTGAAAGCTGTTCTAATGTGTAGTGCTGGCTATTTCTGAAAGCTAAGACTCAGGCATAATGCACTGAGATGACTGCATTTACATCAATATTACAACAAAAAAAATACATTTGTTGGTTCAAAAATAAAATTTAAAATGATACAGTGAATTATTTTCTATATAAACAGTGTAATTTAGAAATAAAAAGTACACCATAAAAATCACGACAGATTCCCTTTAACCATTAGTTTAAGGCAGGGAAGGAAAGGGAACAAAAATCTGAAATTCCAAGTGTCATTATCTTTCTTAACTTGATAAGGACCCTCATTTTGCAAGTCTAAGACTAAAAAAAAAATAATGAAATTTAGCATATTGATGCTGATCTCGCCTAGACTTGTGGGGCCTAGGGCGGCACAGATATAGAGGTGGCACAATGCCCAGCCGCACCTAAACTTTGCACACATTTGATGCACTGGGGACAGGATGCGCAGAAAACTTCAGTGCGTCCTGTCCCCAGTGCTCCATATGTGAGCTAAATAAATGTGCATGTGCACAATCCTGAGTGGAGGGTAATTATGGTGGTAATTCAAAATCCACCATTGTCTCTCTTGATATACTGATTGCACCTAACAAGTCAGTCTGAAAAACCTTTCTTCTGAAATATTGTTCCTTGGACCAAGGTTATGACTGCTTCCAGAAAAGGGACGATTGTCGAAGGTGCCAGCTGTCTCTTTTTATAATCTAGGTGCTAGTCTTGGCTTTGGAGAAAAGAACTCTTATAACATTGCCACTAGAGGCAAATTTTCTGTATAAATGAGGGTAGAAATGCCTCTGTTTCCTGAATAGTGCAAGCAGACAGATCAGCAACCTGGAGAATGCTGAAAGAGTTTTTGGCAAACTAATAGACATGCAGATACACAGAAGCATAAAGTCCCCACCGAGAAGCAGGAATGCATGGAATCCTTATTTTTTGGATTCAGCGGAATCCCAAATCTTTCATGCAGATTTTGGCTGAATTCCACACTCAAATCCTAATTTGAACATTTCCATTTGAATACTCCTCACCCTGGGTATTGTGCTGACTTATTTGAAGGAACCAGGAATTGTTACGCATCACCAGGTTGGCTTCTCATTTCTTTTAGAGTTGAAGTCAATACCAAAAAGGAAGCTGACTGAGGAACAGTTAGGAGAGGTGCTTGGCAAACAGAAACAATTTTATTAACACAGAGGCAGGTACAGTACACAGCTAGGCAGAAAGTGCACAACGGTACAGTAATGACAAATAGCACGCATAACAAGTTTTGCATTAGTGGTAATGAAATATGGCAAGGCAGGGCAAAGGTACTGACACATAACAGGAAGACAAGGCACTACACAGCAGGGCTTAAGAAGTCAAATGTCCAGGCAAAAGGTTACGGCAGGCAGAGGTCAAGGCACAAGGTCATAAGTGTACTCACAAGGAATAAAAGCAAAGCTTGGTAGAAATAATGCTCATTGGCATGAATAGCACTTGGAGAGAACATCCTGTCCACTGGCTTCTATTTAATATTTTGCCATTATTTCTGTTGAGTACAATATGACTGCAAATTATCTGAGCACTGAAAACTGAAATTTCTTATTCAGTCACTGCTGTGACAGTGCTTGCTTTTTTGCTGACAGCTGCTGCTCAGGTATGAGCTCTTTTCTTAACCACATATTTTTACAAGCAATGTCTGTTGGATGGCAGGTATATAGCACCCAGGCTGAGGTACTGGCTTCTTTAAATCTCCAGGGCAGGAGAGGCTAGGACCCTGAAGTATGGCTAGAGAATGCTGGAGCCAATTAGGCAACCCCTGAAGCATTTAAGGTGAGCCTGTGTGTGCATCAAGGGTTCAGTTTTTCTGAGTGAGTCTGTGAGGGGTGGGCTGGACTGGTTACAAAGACCCCTGTTTTTGTAACCTGGCTGAGGTACTGGCTAGGACCCTGAAGTGTGGCTAGAGAATGCTGGAGCCAATTAGGCAACACCTGAAGCATTTAAGGTGAGCCTGTGTGTGCATCAAGGGTTCAGTTTTTCTGAGTGAGTCTGTGAGGGGTGGGCTGAACTGGTTACAAAGACCCCTGTTTCTGGGACCCCAGGAAAAGACTGCCGGGCATTGGCAGTGAGGTTTTCGTTATACCCTTTGTGGAAACTACAGTCTGGTGAGACTTTGTTTTGTTGAACTTGTTACTTACAAATACCATGTGGTGACATATTGTTTGCTGCGGAAAATAAAGCACAGGCAGGAGCCTGATCATTTTGGTTGCAAACCAGAGTTGCCTGTCTCATCTGTGAAGCCCAGATTTCCATCCGCTACCGGCTGCTACCAGCTAAATCCCCAAAATTGGTGCTCGGATGCGGGCAGATCCTTAAAGAGACAGTGTTCTTAAAAGGATATTTTGTTAAGCTCTCTGGTGTGATTTCCCAAAGCATTGCCCAAATGGAAGAGTTGATAAAGCAACTGGTACAGGCTAATGCTCAGCAGCAGCAGCAGCAGCAGCAAGCCAATGTTCAGCAGCAACAAGCCAATGCTCAGCAGCAGCAAATCAATGCTAGCCAGAAGGAAGCTAATGCTCAGCCGCAGCAAGCCAGTGCTCATCAACAGCGGACTACTCAAATGCTGGCGGAGGCTGCTCAAATGTCCTTAAAGGAGCAGCAGGAGATAAACCACCATCTTATGGCACGGATTGAGGCTATGGAAAGCGCACAACCCTTACAAAGAGGACTGTCTCGGTGCATAAAAGGGTGCAAAAGATGACATCAGAGGATGATGTGGAGGCTTTCCTCACTATATTTGAAAGAGTGGCAGAGCGGGAAAGTCTTCCAACGGAACAGTGGGCAGGGGTAATTGCTCCTTTTCTAACCGGTGAGCCCCAAAAGGCTTATTTTGATTTGAACAGCAAGGATGCCAAACAGTACCTAAAGCTAAAAGCAGAAATATTGGCCCGGTTGGGAGTAACCATGTCTATGAGGGCACAGCGGGTACATGCCTGGGCATTTGATGCTGACAAACCGGTAAGGTCTCAGATGCTTGACCTAATACATCTTGTCAGAAAGTGGCTGCAACCAGAGGAGTCAACTCCTGCGCAGATGGTGGAAAGAGTGGTCCTTGATCGTTTTCTGCTTGCTTTACCAGTGTGGCTACAACGCTTTGCAGGCCAAGCTGATCCAGCGGATGCCAATCAAATGGTGGCCTTGGTGGAGCGCTTCCCACAGAGGGCTTGCTGCAAGGCCCTTTGGTTAAAAGTACTGGCCCTAAGAGTCAAAGGGCACCGGTCACAGGTAAAGTGTCGCCGGCCACTAAGGGGTGGAAAGATACCCCAAAAAGCAGACCGGATGTGGTAAGGCCTGAGAGATGGCAAAATCCTAAAACAGGCTGGCAAGTTAGGGACAAATAATTTGTTTTCACTGCCAGGAGCCAGGGCATATGGCAGCCAGTTGTCCCATCATCCAGGAACCTATGGACTGCAGCACCGCTCAACCACATCTGTCTCTATTTGCTAAAACTGTGTGCCTTGCCCACCCTGATTCAGAACTGGAGCGACAAATGTGTGCTGTAAAAGTGGAAGAACATAAAGTGTCTGCCCTACTTACCTCTGGAAGTCTGGTTACACTGGTTCATGCCAGCCTGGTAGACGTCCGGAAGTTACAGTCATACCAGATGGGAGTTATTTGCATTCATGGGGATGTTAAAAATTATCCCACTGCTATACTGTCCTTTGAAACTGCTAGCAGAATCTGTATTCATGAAGTAGCAGTGATAAAAAACTTGTTGCATAATGTTATATTGGGACGTGACTTCCCTGCCTTTTGGGACTTGTGGGGCAAAATGAAGGGGCTTGCAGGGGAAGGTGTGCCTCCATTGTCCATTCCTCCCGTCTGGTCTAAACAAGAGCCAGAGGAGGAAGAGGTGGCCTCAGTGGCCATACTCGCAGAGTGTCCTGAGCCTTTAGAGTCTCGTTCCCCCATTGAGACTGTAGGGGTGAACCAAGATGAAAAGGAACATTTTCCCCTAGAGGTGTTAGCTGGGGATACAGAGTTGCCCTCAAAGTCCTCCGAACTGCCCGCTATGTCGGATTTGGAGGTTTCTGGGGATAACTTTGGCACATCCCAGATGAGGGATCCTACCTTGTCCAAGGCTTGGGAAAATGTAAGGGTAATTAATGGTGAACCACAGGAACTGGGTGTTGAGAGTATTTTTACCCATTTTTCCATCAATTAGGATTTGTTATACTGTGTTGACATGGTCCCAGGTGTAAGAGTAGAGCAGGGGTCAGAAACCTTTTTGGCTGAGAGAGCCATAAACACCACATATTTTAAAATGTAATTCCGTGAGAGCCATACAATATGTTTGGCCGCAGATGCTGCAGGGCAAGTTAGGGTGTGTCCCAAGGATGCCGGGTGCGGATGCGATGCAGAGGAGGGCGTGGCCTGCCCGATGCCGGATGTGGGTGCAATTTGGAGGAGGACGTGGCGTGCGCTCGGCGAATAGTAGACATGTTCTAAAGCTTAGAACACTTCTTCTATCCGCCGAGCACAGGCCCCACCCCCCCGTTATTTTTTTTATTAAAAATTTAGCAGCGAGCCATTTGATGCAGCCATCAAAAGAGCCACATCTGGCTCCCGAGCCATAGGTTCCCTACCCCTGGAGTAGAGCAATTAATAGTGCCCCAACCCTATAGGAGAATGGTGTTGGATCTGGCCCACACTCATGCCCTGGGGGGTCAACTGGCACAGGAAAAGACCCAACATCGAATACTTCAAAGGTTCTATTGGCCTGGCATTTTTTCAGAGGTAAAGCGGTACTGTGACTCTTGCCCAGAATGCCAGCTCTCTACCCTAAGGCCCCACTTTCGTAGCCCTTTAGTGCCACTGCCTATCATTGAGGTCCCGTTTGAAAAGGTTGCAATGGACCTAGTAGGGCCTCTGCTAAAGTCAGCCCGGGGGCATCAGTATATCCTCGTAGTAATGGATCATGCCACCCGGTACCCAGAGGCGGTACCTTTAAGGAATACCGCCTCTAAGAATGTTGCTAAGGAGCTGTTTAATATGTTTACACATATTGGCATTCCAAGGGTAATCCTCACAGATCAGGGTACTCCCTTTATGTCAAGGGTTATGAAGGAATTGTGTAAACTGTTGAAAATTAAGCAACTAAGAACTTCTGTGTACCACCCCCAAACAGATGGTTTGGTAGAGCGCTTTAACAAAACTTTGAAAAGTACAGTATGTTAAAGAAGGTTGTAGATAAGGATGGAAGGGACTGGGACTGTCTCTTACCATACCTTATTTTTGCAGTTAGAGAGGTGCCCCAGTCATCAACTGGTTTCTCGCCCTTTCAGTTGCTTTATGGGCGTCACCTCGGAGGTCTCCTTGATGTGGCAAAGGAGACCTGGGAGCAAGAGGCAACCCCCCATAGAAGCATAATTGAGCATATCTCTCTTATGCAAGACAGGATTGCTGCCATTATGCCCCTAGTTAGGGAACACATGCAGCAAGCCCAGGAGGCCCAAAGTCGGGTTTACAACCGATCAGCTAAGGTGCGAACCTTCAACCCTGGGGACCGGGTATTAGTTCTCAGTGGAGAGCAAGTTCCTGGCTAAGTGGCAGGGCCCGTATGAAGTGGTGGAAAAAGTGGGAGAGGTGAACTACAAGGTTTATCAACCCGACAAAAGAAAAAAAAAAAAACAAATCTACCATGTAAACTTAATAAAGCCCTGGAAGGACAGAGAAGTCCTCTCGGCCGTAGTTCAACCCCTGTCCCATGACCAGGACGGTTTTAAAAAAGTAAAAATAGCAGAAACCCTGTCAGGAACCCAAAAGCAGGACGTCAGGGAGTTTCTGCAAAGAAACACTGATCTGTTTTCAGACTTACCAGGTTGTACCAATGTAATAAAGCATGATGTTATTACTGATCCCCAGGTCTGGGTCCGTCTTAAGCCCTATCGGATCCCAGAAGCCCGTAAACAGGCGGTAACCGAGGAGGTGCAAAGGATGCTGGATTTGGGGGTAATTGAGAAGTCCAAAAGTGAATGGAGAAGCCCCATAGTACTTGTTCCTAAACCAGATGGGTCTTTGAGGTTTTGCAATGATTTCCGGAAGGTAAATGAAGTATCAAAGTTTGATGCTTACCCCATGCCAAGGGTGGACGAGTTAATTGAAAGACTAGGTCCTGCGAGATACATAACGACTCTTGACCTAATTAGGTGCTATTGGCAGGTGCCATTGAGAGGTACATAATGACTCTTGACCTAACTAGGTGCTATTGGCATTTCATTATATATGAAATGAAATGTCATTATATATATATAAATGAGATGTTTGGCTGTTACCACCAATAATACACCTGGCAGGGCAGAGCAAAGGGCACAACAGGAGTATCTGGGGCATTTGTGGTGGTGACCAAAAATCATTTGGGTCACATCTATGTTGTAGAGGTGCTTCAGTAAGTACAATCTTCCTTAGATTTTTATCTTTAAAATAAGTTTGTGGCAGTGTGATTGTATGAATGTAGTAGTATTCTAAAGGACCCTATTGCCTTAGCAAAATAGTGTGTTTAACTGCTTGTAAAGTCTAAAGCTGGCGAATTCTGCACTGGGCAAAAAACATTTTCCCCACACATCGTAAAGCAGTACAGACTTCAGATAGGTAAAATACACCACTCTTTTATTGCAGTGACTGTATTGTGTTGCCTCCGTTAACCCCTTTTTCACGCACTGTTCCCAAGCACCACTCCCTGGCATTGAAGATTGTTTTTCTCAGTATATACATTAGGGATTTCCAATCTGCAGCTCTTTTGCTACTCTTGGACTACAATTCCACCCACAACAGAAAGCTATCTGGTTGAAGGATTGAGAGCTCCAGAGTAATCACCCCCAGCCTTTCTGCATTTTCTTGGGGCCCCTTTCTATTAACTCCTGGCCAATGTAACATACAGATGAAGTTCCAGCTGTCCTATAAGTTGCCTGTTTACAACCAGTTGCGATATCGTACTGAAACTCATTTAGTTAACAAAAGCTGCAATCAAAAGGCCACCACTAGATGTTCCCAGTGAGCTTAGTCTCTTAATACACATTGTAAAGCCAAGGACAGGAACCTATGTGAATGTTTGACGTTTGGCTTCTGTGCTAATGAAATGTTAATACTGGGGTCTAGAACAATGGACAGGCAGTTAGGTATTATTTAAATTTGCAGAAGTGTAAAGTCCTATTCATTTGGATGCAGCATTTAAATTACTGATGAAAATGATAATGATCTAGTTACAAACTGAAGGAGAAACATCAGTATCTCTTTTTGGCTCCTTCTATAGTGTGCATACTATATTAGATACAGTTTCAGATCACAAGATCTTTTGCTGTAAGAATTATGGCTTTTAGTATAATATATTAAAATAAAGCCTACATTGCACATGGACTCTAGCTGGCCACACACGTGGCGATTTTCGATCTTTTGTGCAACCATCGGTCACACGAAAGATCATTCCAACCCTCCACTGACGTTCAGGGCTGAAACGTCAGATATGGAGGTAGAAACAATAGGATTTCTACCTCCTTCTGCCGATTCAGCCCTGAACATAGATTTTGCTTGGGCGCCATCAAAATCTTTTAACCCTCCCGATCGGAGAGTTGACCGATACCTGCAGCCTTCTGCGATATCAGTCGCCTCACTGAGTTGCCATACACGTATCTAATATCGTACGAAACAAGGTTTCGTATGATATTATCGGTGCGTGTATGGCCAGCTTATGAGTGTGGTTCAGTGTTAGAGATGAAAAATGGCATTCGCTTTGTATACTGTATTTTCTTAAAGCACAATATAGTGCATTACTCTTTTTCTAGATATGTATATATAATACCTGTGCAGGATGATAAATAATATTGCCAGTAACAATATCTGTGGCTACTCCTTGCATCTGTATCAGTTTATTTTCTCTTTTTGCTCCAAACTACAACTCCCAGAAACTCAATAATCAATACTGACAGGTGGGGAATTCTGAACATTATTGCTTTGTGTATTCAGTATACGTGACAATACCCTTGAAAGGCCCAAACTGGCAATCTGTAGATTCTGGCAAATGCCAGAGGGACTGCTGTAAGATACCACAGACAGTCACTATTTAAATGTCAAGGTTCATTTTGAATCTCAGCCCAGACCTGACCCTTGAGCAGTCATACCTTGGTACGCTTTGTTGGCAGGGAACTACAGGGGCTGCTGCTGTGTGAGACAGCAGGTACAATGCCACTCCAGTCACCATAAACATTGTGTTTGAATGCATTGTGATGTGTCCATCAATTAAAACGGGTTCCTATGTTCTAAAAAACTTGTTTTTGTTTTGTTTTTTACTTTGTTTTATTTTAGTTTCACTATTGTAGCCTGCTGAGGATGCTGGGAATAACAAAATCATAGTGCCAGCTGTATACTGGCATCTTAGAACACACTGGAGACAAGAATATAACATACTAACGCTTTCCTTAATGATTTTCCTTTTACAAAACCACATGCTGCAAGTGCTAAAAATATATAAAAGATTTATGTAGCGCATCAAACTATTTAATGATACTAAATGCATACAATATGTAGAACATACCCAAAGGTGCCAGGGCAATGTGTAATGAAATTACAATAATTATAAAACACTGGTGGCATGTTAATAAAAGCTTAAAAATATTGAACAGTCAGGATAATCTGCATTTTCAAGACTAGTGTTTCGACTTTTTTTTATATATTACTGACATATGGAATCATTCGCCATTTTGTAGGAACAAGTGCTGGTGTGTTAAGGATGTGCAATATTGCACATACTTTTGGTGCAGTGCAAAATACTTTCAGTACCTTGTGCTTGGTACACAAGGACCCCTGCATTTAAGTGGCAATTAAGGAACATACAGTGGCTGTGTCAGCATGTGCTGCCAATTCAAGCTCTATATCCACAATGACACTTTGTGGATGCACATTACAGTGGGCATAACAATATTATTAATGTACCTCTGACTTAACTGGGGTGTGGTCATAGGCAGAGGGTGACTTTTTTTGTTTGGGGAGGCTAAAGATGGGCCATACATAGACTGACCTACAGCTAATGTGAGACTAAATGGATTCACTGCTGGTGTAAAAAATGAACCTCCCAATTACCTCTTGCTGTTCCCAATGAATTCCAGGCATACTTTGCAATAGTGCAGATGGGAGTGCTTTATTTTACCCTAAAATGCTTAGGATATAAAAGTATTTACTTCTGTAAGGGGTTCTCCATACATTTATGTTTGGTAGTTCACCTTTAAAGGACAAGGAAGGGCAAAGTCACTTGGGGGTGCCAAAATGTTAGGCACCCCCAAGTGACTTTAATTGCTTACCTTGTACCCCGGGCTGGTGCCCCTGTTAGGAGAATACAGCACCAGCCCGGAGCACCTGGGGCGATGCGCTTCCTCCTTCCTGCTTCGTTAAGATGTGACTATGAGTTAGGCGCATGCGCAGTAGAGTGAAAAGCCGACTTCTCTGTTAAAGTTCGGCTTTTCACTCTACTGCGCATGCGCGCGCGGCGATACAGGAAGGAGGAAGCTCTGCAGGTACCCCGGGCTGGTGCTGTTCTCTCCCAACAGGGGCACCAGCCCGGGGTAAAAGGTAGGCGATTAAAGTCACTTGGGGGTGCCTAACATTTTGGCACCCCCAAGTGACTTTGCCTTTCCATGTCCTTTAAATTAACTTTTAATATGATGTAGACTTTAATATTCTGAGACAATTTGCAATTGGTCCTCTTATTTTTAATGGTTTTTCAGTTATTTAGCTTTTTGTTCAGTAGCTCTCCGTTTGGTAGTTTACCAGCTACCTGGTTGCTAGGGTCTTATTTACCCTAGCAACCAGGTAGTGGTTTAAACAAGAGATGGGAATATGAATAGTTAAGGGGCCCTGCATGGAAAAATAAGTAATAAAAATTACAATAATAATAAAATTGTAGCCTTGCAGAACAATACTTTTTGGCTGCCGTGGTCAGTGACCTCAATTTGAAAGCCGGAAAGAGGCAGAAGAGAAAGGCAAATTATTCAAGAACTATAAAAAAATTAATTAGGAAGACCAATTGCAAAGTTGCTAGGAATAGGCCATTCTATAACATACTAAAAGTTAACTTAAAAGTGAACCACCCCTTTAGATGTGTTTACGTTAGTTTTATAGAGAGAGAGGCAGTGGGTACTGAGATTCCAGGCACATTATATACAGTGAGACGCAGTATGTATTTACAAAACCAGCACATTATATGCAATGAGAAGCAGCGGGTACTGATGGCAGATATTCAGGCCCCGGCACTATAACACTGGCACTGATACATTGGTTCCAATGTAACTAGAAATGAACAAAACAATGACAAGTAGAAAAAAAAGTGCAAAAAACAACAACAAATGTATAAAAGCACAAGGAGCTTTTTCAGGGGGAAAGAGTTAACTTACCATTTATCTGTTAGGGTAGGGGATAGGGATATTATAGATGTCAGGTCAGGCAAAAAAACAATATAATTTCAGCTAGTGGGTCAGCCGTTAGAACTGTATAGCACCTGCGTTTAGTACCTGCGTATTGCACCTGGGTATAGCATCTGCGTATAGTACCTGTATATTGCACCTGCGTAAAGCACCTGGGTATAGTACCTGTGGGAGTGGAATGAAATCTGCAGCAAAAGTTCAGAGTTGGTTCTTAGATAAAGTTTACAGCCTGCAGATTCTCATTTTCAGTCTTCATTTCTGCACTGCCCTTAGTTTGTAATATTTCCCAATCCCTGTCTGCCTCTGTGCCTTGATTTGTCAATTTTGCTGTCTGTCAAGAAAACTTTGCTCTGACTGGAGAATCCACAAGAAGAAAGATCAAATCAGAGCACAGCAGCATCGGCTTGCAGGAACAGATGATTTCCAGGACAGTGCAGAAACGGGGTTTTTTTTGGTTTAGCCTCCCCTAGCCTTATTGAAAATCCGCCACACCGTATGGTTTTCAATTTAATTGTGCATTAGCAATACTGTATGTAGTCCATTGCTCTAAAAGGCGGAATAATATGACCCATGATGCCTACAATATACAGTCACGAAACTATAAGACATATGCTTTAGCCCTTTAAGTTCTTACTGTGCTGTTGCTGCTGATTTTATGGTTTCACATTATAAGTCACAAACAAAAAATCGCAATGGAAGCTGATGGGTTGGTTTATAAACCAGGGCCAAATATTTCCTGGGACAGAAACAACACCACTGGCTGCCCGAAAGTCGTTCAGTTGTATAACACAAAGTTCCTGGGACTGAAAACAGAACTATTTTGGGTCCCCTAAATTTCAGGAATATGACATTTCTCATTAACCTACTGAAACTGATTAACACTCAGTGCCCCACTTAAAAGTATTACTGACTGATGCACCATAAGTAGGTGTAATATTGCACCCACTTAGCACCCAGCCCTTGTTATAACAAGATAGTTATGGATCAGTAATACAAATTCAAAATGTGACTGTAAAATAGTGTGTATAATGAGAGCAATACAAAAATCAACATTACAATTACTGGGTCCTTTCACCAATGCCTGGGATATTGGTTAGTATGATATGTGATTCCAAAGGTATTAATAGGGAAGAAAGTATAAATATTTATATTAAGGTCAGTATTTTTACTAGAAAAGGTGGCAACCTTAACAGAATTGGCCCAAAGCAGTAACAGGGTATGTTTCCTCTGTAGTTACTCCCTACGGTGTTACATTTTTTTCAACAACTGTTATTATAGACTTTTCTACTACAAGATCCTTCCTCATAAATTCTTACTTACAATTATTAACACCTATGTTATTATTGACTATATTAACAATGGTGTCTTCCCCATACCCTTACTTTGAGTCTTAGCACATAATCCAATGCATACTTGTTTTTATTTTCCTAACCTCTACCAGTCGTCAGTGTCAGAGATATTGGTTACGTTTTATCTACTGTGTTTCCCCGAAAATAAGACACTGTCTTATATTTTTTTAAGCTCCAAAATATGCACTAGGTCTTATTTTCAGGGGATGTCTTATTTTTCCATGAAGAAGAATACAGTACAGATTTATCGCCCAGCCCTAGGTGGGTGTCTTATTTTCGGGGGGGGGGTGCCTTATTTTCCGAGGGGGGTGCCTTACTTTCGGAGGATGTCCTATTTTCAGGGAAACGGTATATTCTCACTGGAGCTGCTAGATGAGTGTTTGTATAAGCTACCTTACCAATACACAGCTTTGCACATCGCATCTGTACTCTTTTTGGTTGGGTAAACGTCCCTGCCTGTAACATTCTTATACTGTAGCCATCTCTCATCCCATTCAGGTTTTGCAGCTGCTACTAATATATCCCTAACCATCTCTTGTTCGTTTTCCCGCCTTCTATTTACCACAGATTCCCCGTTCTCTTCCCTTCCCCCGTGTTTGTTACATGGAATCACCCACGTGGTTGGAGCAGTTCAGAGAGCATGCTGTCGTCACAAGACACGCCTATTTTTTACGTCAGCGGAGGGAGGCGTAACCTTTGGGATGGCACAGCCTTCTGCTGAATGGATTAACATATCATTAGCATGTGATTAACGCCAAGCTAGAAGCTGCAGAGTGAAGCAGGTGCCGAACATGGCGAGTCATCCCGGAGCCGCTCTCCGCTTCCTTCTTCTGGTAACCGGACTCCACGCAGGACTGCTGCAGCAAGGTAGATGGGCTGTGGGGGTATGAGTGCGATATGATACACGGGGGAGGAGAGAGCAAAGAGACTAGCAGCCGGAGAGCAAGCCAGAGACAGGGAGGGATAGCAGTGAGGGATAGCAGGGAGGAATGCGGGAGAGGGAAAGCACAGGCTAACAGGACAGGGATATCCAGCCTCTGCTTTCTCTGCCTATTGCTCCCATTGTTCTGTACAGATGAGCGGCTGGGGATCACTATCATTGGGAAACGGGATTTCCATGTGGGAAGGGGAGGACTGAGAACCGTATAGATGGGAAAGAGTAGGGATGTTCATTTGCAGCCTTTTAGCTTTGTTTGCGGTTATTTAGGTTTGTGTTCACGAGTTGTTGGTGGGAGTTGTAATTCAACAGATGCTGGGGGGCTGCAGATTGTCTGTGCCTGCAGTGGAAGAGAGGGGCCCAAGCGTTCTGCGGTGCAGTGATAGCCATCCTGCAGCGAATGATAAGGGTAGAACAGTATGTTACATTGGGCAGTAGTTAGAGAAGACGGGAAATCTGGGGGTGATTACATAAATCAAAGATTTTCAATCTGCTGCTCCTCCAGTTGTTGTTGAACTGGAGCTCCCAACCCCCTCCCCCAGATAGCCTTCTGTTGTTGGTGGGATGCAGGGGAGTTGCAGTCCAAGATCAGCAGGAGGGCTGCAGGTTGGAAATCCCTCATGTATATACTGAGAAAAGACTTACTGAGGAAAAAAAATGCTTTTTATTATTTTATATACAATCTTCTTTGCCAAGGAGTGGTGCTTATGAGACCCCCTCTCTGCCCTATGCTTAAAGCGGCCCTGATGTTGACTTGCAAACCACATTAGCCATCTGTACCCGGCGGCTGAGATTTGTGTTATTTGCTTTCCAGTTTGGGCTGTGACTGTTAATCACTTCCTATCTACATGGTACCACACTGGTTTGTAATTGCAGCAGTTCTGCCCATAGGGAACAGTGAGCAAATAAGGGGTTAATAGAGCCAATGCCATACAGTCGCTGCAAGGAAAGAGCAGTGTATTTCTCCTGTATAAATGGCACATTATTAAATTAAAAGGCTTTGACGAAATCGCTCATTTGGCTTGAACCCAAGACTTGGGGGGGGGGAGGCAAAGTAAGAGGGAACTGAGGGGCTGTTCAGAGGCTGGTAGCCTGCGGGGGTGCCCTGAAACTAAGGTTAGGTATTGCAAATGTTTTCCTGCCATAATATTCATTATTATAAACGGGCAGAACAAGCAAACAGCAGTGTGAAGGATGGGGATGGGGAGTGCAGGGAGATAAATGAATGGAGAGGGGGTGGAGAGAGAGAGAGAGAGAGAGAGAGGGAAAAAGGATGGCCGGGGAAAAAGACTTCACATGAAAGAGAGATGGAAGGATCAGGGAGATGAGAGGGAAAATAGATGAAAGAGGAACAAAAGGGAAGGGGGTTGGGGAGCAGGTTAGGAAGAATCCTAAAATAAAGAGGACAATGGGATAAGTATGAGATGCTATTGAAAACTGAACCATATCTTGTCTGTGTTCCCCGAGATCCACTTGTTGCATAGCAGAGGGGGGTGCACAAAGGAGTATCCTCCTTGTTACCAGGGATGTCCAACAAGTGCTGCCTCTGACTGCTGTTAATGGCTGATATGGATTTGTGAGCTGTAGTTCAGCAGGTTCAGGACCACAGCTTGGGCATCACAGGATAACTAGAAGGTCCCTTCCAATGCCAAGGCAACAAATTACTTACATGGGAGGTTTTTAACTCCCTCAACCTCCTGTTTATTTCTTGTAGCAAGTACAATCTCCGTTGCTATATGGTTGCTGGGTGCAGTCCCCAAGTTCTTTCTTTAGCACCATTTGCTGGGGGAATGCTTTCAGTGCTGTTCTGGTTCCCTGATTGCGCTGGTCCATTTCTTCATTACTGCTCATGGGGATAAGTCCACATAAGCGGCACAAACATCTTTGTTCTAAAATTGTTTATACTGCACTTTCATTTTAATTACACTTCTTGGTATGGGAGCTGATAATGTGCTTTTGAAAGAATTTTCACTATTCTAGTTTCTGCCTTTATGGGCTGAATGTGCTAGCATCCTATTGTGGTATAATGTATGCCCTTTGGCGCACCAACATGGTAAATTCTGTCATCTCATCTTTAGCTAGATATACTTAAATATACCGTAGGCTTGTTTTTGGCTCTGTCTGATTAATAAACACCTTAAATGGCAAAGCACTGTTGTCGAATAATCTCAAACTGTTGCTCACCCCCTTCTTTCCCTGGGGGCACTTTGTGTAAAGGAGGGTGGCTGGTTTAAGAGAGGGGGTGGTTTTATATGTATGCAGAGTGAGCTGCTTCATTCCAAACCTGTTTTAAAATGTTCTTTTTTAAATGCAACTTGGAATGGGTATTTTATTGCTATTCCAAGGCTGAGCCCATCTTGTTTTGTTCCTAAAGAGATCCTGTGCGTTTTTTTTCCTTTGGTTGCCCAGAACATCATTCCGTATATGTTATATTGTTTCATGCTGCTGTGATGAATCTGTATGTTTTGACTGGCAACGGTAAAGTGTTTTTAAAGATGGTTGGGGGCTTAGGTTACATAGGATGACCCATAATGTTACATGCTACCGTTGCTTTTGCATAGATTCTGGCTGCAGCCGTCCTGGCAGAGCTCCGAATCAAGAGGGCAGTGTTTGCATTTCCAGAACAAAAACACACAGAAATCCTCTTCTCCCACCTCCCTGCCTACCATGCAGAATTTCTCCTTTAACCCTCATCTGTCCAACATGCAGGACTGCTCCCTCTACCTGTTTTACTCATCCTACAGATGAGTCAGTGAGTAGGAATACTCATCCTCTAGACACTGCAGGAAAGCTTTCTATACCAGTCTCCATTCATGCAGAATTTAAGTTTTTCCTTTACTTGCTTTTCCAATTATGTAGAAATCCTCTCTCCTATTTGCCTTGCCATTGCTTCACAAGGCTCCCACTGCCCCAGGACTGGATAGATGCCATTATTAAGATAACTACTATCTTTGCCGTACTTTCTTACTAGGCTAAAAATGTATTCCTTCTGGCTCTAAAAATATGTTTTGTGTAAGCCTTTTCTAATTTTGGTTGAACCTGCAAATTGCCAGACGGATAAGGCTCAATGTATAAAAGTGATGCTGGTTTATAAAAAAAAAAAAAAATTATATATATATATATATATATAATATATATATATATATAATATTTAAAAAAAAAAAAAATCTCCTTCCTTATATTATGCGAGTATATACTTTTCTGCTGGTTATGAACAGTTGCCGTCTTTTTTTCTTGCTACCCGCCACATCTTGGGCATCAGAAAGCTCTTTTCTTCATTCTGCCATCTTATTGCTATAATGAAACCTTTAATCATTTTTGTTTTAGTGAATCATGACTTAAAGGGCTAAATGGGACAAAACAGACCAGCCTAAAGTTTGTTCCACTTTGAAAATGTTTACTAGTCCATTGTTTCACTCAGCAAGAATTCATGGGAAATCTCAGCCCGTGCAATGGAAAGGTTAGGAAGGCCACCGATGTCTAACTAAACAGTGTTGTGACTTAATTTCTTGGGGTGAAGAGTTTGTTTGCCCCCTGATGGTTTCACATGCACAACCTCCATATTCATCAAGACATTTACACCATACTGCTCATGCAACACATTATGGAAATAATATTCCTTTTTCTTCTAGTATTATCCTCTATAACCCCTTTTAAATGCAAAGAACGAAGAAGATGCATGGAGAGACTTGAGCTAGCTATACATGTCCAGGCTTGGTCAGGCAGTTTGGCTAATTTCAGCTGTACTGCCCAACCATCTAATCATGTTTGGAAAGTCGAGGACAATTTCAACACTCTTGGTGGATCAAGGTTTATCTGTTCTAACTAATTGTCTGTTTTCCCCATGGGCTAGTCTGTCGGCTCCATACCGGTCACCAGCTGTATGACTTCCATTCACCACACATGTAGGCTTTTATAATTATGAGTTCTCCACCTATTGGTACCCTCCTTACTTGCCCATTTGAGAGTACTGTTTTTAGGCCAAATTTTATGGCATTTGGTTTGAGTAACTCTAGATTAGCGATTTTCTTGGAAATACAAACAACTGTATTATGTTAATGCATTGTGCGAAAATGATTATATATTTAGTATTCTCCACATGAGTGCCAACTTTCTAACTGCTGATCAACTACAATTCACAACATTCTTTAAAATGGTAGATGTAGTTTGAGAGCTATGGAATTAAGGGATGCTGAACCAGTGTTCAGCATCCCTTAATTCCATAGGTTTTTCCCTTTTTGGGACCCTTTTTTGTACATTACCTAGGGTCCTTTCATTTCACAATTGCCCTGTCCCTTCAAAAAGACTATCCAAGACCCTGTCTAGCATTCAAAATATTAGTATTTTCCCTTGACCTCCTCACAGATTGCACAGTGTTTCTTCTTGGTCAGTGAGTAGGAATACTCAAACTCAACCCCTGCCTTATGTAACTTTCCCTCTACTAATTTTTTTTTTTTTTAAACCCTAATGCCATTAAACTACAATGTGTTGTGTGGGTTTTCCTCCATCGCTGTTTCTCAAATAAAAATAGCCAGTCAGATTTATTGTGCTTCCTACCCAGCTCCTAGTAATGCTGGAGACGCAGCTGTTTCAAGTTGAGCAAATGCATTCAGTATCAACAAGTATATGTGTGAAATATGGGGGAGGAGGGAAAATGGTGAAAGAAAGGAAAATGAAACACATGAAAGGTTTGAGGAAGGAGATTTTTGTTATTTATAAGGAATATGTTTATCATCAGTATGGAATCATGTTTGTTTAGGTCTACTGGGTTTGGAGAAGATAAAGGAAGGTTTTATGGATAGAAAAGGGATAGAAAGAGGGGAGAGGCAGGTGGTTTGTTTATGTTCAGGGAAGAGATTTAGAAGCTCTTGAACTAAAAGCAGTAATTGTGAATGAAACGTGCACATGTACCATAGGGATTGTACTATTGGGAGACCTCTGAAAAACTATGTTTGAAGCTTGGCCTGTGGGTAACTCTCCATTTTGTTGTGCTGACGGTATATGCCCATGCTTTGTGTTTTAGTCTGGCAACAATGTATCACTCTGAGGAAAGCTCAAAAACATTTTAATGCCACATGTAATAAACCAGTACACGATCTGTAAACTGGATTGCTTGTATCCTTGAGTTTTCCAGATAAATGGTCTTTTTTTTCAGTATGTGAAGCACCATACATTAGTGTGAAGATACAGAACTTCTAGTAGCAACTACTTGCTGTGGCTACAACAATTTTCTGTTAATTTTCTCTGTGTTTTAGCATTGGCAATTCTCTGTATTTTCTACTTGTGACAAGTAGTTGCTAAAAACCTTGTTCTTACCTTGCAGTTGTAAAAATGTACATATTTGCCTCAGAAAAATAAATTATGGTTTGTATAAATATGTTGCTAATAAGCCATTGGGGCCTCCAATCAAGTTGAATAGGACCAGAAGGCACGTGTTTACATAAGATCTCAGATAAGATGTGCAAAATACAATGGCCTAAAACGGGTCCTCCTCCCAAATCCTGATTTATTTATTTTTTGCACAATAAAAATGTAATTCCATGAAACCTTCCAATATACATTCATTAAAGATTTTCAACAGTTTTTTAAAGGACATGATGACCCAAAAATAAAAAAAAATAAAAAAAAAAAATTATATATATATATAATTTTTTTTTTTTTTTCTTTGCAATATCCTGGTAGTTCTGACTTCTGAAACATTGTAACACAAGCCAGCAGACTTACAGACCTGTCTTGCTGGAGGAGACTGGCTTCTGCAACATTGTTTAAAATGTCATAACCAGAAGTTAAGCAAATGCTGCTTTCAATAGCAATTATATTTACAAATAACTGTTTTAAATTCTAAAAATGTTTACTCAATTCATATTGCAAAGTTTCTTAGAACTGTTTTATTTTATTAGGCAAAGCATTATTTTTTGGGCAATAGATTCTATCCCTTTACGAAATCCCAGTGGTGGTTTCTACATAGAAACTAGCATATAGGACACCTGCTACATTGACTGCATCACTGCCATTAATGTGTAATCCTTTGTGGTCACCAAACCATTTTTTTTTTTTTTTTTTTTTTTTAATTTTACATTTGTGCACTGGTTGAAAGTAATGTTGATAGGTGTGTGGAGTTGTAGGCATAGTGCTCTGGATCAGGATATCTTTTAAGAAGACCCTTTCTTTGTGTAAAAACAAAAATATACAGCATTCTCCCCTGCGTTTTATGATAGAGTTTGCAGACATGTTTTAAAGCAGAACATGTAATCAAGCAATATTCAAGGCAAAGTCAATAATCATTTATATGGAAGACCCAAACTGTTTATAGTTTACAAGTGCAGTAAAAAAAGTATAGGCCTTTAAAGAAATTTATGAAGCCCTTTTTCTTTCTTTATCAACTTATTTTCATTTAGTACTAACTCAGGTCACTCTGCCATTATGTATACTTGTCCAGTACATGTTAGTCTGAATTTCATTGGACTGCATGTGTTGCATAAAGACCCATTCTGAATGAAAGGAACTTTATCAGTAGCAGAGCAACTAATCAAAACGTCAGTCCCATTTACCGGTATACGTTATTATGTGCATCTTCTTTCCATACAACTAGTATGATTCAATACATTTTCCAGATGTGATACATTAAAATAGTTTTATGTGATTATCAAATATGGATAGTTTTGTATGGATTTTCTTATTGCTAAAAACAGGTCACCCTCTGCCTCTGGTGCATACTTACATGTTTCTGAACTGAAATTGACTTCATGTGCCTGTACCCTGGCCAGTAAAGTGGTTTTGGGTACATACACATATCTGCAGAACAAGAATCCACCGCATCTGGCGTAAACCTGGTATGGGTTCTATTATCTAAAACCTTTTTATCTAGAAAACTGACGTGCACCATCGGCTTTTTTTTTTTTTTTTTTTTTTTACACGGTCCTAATTTTGCAAGCTTTTCAAAAAAAATTTTCAAGCATTTTACTTTTTTCTGTAATAATTAGACAGCACCTTGAACTTAAAGACTTAGCATATATCCATATTAACAGGAAAACCATTTATGGATTATCTGTACATTTTGGGTATTTTTCTGTGGTCTTTCAATAATATTAAGATATACAGGCTGCTGGTAACTGCCAAAGTGTGTACTTGGGCCAAAAATAGTAGCCAACCTGTCTGATCTAATTGGTGTCTTGATGGTGAGATATTGATGGCACAGCTCAGAAAATTCCACTGGACAAAGGACAACATCAGACTATGGGTGATGTCTGTGGGTATTGATGGGTATGCACAGGTCCAGCGTAGTCATGTGGTTGTTTGTTAGAGGGTTGAAGTACTGGATTTGCCCAAACACACTTGTTGCTTAATGGTGAAGTCACACGCAGCTACTAGTAGCAGCTACTTGTCACAGCTACAAAAATAGACAAGTATCAGTAAATGATCAGCATTGTCTGTGTGTTTTAGCAGAGGCAATTCTTAGAATTGTCTAGCATTTAGTAGCTGTAACAAGTATCTCCGTGTCTTTACCCTAATGTTTATTTCTGGGGAGAAAATCATTATGTTGAACATTGTTTGT
This sequence comes from Xenopus tropicalis, assembly GCF_000004195.4. Classification (NCBI taxonomy): domain Eukaryota; kingdom Metazoa; phylum Chordata; class Amphibia; order Anura; family Pipidae; genus Xenopus; species Xenopus tropicalis. The sequence goes on from NC_030683.2 coordinate 83,133,824, forward strand.
TTGATTTAATTATTTTTATATTGGGGCGGAGGTGGGAAATGCCTACCTCTACATTATCGTGATAGTGTCTTATTGTTGTGATAATGTTTTATTGTTGTACATTGCATAGACTGCAAAACTTGCAAGGGGTTTTAAAGAGGAGCTTGTGGGTATCAATGCTAGTAAGTGAATATTGTCCAGTAAGAATAGACTGGAATAGAATCTGTTTTATTTTGCTCATGTGCTGCTATAGTCAAAAATGGTGGTAATTATTATTCTATTATCACGGCTGAGTTCCACTATACAAAGCATAATAAAAAAGGAATTTATATTTATTCATAGTATTTCAGAACCAAAGAAAACATTTTAAAGTTCCCAGTTTGTGTTATACAGACAGATACAGAGTTCATGGTTAGAGGCTTTGAACTTCCTGTTGTACACCTGATAATTCACAACTAATGGACACTGGCTGTCACTTTAAAGGGACCGTTACACCCATCTCTTGTTCCAAGTAAAATTAGTGTCATGTTTTGGGGTATTTATGGGAGGGAACAAGGGAGCCTTTGAGGGAGACTATAGACAGGACAGGGGGGCTACTGGAGGGGTGCAGAAGCAGTCTTTCTGCAGCGGACAATAAGACTATTCATTACTGTGTTTTACACGCACTATGTGAATGAGGTCTTTTGCTCCGGGTGGGGGTCTCGGCCCTCCTTGCTAATTAATGCTTCATTCTGGATAGAGCAAATGACATTTACAAAGTTGCAGAGCTGAAGTTAACCCTAGCAACACCTTATAAGACTGCCTCACATTGTATGATATATGTGAACACATGCAACTTCCATAGAAATTTTCTGACTTGATTAGAATTATGGATAAGGTAACTGCATGAGGCCTAACAGTTTGGCAAAAATGATTTGTTTTCTTTTACTATCTTTTGTGTCTTCACTGTACTTTCTAATCCTGTGGTTAATACCCTGTGCTCAAATGGGCATTCTGAGCCACTGGCAGTGCTGTGCTCTGGCACTTCATAAGAGGAATTCAAGTGGAAAATAGGGGGGTGAATATGTGAGAATATGAGCGAGAGGAAGGAGGGAGGACAGTTATGTTACTTTAAATTGAGTTTTTCATCTTTTTTAACTCTGCCCTGATGATATTTCATGCCTCATTTGTCACTTCGAATTGCCAATAAAATGAACGCCATTCCTTTTGTAAGACGCTAAATCAGGCGGTGCACAAATAAAAATAACTCTGCATGAACCCAAGGGTTTGCCAGGCAATGAGCAAGATCTGAGGAGGATTGCATCCCTGCTGAGTCTGTGCACGCGAGGATAAGACATGGCCTCTCTATAGAAACTCTTGAAAAATCTCTCTCAAAACAGATTCATGAACTGTATGTGTGTAAATGCCATGATGTTCAAAAATGTGAGTGTTACATGGTTTGGGCGATTGTACTTTTGTCTGCCCGGTGCTGTGCTCCTTGGTTAGTGCACAGACTCTAAGGGGCACATTCATCAAAGTACGAGTTCGAATCCCGAAATGGGAAAAATTCTGATTTGATAGGATAATTTCTGATGATTGCAAATATTACGAAAATGCTTACGAAAAAAATGGAATAGTCACTATAATATTATATTGGCGATCCAAAAGTCACGAAATGTTCATATCGAACGATCGTAAACGGCGGGAAAACCTTTCCGACTGATCCTTCTGTGCATGATTTTGGAAGCCTCCCATAGGCCTCAATGGCACTCTGCAGCTCCAACCTGGCCCAAGGAAAGTCATCATACCGAAGCTTGAATGAATCTGAAACTTTCATACTCTGCGCGGCAATCCGATTTTTGTTGCGTAATTTTTGATGCACAGTATGAAAAAGTCACGCAAATTAGCAAAAAATCAGCGAAAATACACAAGGTACAAAAAAATCAGATTCGGGCCGATCGTACTTTTAATAAATCTGCCCCTAGGTATACTCTCTGGATTGATATAGGCTTGAGTAACTGCTTTTCAGGGCGGGACTATACATAGATCATTTAAGAAGAAAAAACAGTTTACTATAGCTCCTAACAATAATAAATATCCAGTGGAATTAAAATATAGGAATATTAAAATTTTAAGCAGGTTGGCCACAAGGGTGAAAGCTGGCCTGCTATATGATTAGAAGGTGCTACATAGTTTGTTAGGTAAAAAAAAAAAATAGCTTATATATGTAAATTTCTCGACTAAAACCACATAAGCTTTTTATAAAGCCAAATGTGTGATAGAGCTATACATTCTTGTATAATATAGTGGTAATGATGGCAATGGAAATTCCCTATTTCATTGCATAATCTTGTGTGCAGGTATCACTGGACATTGTAGAATTTATAACATGTTAATTTAACCCTGTACTGTGGAATATAAGTCAAATGATGTGCCAGCGACTCTGGCTTGGTGCTTTTTACACATAAGAAGCAGTGACGTTGTTCTATTATGGAGGGAACTTCTTTTTTTTTAAAAAAAACATGTTTACTTTTTTCACATCCAGTTTTTGTTTCTGGTTCATTAAAGAAATTCGTTTTTTACATGTACAAGTATGGAACCTGTTATCCAGAATGTTCCAAATTACAGAAAGGCCATCTCCCGTAGACTCCATTTTATGGAAATAATTAATAATTTAAAAAAATATTCCTTTTTCTCTGTAATAATAAAGCAATACCTTGCATCACTGCAAGCGATACTATGTGTATTTCTATAAGGCTTGCCTAAGGTGTATTTCTTTTCTGCATATTCAGCTTTTTTTTTTTTTTAAATATTTCAGCCTTATACTGTTATTTTTTATCAGTCAAGTAATCGCATGGCCTTGTTGGAGAAAATTTACTTACGGTATGTTGAGAGGTGTGAAATGTGGAGGAGCAGTGGATGCAGGTGTTAGCATGGAGCAGAGAGAGTTGAAATTGGGAGTATCTATGTCAAAAAGTCCCCAACTAATTATGGGATTGAGCTCCTCTAGGTACTCTCTGTGAATGCAAAGGAAGCATTCTGGCCATCTGCAGTCTCTAAAAGACATTTGGGAGAAATGCCAGAAATGTATGTGGAGCGTGTCCTAATGTTGTAATAATTATTCATCTTTAAGGTGGTAGTTTAAATAATATATAGTATTTTTTATATATATATATATATATATATATATATATATATATATATATATATATATATTATATATTATATATATATATATAATTATTTATTTATTTTTTTTCTGATTTTGCTGGTAAATTATGCAGTGTTTGACTGGCCCTTCTCTCTGTTATAGAAGCCTAATGTAAGAAATGTGCAACTCGATGCAATGATACTGGAATCCTATATAAATTAAAAAAATAAATAAAAACAAAACAAAATACTACTTCACACATGCAGGTTTTTTTTTTCTTTTTTAACTGCTCCAAAATGCCTTTCCACCGGCAATAATAGGAATAAAAGTTTCCTGCTGCAGGCAACTTCGCTTGACTTCGGAAAGCCAAAGCGATGCATAGGACTTTCCATTGATGACTCTTGGGCCTTCTTGAAGATTTGGAAAACTGATTTTGCAGTATTACTTTTGGGAATCCATCTCTATGGTCGCTGTTTTCCCATGCTATATCCCCTTCTAAAATGTTGCAAAATAATTTAAATTGTTGTCATCAACATTTGCCATTTAGGTTAGGCTTTCGGATAAGTAGTTAATTTTACAGAAGCCTTAGGCCAGAAATTAGTCGCCCCACAATTATTCTCCTCTAGCGGTGGTGACTAGTCTCCTCGCAAGGAAACTCCACTATAGGGCGAAGAAGTGTGGAAAGTCTGAGTGTTGTACCCCTAAAACAGTAGGAGTAGCGTTTAGAAAATGAGGGGCTCTAAGAAGAAAAAGACAAATCTGAAGAATAAGCTAAAGTCGAAGAACAGTATGTTGGGTTTTTCAACTCATCATAATACCTAGAAAGAAAATCTGAGGCCCAACAGAAAAATATGAAATTTCCATTGAGCAAACAGAATGTCTTTGTATTCACAATGACCATTTTATCTTGCTCAGAATTTTCCATATCTCACTTAAATTTTGAATACCAGGGGAAATTGAATATATGTATAGGAAAAATAATGTGCAAAGCAAAGTGAACCTTTTTTTTTTTTGCCTAAGTCTGGTACTTTTGTGCTTCCAAGGGTAGGATGTGCATGTTTTAGTAAACTTTCTTTTTGATATTTAAAGTCTGCTATTTGATCTGAGAATTAACGCGGCCGTGATTTCGGATTACCAGCACACGCAGGTTTAATTTATTCACCTTTTATCATGGACGGATTAATAGGGTTTATGTCTAACCAAATGCCAAGAGGGAAACTGAAACCAGTTGTATCTGATTAGAAGCCTTTTTTTCTCTAGTGCTTCTGGGAGTGCGTTTTGTTCTGTTGAGTGCTACAGTTACATGGTAACCACCAGCAACCATCCGTTTATACTTGCCTTGCCATGGTCTTTCCATCCTTAACTCTTCACTATGTTACCCATTTGTTCATGGGGGCATTTTACATTTGTATGCTAAACAGCAGGAGTCCTGGGTCGCAAGCCAAGTTCCATTTTCATTGTAAAGCTTAACTATTGCTTTTGTTCATAAAAAGGATATAAGCAGAAAAATCATAGGGGCACGTATATATGTTTTATCTTTTTTTTTTTTTTTTTTTTTCTTGACTGTCCAGTGAATGGATAGAATTTCAGAAGCCGGCATTCCTAAACTGATGCATCATGTACTCTTTGATTCCAAGGTGCTTGCAGCCCAGTAGAGAACTGTTTGGCTCCAGCAAGTCTAGACCTGTGTAACTATAGCAATTAACACTGTGTGTAAGTAGTGTAACGGGGTTTCTCTGTTTATTACCAGCAAAGATTCAGTTATAACCATTTGTAATTACAGTGAAATACTATATCACATTCACTTATAATAGCATCACTGTTTTTAAACAGAGCTAGGTCCAGCTACTGGAACTTGGTGTAAGGTAGCAGATTTCTGTAAAAGGGGCAAACTAAACACAAGCTGCCTTCCTGACTCCCCTCCGCCCTCCTTTTTAATTGTTGTGTGGTATGCCCAATGTGTGAAAACTCCTCACTCTTGCATTAAGACTAATTGCAAATTCACCCACATACTAAAAGTTAATTTAAAGGTGGGCTACCTCTTTAATACCTTGCATGGTCAAGATTCCCTGTTTCTAGTCAGTTTGCATAGCATAAAGCATCTCAGAGTAGGCAGTTAAGGGAACACAGATATATACCTGAGCTTGGCCATTTAAATACAGAAGTTTATTGGTTATAGAACATATTATATATTTACTACATTCCAACTGTCCTACTATTTAAGGGCTATCCAAATTTTTAACTACCATCCCACAGTTAAACAAGATAGTTAAAGGGGAATTCTGTTTTCCCAACTAAAATTTGTTATATACTTGCACAGAACACAGAAACCCCTAGTAGAGGTTGCCAAGCAAGCAGCTCTTCTCCCGATATGCCCGCCCACAGGTGGGGGATATCGGGTTCATTTGATTGTTTGGTCCCAGGACCAAGCGGGCAAATTAAAAGGGCTGGCATAGGTGCCGTCTGTTCAGGGATATTGATGTTACAAATTGTAACCACTTCTCCACAGCTTACAGTGGCATGCAGGGACTACATAACCCATAATGCATTGCACTGTAATATTCCTTTTCTTGACATCATGTGCAGGGGATTGTGGGATTTAGAGGATACAGGCTGAGGATACTCAACGACTCGACTTGAGTCTCACAGTAGTCGGCTAGATCAGCAGGAGAACGGGGCTGGACTTAGATAACTGTTTCAAACCATATTCTTACATTAAAAATCATGAAAATGCTGCATATCTTTTAATTGATATATATTGCATAGTTGCTTGATATTGTGTTTAATTTTAATATTAAGTTGGGCTTGGGTGGAGTTACCCTTTAAAGGCTGCACTGCTACACTCTCCAGTCACCACTTGCATTATATAAAGTGCAGTCAACCAGGGGCCACCTGGAGATGAGCAGCATTCATTGGGGAAGTGTTTGCTGAGCACTCCTATTGGCTGGTCATACATATGTTGTATGTATACTGGGCTGTCTGGATATGGACACATCTTTGTAAGCATCATACTTTTATACATTCATCACAATTTGATCCTTTTATAAAGATTCCTCATACAAAAATGAGTCAGAGGGTGTTTTAAACTAAAAGTTCACTTTTTTTTTCCCACATGACTGTCATCAGGAAGTCACATTGTGGTTATGGTTGCCTACTCATAACCCTCAAATAAACTTACCAAAAACACACTAAGGTTAAAAAAAGAAAAAAAAAAAAAAAAAGGGGGGGGGGGATCAAATGTGTTTTCACCCCCAATATTGTTACCACTGCTTCCCATCCCCATTACAGGAAAACAATCGTATCCGTAAAACCCCATGTCCCAAACATGCCAGACAACTGATCTCCTACTTAAAGTATGATACCTTTTAGAAGTGCTGCTAAAGTGAATGTACAGGTATGGGATCCATTATCCGGAAACCCGTTATCCAGAAAGCTCTGAATGAGGGAAAGCCCGTCTCCCATAGACTCCATTTTAATCAAATTATTCAGAATTTTAAATTGATTTCCTTTTTCTCTGTAATAATAAAACAGTACCTTGTATTTGATCCCAACTAAGATATAATTAATCTTTATTGGATGCAAAACAATCCTATTGGGTTTAATTAATGTTTTATTGCTTTTTTTTTTTTTTTTTTTTTGTAGACTTAGGGGCACATTTACTAATCCACGAACGTCCGAAAAGCGTCCAAATGCGGTTTTTTTTTTTCGTAATGATCGGTATTTTGCGACTTTTTCGTGAATTTTTTCGAGTGCTCAATATGAAAAAGTTGCGACAATTCGCGAAAGTCATAATGGTTATGAAAAAGTTGCGACAATTCGCACAAGTCGTAGCGGCTATGAAAAAGTCGCGACGGTGACGAAAAAATCGCAAAAAATACGAAAAAGTCGCAAAATGTTCGTTTCCAATCCGATTTTTTTCCCATTCGGGATTATGATTTGTGGATTAGTAAATCGGCCCCTTAAGGTATGGAGATCCAAATTACAGAAAGACCCCTTATCCGGAATACCCTTGGTCCCGAGTATTCTGGATAACGTGTCCTATACCTGTACAAATTCAGTGAACATTTTATATAAATTCAAAAGCACTTTCATTTGCTGGTGTTACTAGCCCTCTTACATTGAGTTGTAAATCGGTGCACAGTGCCACAAGCCATAAACTGTAACAAGGAGGTAATGGTCTTTATTTATGGAGGAAATAATGTTTGCTTGTTAGGGGTCCTTTCTGGATTTGCCTGCTAATTGGACCTCTGGGAACGCTGGATGCATTTACTGGATGCGGCTTGTCATTACTTTATAATCTGTTTGTCTCTCTTCAGGCCCCTAGATAGGTTAGAAATACATTTTAATGCAGATGCTTTGGTTTCCTGTTTTCTTTAAGCTAGGGCTGTGCAAGTCACTAGGTCACCCTAATTGCTGTTAGCTGATGTGGCCACTAGTGGACACATACAGTAGAATTCCCTGGTTCAGGACACTAGAGTAAAAGTACTTTTTAAAATGACAATAACCCAAAAATAAAATATTTTCTAGTTATTAATATTAGTAACACCGTATATGTGGAACTGATCAGAAGGAGCTTTAGTTCATGTCTCTTTATGTCCAAATATACTTAATTCTGTCACACTTGCATTTCAATTTGGGGCCACCAACATCATGGTGTCCATGACCATCCACCCCGTGTACTCTTGCCTAAGAAATTAAAACAAGCCCCTCTAATTTTTATATCGGCTAAGACGTAAAGAAAAAAAATAAAAACGTTATATTTTGAAATTCTTCTATGGTGCCCATTGCTATAGGATTTTTACATTTCTTGTTGGATTTAGTAAGAAATCCTTTTAAAGCAATAAAACAATCAGGCCTCATTGCATTCTTAATTTATTTGAATTGCATCTTTGATTCTTATAGGCTCATAATAAACCCTACCCTAAATGTATAATAAAATTATGTTTTGGATTTGTGTATAACCCATTCAACATGTGGTGTGAGCAAAGGATGACAGGCAAAACAACATGCTATGTACAAAGGCTCGGTGGCAAGTTTTGGAAGCACAGAGATGCAGCTGTACTCCAAACAGAGTCTTCTGTTCACCTGGTGCTACCAAGTAGTCAGTTACAGCCCTCATTTGGCATCCTCTAATAAGTTTTATTTTCATGCTTGAGTGACTCACTAACACTTTTAACATTTGAGTAATGCTCACGAGTTCAAAAGGTTGAGGCTTCCTATCCTAGAGGAAGAGGAGAGAGAAAAGGGAAGAGCATCCTAGGGAAAAGGCTGCTGAGAGCTGCTGGAGACTTGCTGCTGAAGACCAGAGTGTGTGGATGCTGTAATGGAGACAACGGAGATCCCCCTCTGTGCAGTTTAGGAAGCTGACTGAAATCCTGGCAGAGCCATTCCAAGTAGTGAAGTGCAGGTTGGGCCCAAAACCCACGGGACCCCCAGGTCGGGCAGGTTCGACCCGACCTCGGGAAAATTGCGTGTGGGTTCGGGTTGCACTCTTCCACTCACCCACCCTGCCCCCGACCTAACTGGCGGCTTCCTTTTTCGGCTTTCTAACATATAGGTGTGTGCCCGGCACACCCCACCCCTTTTTATAACATCATTGTGGGGCAGGTCTATAAATAGAGGGAAGCAGTCGGGTAGGCTTAGGGTTGGGAGCGGGTGGGTTAAAGGAAAAAGAAAGGTAAAGTCACTTGGGGGTGCCAAAATGTTAGGCACCCCCAAGTGACTTTAACCGCCTACCTTTTACCCCGGGCTGGTGCCGCTGTCAGGAGAAAACAGCACCAGCCCGGGGTAGCTGCCGGCGCTTCCTCCTTCCGGCTTCGCTGCGCACGCATGCGCGGTAGAGTGTAAAGCCGAACTTAAACATTTAAGTCGGCTTTTTCGCTCTACTGTGCATGCCCGGCCACCGGCAGTTTAGGAAGTGGAAGGCGGAAGGAGGAAGTGCTGCGCTCCAGGTACCCCGGGCTGGTGCTATTTTCTCCGAACAGGGGCACCAGCCCGGGGTACAAGGTAAGCGGTTAAAGTCACTTGGGGGTGCTTAACATTTTGGCACCCCCAAGTGACTTTGCCTTTCCTTCCCCTTTAAGGTCGGGTGCGGGTTGAGGAGCTCTCGACCCACACATCACTAATTCCAAGCAACCAGCTCAGTTACTAATACTTTGCAATTTGTCTGAAGGTCACAGGTCCTGCCTCACATCTCAGTAGTAAGTAAGCAGTACAGAAATGCAGGTAACCAATATGTATGTAATTTGTGCAACAGCAGCAACACTAAGGGGCACATTCATCAAAGTACGAGTTAGAATTTTTCCCATTTCGGGATTCAGATTGGATGCGATAATTTCTGAAGATCGCAAATATCACGAAAAAAACGGAATAGTCACAAAAATATCGTATTGGCGATCCGAAAGTCAAGAAATTTTCATATCCGAACGATCGTAAACAGCGGAAAAATCTTTCTGACTTTGATCCTTCCTTCTGTGCATGATTTTGGAAGCCTCCCATAGGACTCCATGGCACTCTGCAGCTCCAACCTGGCTCAAGGAGAGTCACGATACCAAAACTTGAATGAATCCGAAACTTTTTTACTTGGCGGGACAATACGATTTTATCGCACAAATTTTGTTGCAAAGTATGAAAGTCACGCAAAGGTACAAAAATGTTGCAGAAAATAATGCTCAGTATGAAGTCGGATTTGGAACGTTCGTACATTAATAAATCTGCCCCTAAGTTTGACTGTACAGTATAGTTCAGATAGTGCTTAGACAGACACTGCAGAAGGCACAATCTGGGACCTATTTATTATTTTGTGTAAAACGGAATTGTAACAATCTTGTGTTGCAGTGAAAATTGTTAAATCTTGACTTAAATACAGTTCTTGATAGGAAACTACAGTCCTAATCAGTTGCTCATTTACAATCATAACGTGGAGTTACTGCATATTTTTTCTTTTTGCCTATCTTGACGTGACATTCATCTCCCTGGATTTGCATAATTTTAAACTGGATTCGGAATAAAGAGAGGGCAAGCACAACATGCAAAATGTGACATCCTAACCCAAAGATCCTACTGTACAAAACCCTAGATTATGTTTCATTTCTGTTAGACTGGCAAACATGCATTTTGGTTTGCTCCATCTCATATTTATGAAAAGCTGCTCTTGTAACTATCAGTGATTTCCCTGTATATATGTTATATTTATATAATCAACTGGATTGATGCTAAACCTTGAAGAGGAAATTTAGAAACGCAGTCTAGCAATTTGATCATCACAGAGTGTGGAGGAAAGTCTGCTTATGCCCCCATACAATGGGTTACACTAGTGAGTCATCAGCAGAGGAACAAAGCTTCAAAAAAAATAAGAAGTGACTAGAGTAGATGGCAGAGGCAGAGATATAAGGAATACATTAAAAAAAATTGTCTAAAATTATAAAGGATAAAAAATATATATATGTTTGCCTTTAACGACCTTTTAAGGATATAGGAACAGGTTTCAATTTTCCTTATAAACAATATTTAACTGTGTCCCCTATGGCAGATTTCTTCTCACATGCAAGGGCAATGCTAGATTCACAAATGGCCACAGGATATTCATACCAGCTGGAATTCTTTATTCATAGAGGCCCCAGTGCAGGAAAACTTTTAGTATTATTAACAGTTCTGTTTCTCTGAAAATAGCACAGAGGCTACATTGTCATTGGGAAATCAGGAGCCAAATGAGGGTGTAACATTTATAAATAAATTCCAGAAAATCATCTACTGAAATGCATTGAAATTAAAAAAAAAAATGTAATGTCTTCAAGAACATAAATTAAGTGTTAAATTGCAACTACAGGGCAAAACTGCAGGGCACATTAAAACATGTTACTAATGTTGATTTATACCACACGTGTATGACCAAACAGCACTTAAACAATACTCTTTAGGCCCATTAGCTTCTATGTAAGCTTGTGAGCATACATGCTATTACTTCTTTAGAAAACTGAATTTTCAGTTTAAAAAAACTGCAATATGATTGGGTCAGGGTATTGCATATGCATTATTGTGTCAGGTGACAAGACACGAATCCAAGTAAGCATTCCTCCTTTTTTCTTTCCTCCTTTTTTTTTTTTTTTTTTTTTTTTATCCATGACAAGGATCTAATTGAGGCTACCGCTTCAGTGCTGCTCATGTTAACAAGTACAAATATGTAGGTACTCAGTCACTAGAGGTTTTCTTTAAGCTAGGAAACATTCTCTGTGTTTCAAATAATCCTAGCAAAGGCTGTGTTTGGGTTCATGTTATACTGTGGTGTTTAAACATCACTTTGAACAAGTAAAAACTAGTAGTAGTTATCTACCCTTATATTAAATTATTATTGACGATTATAATAAGGATAAGAAAGTATGCCTATGATATTTATTGTAACAAGGTGGCCATACAGTGGCTGATACTACAGGTAGCCAACATGCCTGATTGATGTACCACTATATGGTACAAAGATATTCGGATTGTCACCATAATACACAAAGCAAACACGCAGCAACAATTTTTTTAGTACATATATGGCCAGGTTTAATACATTGCATTTTTGCCCCTTTTTGCAGCTTCTGCTTAAATATGCTTAAAGTTTTCTCCAGTATCTTGTGGTGGTAATTCTAAAGGTGGCCTTACACCTTACAATTACAACCTTTTAAAGATCGTTTGTTCCCCCCACTGGCGTTCAGAGCTGAATCATCAGATATGGAGGTAGAAACAATAGGCATTCTACCGCCACCAGACGATTCCGCCCTGAACGCAGATTTTGCTCGGGCACCTTCAATGGCACCCTAGCAAAATCGTTTGTCCCGCCCTATCGATGAGACAACCAATATCCGAAGCTTTTGTGATTATTGGTCGCTTTATCGGTCCACCATGCACGCACCGAATATCATATGAAACCAGATTTTGTATGATCATTTCGGTGCGTGTATGGCCAGCTTTAGGCAAACATGTTTGTTGAGTAATTTTAAAATGTTTTAGTCTCCATCCACCTGCTTCTTCAGCAGTAGGTACTCAGTTGCATTGAATCCCTACCTCTCAGTTGATCTGGAGATGCTGCCAGGACGAGTGGTACAGTGTTAAGATCACTCCAGTTGCTTTAGACTTAACACTATTTAGATACTGTATGTCGTGGCCTGGATGAATGTAAAGCTCCATACCCTAATTATTTTTCATACAGGTGCGCAGATCATGACAGTATTTGTTTCTGTAGTGGATTCTGCAGCATTACAGAGTTTAAGTAAAAACCATCATCAACATTATTTCCAATACAGTGTGGAAGGTTAAGTAGAATAGGTCAGTTTGGACAAAATAGTTACATAATAGCAACTTTTAAGTCAGGGGAAGTGAAATCAGATGTATGTTTCCTTGTTCTCAAAATGCCGCAGTTCTGTCACACTGCAATCAAAAGCCATCCTTAGAAAAGAGAATTCAGACCACAGTGGTCCCAGATTGATGTTTCTGCAGGAATTTGTACCCATTAGACGGATGGCACGGGGTTTGTATTTTTACTCTAATTCAGATGCCAGAGAAGCACCAGAAACTCTCTTCTAGTCACTTAAATGCACAGTGCCTGACTAATCTCATGTAAGAAAAATAAACAAGGTCAAGGAAATGCAGGTGGGCATGTGATACAATAAAATAAGTATTTTGAAATGATGTTGCATTAGCCACATTTCTAAAGCCTAATCTTAGTTGTAGGTTTTTCTTAAAGGAGAATGCAAGTCAAAATTTAAAAAGCATACTGCCCAATAGTCCTCCTATTGTTTAGTAAAAATGCCACACTTACTGCACATTTTCTAGAACAGGCAGCCATCTCTAAAAAGGTATTCTCCCTTCCTTTCCCTCCTTGCTTCATACTGCACATGTGTTTTATTCCCTCCCCCCCTGCCCTCTGTCATATCCGCTTCTGATTGGCTGGTGGGCATGTGTAGCTCAGAACAGGAGACAGGATCAAGTTACACACATGCTCAGAGAATGGGAAGGCTGCCACTGGCACCTTCAGGAAAGACAGATATTTCAGTGATGTCACTGTAGTCTTCACACTGCTGTAGGCTGCCAGCACCATATCTCAGAGAAGCAAGCAGGGATCTGGGAATTTAGATATGCAGTAAGTACTTAAAAAGAATGCCTTTAGACTTACTTTTAATTTATATTAACCTTTCATTGTCCTTTTAAGGCTTCTGCAACGCTACAGGAGATGGGATTTTAGCTGGTCCTTGTCATTACTTTCCAGAGTGAACCCCCCCCCACCGAGAACCCCTTTACTTGACAGTCAGTAGGAAGCCACCCCTGCCAGTCTGTCGGATATTAATTGGTAGAAACATTCCCTATAGGCATATAGACCTTCCTGGTTGGATCTGCATCAGTTTGATCTAATCATTTGCCAAGGGTTGGTAAAATTGTGTAAAGATCTGTGTAAATCTTTGTGGACGGCCAACTTTACAGATGGAGAACTTTCTTTTCAGTGTGAAAACACTATAAAAACAGTATGAAATATCTGATACTGATTGAACTGATTCGGCGTATTGTCTTTCCTTATATCTGTTTTTCTTCCCAATTTTCCTCTCACTCCATTCTTTTTATTAATCATCTGCTTAGTCATTGCATCATGTTTATTCATTCTCTCACCTTTTCTGGCAACTTTATTTCACTGAGCGTTCCCTGTCTATTTTCTCATCACTTCTCCTTCTCAGGGCTGACCTTACATACCACTAATTTTTGTATGTACTTATTCTCATGAGCATTTTGGGGAAAGTTAAGAAATTAACAACTTATTTGTGCTTAGATTAAGTGTGTTATGTATCGGCATTGTATTTACTGCTTGAGTAAATTGTACGGCTTATGGAGATATTAGAGTTGCTGCATAGAGTAGATGCCTGTGATTATTTCAGCAATGCAACCGTATATGTGATCTTTGTCATTACAAACCAAATGTACCTTGGAAGGGGGTTATCACTGGGAACTCAGAAACTGTAGGAGCATATTTGCTTTATGAAACTGTATTTAAGCATTGCAGTAACACTCTGTAGAAAAATTAATATTGTTTAAAAAAAAAAAAAAAAAAAAGGTGTAATGTTATGGTGATCTTGCTAGAACAATAGGCTTAATGGCTGTTACACACGGGGAGATTAGTTGCCCGCGACAAATCTGCCTTGTCGCTGGCGACTTATCTCCCCGAAATGCCATCCCATCAGCGAAAATGTAAATTGCCGGTGGGATGGCATACGTGGCGCCGCAATTTCTCGAAATCGCAGGAGTTTCCTCTCAAGGCAACTTCCGCGAGGGAAATTGTGGGATGGCATTTCAGGGAGATCTAATCTCCCCTGCGTGCAACAGCCCAAAGGTTGTTAATTGGACAGAGTAATGTCTCTGAAGCCATTATGATGTTTGGGATTTTAGGGTTCCTAAATAAACATCTAAAATCTTTGTTTAGATGACAAGGATGTATTGGTCAAGAGCTGAATGTTTACTATGAACATTATAAAAATAATGTACCACTTCCCACTAGTTCCACACCGTTCTTTTGTTGAGCAGCGACCATTTTAATTTTGGTAGGGAATGTGTGTACAGATATATGTGGTATTGCTTTCCCATTATCTAATTAAGGTAGTGGAATGATGGTTCTAGTAATACTGATTGACAAAGCATTTTTTTGAAGGTGGCCATACATAGGCAGAGGTAACTTCTAATATACTCATATTTTACAACTGAGGGTACATCATTTATTATAGTACACAAGTGTCAGTGAGTCATTTGACAGAAATTGCACCGCTAAGCACCAATTATAACCAATGACATTGCCAAGCTCCATTCATAAGAATATAATTTACAAGATATTGGGCATTGTAAGGATATAGTGTACAGTAATGCATGATTTGTGCTATTTATATATACATTTTTAAAAGTACTAAATTTTTTTTCCCCCTTTTCTTTTTATAGGTAAGTTTCACCTTTTATGAACTTTCTCTTTCATGGGGATTGAAGACATCCAACGGGTAATCCTTAATAAAAAAAAAATATATAAAATGTAATATTTAATATAAGCAGTTGTCTAGTGCACTGTCATTGTTGAAATGGCCTACAGTCATTGTCAAGGTAGAAATGTGGTTGTGTGAGCCTTTATATAAAGCACGCACCATTACCATCTGAACTTATATCCAGGTTTCTTCCTCATTTGGTAAAATTTGCTTTACTTTTTTGACCAAAGTTTGAAATCTGCATCACTACTGATATATATATCTATCTATATCTATCTATATCTATATCTATGTATATATCTATCTATATATATATCTATATATATCTATATATAATATATATATATATATATATATATCTACTAGAAAATCTACATTTATCTATTTTCATAAAACATATGCCTTTCCTAGCAGTTGCAGCCAGCAATAACCTCTTACCAATCTGACCAGTTTCGGAATCCCCGCTCGTTGTGGATTTATTAGAATTCAGTTGTGACAAAACACTGTAAAATTAATGTTCCCCACCTGCAGTAAATGTTTGGGGCTTGCAGTTTTCTGTGCCAGAGTGTGTTTAATATCAAACTTTGCTTTTGCTCGAAGTAGCAATTACTGACGAGGCCATTTGACTCCTTGCCTCACCTTATATTCCCTGTCTGGCTAACTTGTCACTGCTGCATTTGAAGGTGGCTAAGGAACCTGTTTAGTAGGTGGCAAGGAGCACAATTCAAAATATCCATCTTTAATGCTTATCCTACCATTTAGTTTGTTCTTATGATGCTGTGCTTAGTTCTAGCATAGATTTTTTTTTTTTGTTTGCAAAATTAGTTTTGTTTGTTGCATTTATAAGGATAGTAGCAATTAATACAGTTAGGTACTTATTGATACAGTTCAGATCTATGAGATTAAAGCTCACTACAAAAAACTCCCCCCAAAAAAAACTTTCTATTCATTCCTATGGTATTTTTTGAAGCGTATTTATTAAATGGCAAGTGTTTTCCCACTGATAAATATGCTTCTAAAAATCCCATAGGAATAAATAGAAAGTGGGTGAGTTTTTCTGTGGTAAGCTCTATCAATCTCCTGTTTTGATAAATATGCATATGATCTCTATGTGACAATGATGGTTTGTTGGTCATTAAAGAGAGTGCAAGCAGCATTGCAGCCCACCATAAGCCATATGTTATAAAATGCAATTATAAAATGCAAAAATAAATTTCTGTAACTGTCTAGCTATTTTGAGTAATATATTTTAGAGTCTAGACAATGGCCATGGAATGCTGAATCGCATCTGAATGTTTACAACTTTAAGTGAGGGAATATAATACTCACATATGCACTAAACTTGTGGTATGGTGTCCACAAGCAGATGGTCGGTTGTGCTCTCCTCAAGTCCTTCCTAGTGTGGGTCAGAATTGTGCCTGAAATTTGGGTGTAGGGCAGTTTATTCGTGGGAGTTCTGACCAAACCCTACTTTACTCTTCTATATCTAACCAATTCAGCCAACAAAAGGAGCTGCTTTCATTTTCTGAAATTCATTACTTCCTCTGCCTCTCCCCTAAATATTTTCTGTTCCCATTTTCTTATTTACTACTTTACTCTCCTTAAGTGTGTTCCAGTTCTCCACATACACTTGCCACTTCATTAAAGGTAAATGTAACTTTTATTCACTGTATTTTTCTAAAGGCACTCATGGGCCCTTTGGCAAATCTGTTGGAGGAGCCTTATTGATGGCATTTTAATGTGTTGAGCTGCTGTTTCTCTTTGTAGTATATGTGACTCCAGTGCTCTATTTTAGCCTTGTTTTCATCAAGAAATGATGGCATGCATGCATGCATGGTACTGTATATTAGTGCACAAACACACAAAAGTTTGGTCACACACATGGATGGCCACATTGGATGATAGGCTTGATCCCAGGCTGAAGTAAGAGGGCAGCAGACCTGTGTGATCGTAGGTCGTCTGAATTTATATAGCCATTAAGCATGGCAAATCAACTTACAGTGCGTTTTAGTCAGAAGGTAACACCTTTTTAAGAATTTATTCATGTTGAAGCAATATTTCAAAGTATATTTGTCACCTTATTACACACCGGATTTAGAAGAGGAGATGTTTGTGATGCTTATTTTAACATTTAGATATGATTCAATTGATTTTAGCCTATGGTGCTGATTATCTTTACAATTTGTGAACTATCAATCTAATCAGAGTGCTAAGATCTTCATCACATGTACCTGACCTGCAGCACTTTGCTCTCCACTACTTTTGTTTTTCTTTTTTTTTTTTTTCCTTGTCTGATTGTCCCTTTAGGGCAGGACTTAAAAAATCGATTACGAACAGAGTGGTTTCTAAGTGTTATAGCACTATAGGAAACAGACTTACTGTCTCCATTTTCTGCTTTTCACTGGTAATTGTGTACACACATCACCGATTTAACCAAACCTTGCAATCTCTAAAGCATAAGCAGGAAGCAGAAGGCTATTTGCATTCAACCATACAGTTTCCACACACAAAATCATGTACACAGAAACGCAGAATCCCCCAGTTTTACTATATGCCTCGCATGGCCTATATCAGTGCTGTCCAACTGGCGGCCCGCGACCCCCCTCTGTGTGGCCCCCCACCTGTCTGGCTGCTTTGATGGCTTACTCTTGTGTAAGCTTTAAATGGTATCAGTACTGTGATTAACTGCCCCCCCCCCCCCCCCCCCCCCCCCCCCCCCCCCCCGCATGGTTCTCACCTCAGATTCAGGCTGTAATCAGGCTGTATTGTTTAAATATGTAATCCCCTGTGTTGTTCACACCTTTTAATCTCTGCATTGTTCACCCCCTGCAGTGTTCACACCTCAGGCTCAGGCTGTAATCACCCCCATTGTTCCCCTGTTCACACCTCAGGAGCAGTAGAAACCCACAAATAATCCCTGCACACTACAAAAAGAACATATACTGAGGTGGTACTACAATTAAAAAGTTTTTTAATATATAGTTATTGTGCAGACTGTAGGAGCAGTGCCAGCATTGTGTCACTGTAGGCTGCCTGTGTGTGCCATACACACAGGCAGCATAGGGCAAGCAGAGTATGGCACACACAGGCAGGGTAGGGAAGGCAGAGTATGGCACACACAGGCAGGGTAGGGAAGGCAGAGTATGGCACACACAGGCAGGGTAGGGAAGGCAGAGTATGGCACACACAGGCCAAGTTTGGCACAAACCAGCCAAGAATGGCACACACAGTGAAAGTATGGCACACGCAGGCAGGGTAGGGAAGGCAGAGTATGGCACACACAGGCAGGGTAGGGCAGGCAGAGTATGGCACACACAGGCCAAGTATGGCACAAACCAGCCAAGAATGGCACACTCAGTGAAAGTATGGCACGCAGGCAGGGTAGGGCAGGCAGAGTATGGCACACACAGGCAGGGTAGGGCAGGCAGAGTATGGCAGGTTTTTGCTGTACTACAACCATTAATATGGGTATGGTCATGTGATAACATGGGTGTGGTTTCAAGTGGGTGCGGTTTCAAAAAGGGGAGTGGTCAAAACTGGCTTCCATTATCGGCCCTCCACCACATAGGTCGGAAAAAATTCCGGCCCTCGGTACAACAGAAGTTGGACAGCACTGGCCTATATCATCTGTGTCATATTCTGTAATGGGTTAAAAGAAAAAATTGACCCCCCCCCCCCCCTCCCCATCTCACTATGAGCTTAGCCCTACTTTGTGAGAAATAGAAAGTAATTTCTTTGGGAATGTTTATTCATGTTGATGGATCCACTAATTGCTCCCAATTATTACAGTCTGGTGCAGTGGTTCCCAGACACAGAAGTTCATTGATGTGTTTCATAAGGGCAGAGACAATCGGGCATGTGTGCCAGACCCCGAGGTTATCAGTGTCCTCATAGCCTTAGCACCTATTCAGTCGCTCAGTGATACACACTGTATAAGCTCTGCATTCTTTATCCATGTTGTACGGTCAGATGCACTTCCTGCTGATGACAATCACACTTGCTTTCTCAGCACATCTCCCCCCTCTCTACTCATCCTTCATGGCGCTACACTGCTACTGTTCTTACAATTTGCTGTCTCTGCTTAGTGTAATTTGCCTGCAGTTTTTTTTTAAAGGTTATTCAGCTCGTTCAGATTTGGTGCTATCTGCATCTCCCATGGCTTGAAATAGACAATGTTTTTCTACTTTGCACAAAGAAAAGCTAATCACTTGTTGCTATGGGTTACTGCCCAGGTGTAAATTTGCCCAGTTGTGATAAATGAGCCAAAGTATCGGAGTCCTTTGGCAAATTGCACATTATTTTAATTTTTTTTCCCCAAGGATTTAGCTTTTGATTACACATTATTGTGAAATAAAAACGTTATAGGGCTTCTATAACCTGCTTGTTATATTTGTATTTGTTTAATAATAAGTAAATATGTAATTATTTCACTTCCCCCCCCCACCCCCCCCATAGTTTTTGGGTAAGTGATACTAACTTGATTCCTATGCTGCCATTGTCTCCAATACATTCCATTTTATTACCTCCCACAGTCCTACTATTTAATGATACCTAAACAGAAACTAGAAACAACAATGGTAAAGGGCCATTTGGGTGTGTGGGGAATATAATAGCAGAGGCATATCCCTTTTCATGTCTATACTGGCAAATCCATGTACATGATATAGATATATTTTTATTATGATATATCATATATATATTATTATATATTCTATAATATATATATATATATATATATATAAATATACCCTGCAGTATTTAGGGGGAGAAATCTGCACCAAGCATAAGAGAGGTTATAACAATGTAAAGTGCCTTCTTATCTATGCCCAAAAACTTCACCTACTTTAAGTTTCACTCGTCTAAATGGTTTATGAAAAAGTCCTCCCAAAGAAAAATCAGGCAGAAGCATTATGGCTCCTGGATAGCAATGTTTTTAAATAAAACTTACCAGACATAAAACATTGCTAGATAACATTACTGGTGCAGATATTAAGCCTGGGTAACCATCAGTAGTCATGTGACCCGTGCTTCTAACTTAGCTAGGTGCTTCTCCAGGGTGCCCCAATTATTAGCCCATTGGTCTCCTGCGCCCCTGGGCAGAGGGCCCTGACAACAAGTAGCACGGAGCCCCACAATGAATAAAAGAGAAATTCTGTGATTTGATCCTGTGAATGATTGCCCTGCATTGAGCTGTGTTAATAAGAATTTAGCATTACAGCCGCACATTTGATTTTGAGTTTGTATGTTTTGTCATTCATGTATGTTCTTCCAGTCAAAACATACTAGAATGTTGCTAGTTAGTTGCATCTAATAAAACTGACCCTTTGTGTTTTGTGATTTGGCTATGAATTCCATTGAGACAGACTAATGGCTAACTTTTCATTGACACTTTGTGAATGACATATTATACTGTATTGTTTGTATGTATGTTATGGCATATGTAATGACTTATTATAAGAGTGACAAAGTTGATTGCAGTTTTGTTATGACAGTGACCGTGGTCGTTTGGTTTTTGAGATCTGAAAGGCATTTCCTTCTCAGGCCAGCCCAGTTTGGACTGCCTAGGGGCTGATCTGTAGTACAAAGGCAAGACAAATCTGTAGTCCTATTATATTCTATTATACCCAACTCATGGCAGCCACGTCTGTAGTCGTGTATATGGCTTCTGTTTACAGACCTTTATGAAAATTGTTCCTTAAAACTTAATTCTATAAGATCAGTCACAAATCTAAATGCTTTTTCAAAGAGAGAGAAAAATAAAATTGACTTCAAAGGACAACTCTGACACGGTCAATTAATAATTAAAACTGTTTTTTAATGAGTGCTGCAATTACCTGAAAGTCCCAGGGGTGAGAGTTTATGGTGTGATTGCAAACTGCCCTTTCTTTAGTCATGGCGCATGGCATTTTGTAAATTAAAGTGGGTGAGACATTAATGCAACAAAGCTTTTATTAACCTTGTCTAAAGGCCTTAATGATAAATGCTGGCTTAGGAAATGCTTTTGTCAAAAACACATGGCAGAACTGCAGTGTAAAAGCTCCATACAAAATGAGTGTGGAGAGGTTGAAATGTAATATCTTGGAGAATGTTTTGGCACTTGCAGGTCTGCACCTCAAAATGGCAGTTCTTTAGCAGAAGAGAAATGGGAATTTTAATTAAAAAAAAAAAAGATAATTTTAAAAGGAGTCTAGAAGGTTTTGGTAACGGTACATGGGTGCTGTTATATGTATACATGCACAGCCACTCTAGGAGAAGGAAGCTGCTAATTAAAACACAATGGCAAGAGATGGGAAGCGTGAAGATTAATTCTGCTAATTAGTGCCATATTCAGAGCTGCACAGCATTTCCTGGTACTGTGCATGTCCTCCGCATCTGCACAGCCTGCGCGTCAGAGCAGCTGAGTTCCTGACCCCCCTCTGCACCCTACTGTAAAACTGGCAAGGAGATTATGGGTGGTACAGTGGGTGCCGAGGTAGTGCATTGTGTATGTGCGTCTCATGTGGGGAATAATTAAAGGCCTGTTTACTAGTCTCTTATCGTTTTTATTTCCGGATTTCTGAATTATGAAAGTGTGTCTAGCGCATCTGCAGGTTAACACGGACTGTACTGCAAATATACAGATTGCCGAACATGAAATGTTAAAACCTCTGCTCTGTGCCCAAGAGTCAAGTATTTTTTCAGGTTATACACCATAGGGCAGTCAATCATTTTCCCTCCATAAAGGAACATTTTATAGCCTTAACTATATTGGTATTGATTTAAACGCTGTGCGTTTATTGTCAGACCAAGGCTAGATTTCATACAGAGACCAGCACTGATTTCAAAATGTCTGTAAAGGGAAGGGAGTGCATGATCGGCTTTATTCCCAAGTCTACATGCAGTGCACTCTTGCTTTATTTACTTTTTATAGGGGTGATCTGTATTTAACAAGAGAATCTTGTCTTCTTTTTTTAGACAGTCTGATTTTCATTGTGGAATAAGTGAATCTCTGGCTTTTTTGTAAACATATGTCTAAATTAATCACTCTGTGTGAAATGTATTTTTTCCCTCCCCTCTCTGACTTTTTTTTCCCTTGGAGAGAATTGACATCAAATGGTGTTTTGTCTCACAAGCAAGGGAAATTTTGATAGCATGCTATTTGCATTGGTATATTTATGTGGTAAATTTATGGCCCCCAGCCTGCCTAGAACTCGAGACTTGAGTAGGTACGTCAATTAAACATAATCTAGTGTATCCAATAATTAGGCCACTATACAGAAAAGGTGAATGACCCTTGACTTTCATTTTATTGTCATTTATAGAATTGGATTTGCATGAGACTGATAATTTTACTGTAAGAAAAATCACTTGGGATGGTATGATGGGGCAAGAAGCAACAAATGGATAATTCTTCTTCTTTAGCTTTCAACCCCCAGTGCTTTCAGTGCAGGAAATGAACGAGTTTTGTTGGTATGATATTTTTGGAAGCCTGTGACAGTTGCTCATGCTTTAGAGAAACATTGTGTACCAATCATAAAGGGCAAACTGGCCGTCAGATTAAAGTTCACCCATACATTATAAATCTGTGGTATTTGAAAAACAATAAAGTGAATGAGGCTCGTCAGAATGAGGGTTCTGCAGAAGGGTGGGGAGGAGAGAACTGATGTTTTGACTCCCCTCTTTATTATGAGCTTTTGTGTCTTTTGTCCTATAACATTCCACTTCTCATTGCACAGTAGATTCTGTTTTTCTTGCTGAATAAAGTTTATCTAAGGTTAAGGACCATTTCTTGTTCTTCAGGTTTAGGGTACAGTTTATGATAAGGAGCCCTAGACATCTGTGTATAATCGTTGTTACTCCACCACCACTTATTGCTACATGCTTGCTGATTGTGATACATTTCCTTGGACCTTGGTGGGGGGCAGTAACCAATAGCAACCAATCAGTGATTTACTTTTTTCAGCCAGCCCCAGGTAGAATGATGAATGCATCAGTTTCATTGGTTGCCATGAGTTACTGCCCACGGGCAAATTTGCCCAGCCATACAATATAGGCTGAAGTTGCATAATTCTTGTGTTTTTTTTTTTTTTTTTTCTTCTCAGCACTTTTTTATTGGTCCAAGGAAATGTATCACAATCCGCAAGCATGTTCTGGTGTTGATAAATGACCCCATTGGTTTTGCTTTTTTTTTTTTACATATAATACATATACTACATATAGTTGTGATATACATTATTACACATTATGCAAGGTATTTGCATATTATTGTATTTCTACATAAAGCATTTGACTTTTGTACATGGTTTCTTATTTTCAGCGTTTCACCATTTTCTAGTTAAAGTAGAGATGGGTTGTAGGATAGGTAGGTTTATATGGGCTGCCCCTCACGAAGTCTGGTGTTTTGTAGTCCTCTGCCCACTTAGTTCTATTATCTTCTCTATGTAATCAATATGTTTAAGTGTTTACACTTTTTAGTTGTACAGAACTGCAGAATATGTGGATGCTTAATCAATAATAACTTAAGGCTAGCTATACACAATATGATAAAAAGCTGCCAGGTCGGCAGCTCGTTGCCCTCTTTTTTGGGCTTTTGAAAATTGGCTGAAGGTTGCATTAGTATGTTTATGTAGACCTGCGTCTGAATCTGTTTTGGGCCCTACTTTAGGCATGCACTGAATCCACTATTTTGGAATTCAGCCTAACCCAGAGATCCTAATTTGCATATGCAAATAAGGTTGTGGAAGGGTTAAAGAGAAATTTATGATGACAAATTTCAAACTTCTGTGCTTATGATTTTAATGATTTGGATTTGGTTCGGGATGTACATGGTTTTGGCTGGATCTGAATCCTGACGAAAAAGCAGAATCTTGGCCGAAACCTGGATTCAGTGCATCCTTACACATGGGTGGCCAAATTAACCCCTTTACCTTGACAAATCAGTGGATCTGTCTGTATGTAGCCATCTTAAGTGTTTGCTAGCATATCCTCTTCTGTTGCTTTTACATCTGTTCTCTCAGTGCATCACAATTTCAAACTCTCGTGTTTTTAGGTGTATTTCTGCTACAGGTGCCTGCACCCGAGCGTATTCCATTCATTCGGGTGCAGGCACAAGTAGGAGGCGTAGGGTGGAATTTCTGGCAAGCGCTTTTCCGCTTGCCGAAAATATCAGCCCTACACCTCGTCTGGCATTAGCCTTAAGGCAAATATTGTGGTATTTTTTTTTCGGCTTAAACTAAAAAAAGAGAACTTTTTTCTCTTACACAGCTTTCTCTGCTGACTCTTGTTTCACTCACTCAGGGAATAAGTAATGGTTGTACATCAACTATTTTTGGAGGGAGGGCTCTACCAACTGAGGTCCTTTTGAACTTACCATGTTAGCTGTTGTAAAGTACTGTGAGTCTTAACCAAAAAGAAAAATAATAAAAAAAAAATATGATGAAAAATATAAAAGTGTTTAGAAAGAGGAGAAAAAGCTGCCTCCAAGGAAGGACAAACTGAAAAAACTGGAGGAAGAGGTGGAGCCACAACGGGGAAAGAGATTGGAGAAAGTTTATTCAGTTTGTCCTGCCTCCAGAGAGGATCATCTTATCCCCAGTCATCCTGGACTGACAGGTAGGGCCTACGAGAAAAGGATTTTTCAGGTAATAAAATAATGCTCACAGAAAGATGGAATGTTGTATTGAACTTGGTAGTAGAATACATGGAAACAGTTACAATACAGCTATGGGTTCTGTTATCTAGAAATAGGTAAGAGATCTTTCTGTAATTTGGAGCACCATATTTTACACTTAAGCAAGATAAGTTTTGCTATCAAGATTGATTAATGAAATCTTAATTATCTTATAGTGCAAGGTAATGATAAATTAAAGGGATTGTCATGATTTTTGATGGCGTATGTTAAGCTTTAAAAAGCTACTCATATACGCAATGTTGTACAATTTTTATTAATTACACTGTTTACATAGTAAGTAAGTAATTCATTCATTTAAAATATTATTCTTGAACCAACAAATGTATTTTTTTTTTTTTTTTTAGTTGTATTATTGATGTGTAGGCAGCCATCTCAGTGCATTGTGTCTGAGCCAGTGCTACACATTAGAACTGCTTTCAGGGAACCTATTGTTTCTCCTACTCCCATGTAACTGGAGGAGTCCCAAGCTGGGCTTGGATTTTTTTCTGTTGAGCGCTATTCTGATATCTACCACTTTTAGCAATGCAGGTGTCAGGGAGCTGCTGTCTTGTTACCTTTCCATTGTTCTGCTGATCGGCCGCTGGGGAGAAAGTTAGGGTGTGATATCACTACAACATTTTTATTTTAAAGATGTGAGGGATCTGTTTATCTAGTGATCTCTCTATAAATAATTTTTTAGACTTTCCATTGGAAAAAAAAATCAATCTTATAGCTACCCCAGCATTGTGTGACTATGGAACCTTTTTTCCTAACCGTAATAATAAACTGCGGTCTCTCAAAAATCTGGAGGTACTTCTCTTAATCATTCTCATTTACCTGTACAGCTTCTGTTTGTGGTAAGATGTATATTTGCTTCAGGACAAACTTTGTTACCTAGATATTATTGGAATTACACCTGAATAGCTGATAGACCAAGATTTTCCTCTACTTGTCATAATCTAAGGGGGCCTTGACCAAATTGAACCTCCAAGGACCATATAGTCAGGCATTCAGTGCTTTAGGAGATGGACCTGGCATTTGCTAAATAGCTTGATTTGAACCAACCTAGAAGTTATAGACATAAATATGTAATACTGACTAGGTGTTTTACTTTCTCTTCTGCCATTTAAAAGGGAATATACATTTCTAGGGAGACGAGCGTTCAGTGCACTGCTGTTCTCTCGCTTTTTACTGCGTCATGTTACAGGTCCCTATAGTAACCAGAGCTCTTATGAATCTAATATTGTTTTTTTTTTTCCTGCTTGCTTTTGTCAGTGAATATTTCAAAGCATGAGTGTTACAACATGAACTTTCAAATAGGAACACAATTTTAAACAAGTTGCTAGCTCACTGCTTGCATTCCTAAAGAAAATACAAATTGTGAGTTGTAACATTGTTCTTTGTAAGTCATTGACTAAGCTTAAAGAAGTTTTGCTCAAGGCTATTCACAAGGCTGTTTAAACAAAAAAAATGCTGTATCTTAAGTCAGGACTTGAAAAGCCCAGGAGCCAAGTATCCAGGACTACAAAATATGCCTTCTGGCTACTAAGTACTTGTGATAGCTTGCACAGATTTATAAATAAAATGCTTCTTATTGGTTCCTTAAAAAATAATTTCAGAAAAGGCTTATTTTTCTTAAAGTACCTTTTTAAATGGGAAGTTTAACTTCCATTTTCTTGTTTTTAACCTTAGCAACATTGTTTGTAGTTTCATTTCTGCCTCTCAACAACCTGGCATTTTAAAAATGTAACTGTCATGATTTTTTGTTACTGTTTTGTTGATTTAAGATTTTTTTTTTTTTTTTTTTTTACATTTTGACCCATTGAAGATATTCATAAACTCCCACACACCCCTCCCCAGTTTTAGAGGTGCTGGCACGGATTTCTTTCTTTGAGGAAGCTTTTAAATTAAAACGAATACGGCCATTGGAAAACATGTTTTTTTCCAAACCTGTTAATAAAATAAACAGTTAATAGAGATTTTTCAGCAGAATTCTGCATTGAAATCTTTTTTTCAAAAAAAGCAAGATTGTTTTATATTTAATTTTGAAATTTCACATGGATCTAGCCATATTCTTCATTTCTCAGGGTGCCACAGCCATGTTACCTGTGCTCTGATAAACTTCAGTCTCTTGTTACTGCTGTGCTACACGTTGGAGTGATATCAACCCCTACCTTTCTCCCCAGCAGCCGATCAGCAATGAGAAGGTAGCAAGATAGCAGCTCCCTGACATTGCTAAAAGTGATAGATATCAGAATAGCACGCAATAGTAAGAAATCCAAGTCCGGCTTGGCACTCCTCCAGTTACATGGGAGTAGGAAAAACAATAGGTTATCTGAAAGCAGTTCAAATGTATAGTAGCATTGGCTCCTTCTGAAAGCTCAGACTCTGAATGAATGGAATACGATCGGGTGCAGGAGCATGTAGCCGAAATACACACAAAAAATGAGACTTTCAACTCTTGTGGTTTTATGAGTATTTCTGCTACATGTGCCTGCACCCGAGCGTATCCCATTCATTCGGGTGCAGGCACAAGTAGGAGGCGTAGGGCGGAATTTTCAGTGTATTTCCGCTTGCCGAAAATATCCACCCTACGCCTCGTCTGACATCAGCCTAATAAAAGGCACTATGTTTGCTCAAGTGCAGTAACCCCTTGCAGCTAATAAGATTTTTGATTTTAAACAGGTGATTTCCTAACTTACATTCTTGCTAAAATAAGACCCTCTGGCCTTAGTGTAGACAGCAAAGTTGGATGTATAAATAAAAGACTATTATATGCAGTACGTGTGTATGAAAAGATAGTGATTACATTTAAGGGCAGTAGCACATGGGGAGATTACTCATCTGCGATAAGTCTTCACTATTGCGGGTGACTAATCTCCCCGACATGCCATCCCACCGGCAGGAATGTAAATTGCCGGTGGGATGGTATACGCACTGCTTCGGGAGGAAACTTCTGAAAACTGAAGCGACGTGTATGCCATCCCACTGGCGGTCTACATTCTTGTTGGCTAATCTCCCCGTGTGCCACTTGCCCCTAAAACAAATTTACCAAGCATGCTTACAAAAGATATGGGTGTTATTTTACAGATTTTTATTTTGAGTTGATTTAAGTTCAGTCTACAGAATCCCATGTATTATCATTTATTATTTTTGAAAAACCTTTTTACACACACACATTTCTAAATAATAAAAAGTGTTACTGATAACTGTTTGGATATTTGTAGCGGTCCCCTTCACGATCAAAGTCTTTGTAATACAAATTCCTCTTGTAATTGTTTGCAGGCAAGGCATCTATCACACCAAAGAGGCAGACCTCTGTGTGAGATGTTTAGAAAGCACATTGTACTGGTCAAGTGGGTAAGAATGCATTGCTACAGAAAAACAAAATGCAGTGTTTAGCTGCTTGTTATTCAGAAGCTACAAGTGACCAATTCTCTGGTTGTAGCCATCATTGAAAAAGGTTTTGTTGTTGGCAATGGGGGAGTGAGAAGCAGCAACACACCATGCATTATAAGTAATGCTACTCATGTTGAGGGTTGGTTTTTAGGCCTTATACTTCAGCCAACTCCAAGCAATTAAATAAATGCTGTCAATGAAATACACAGGGGTTACTTTTGTTTTTTAAATTATGTATGTGTTAAAAATTCTCATACCGTAACATTAGTTTTTGGTAGGTTGGTAGGAATGGGTTGCAAAAGATTAGCAAGGAGACTAGGAGAGTTCAGAAGGCTAGTTTGACAAAATATACAATTTGTATGAGCAATTTCAGGGGTTGCCTACTATGTGCACTTCAGTTTTAGGAGTTTGTTAGCCCTGCAACTTAAGAAGGGAAACCTACTCTTAGGAAGACATTGATATGAGCGTGCCAAAACATTTACTGGGGAGTCTCATTAGATCTCTGCATTCAGAAAGCAGGTGGAATATAATATGCTCTCTACATCTACAGAAACACGGACCATAAATGAAAAATACAGGAAAATGAAATTGTTACAGCAGCCCAGTAATAGACAGATGAGCACCTCCATGTGTTTCAATATTCTCTCTGTATCCAAGGGGAGATACTAATGTGTTACATTTGCACTTAAATGAGAAGGAAAGGCTAGTAAATAGTTAATCTCAAGCTGCAATCTCAACCAATCCGATTTTTTGCAACGGCGACGGAAAAGTCACAAAAATACTGATCATTGCGAAAAAACCGCATTCGGTTGCCTTCGGACTGTTCGTGGATTAGTAAATCTCCCCCTATGAGTCGGCTTCCTGCTCAGATCCACATTCCCAAGGAAGGGGGGGAGTGAGTTCTTTGCATTCTTGAGGGAGGGGGAGCAGGAGAGAGCAGAGATCTGCGTGTCTCTGGCGCAGGAATTACAGACGCAAAAATATTTTCACAGAGAAGTCAGTGCAGCGTTTCTGTGAGTGCTTATGGCTGTATTTACATAGACCTTTCTGATAAAGCTTACGTAGTTTTTACCTTTCTTTCTCCTTTTAATCACAATGGATGAATGCCTAGCCGTACCTCTGTAATGAATGCACCCCCTCATTGTGCAGCTCTCTAGTCTGTAAGGCCTTTAACATGCACAGCTCTCTGCATGTATTTAAACTCTGCTTATTATGTCCAGTATTTTGCATGATCATTGCCCCTTTTTTCTAACTTTAAAGCTATTGTTATTCATGCATACATCCAGCATAGTGGGCAGAACCTGCATAACAAAAGTTGCTTAAACAAAGATCTACATGGCATTGTGAACAGGTATTGTGAGGTTTGCTATCTAAAGAGTATTTCCCTTCTGGGCTGCATTTACATATCTGTGTTTTAAATTACTTGATAGATTTCTTACATTTCTGTAACGTTAGTAGTTTCTGTTATGCATGAATACTTAAATTTTTTGCTGTTCCTGTAAAAATATTAAGTAATTACCACATAATTTACTATTTCCCTGCAGTGGGAAAGGTTGAATGTTTGTTTCAGAAACCCTACTATAGTTTACGTAAATAATCTGTGTAGCTGTGGGGTTAAGCCATTCAAGCTGGAAAAAATGGTATAGGTTACATAGCAGATAATAGATGAGCTATGTAGTTTCTTGTTGTCTTCTACAAAGCTTATCTGTTATCTGCTGTGTAACCTGTGGCTTTTGGCTAGTGCCACATGGGGCAGATTCTCGGCCTGCAATCTACCCCTACACTTTAAAAATCTGAAAGTTGTGCCTGCACCCAAAAGCATTGCTTCAGCTAGGGGGCAGGAACACACAGTATGTCAGGCCAAAACTGCATACTTGAGCAGTTTCCAGCTGAAATACACTGCATGCTCCTTTAAACCAATACTTCCGTGTGCAGGCACAACTTTCAGATTCTTCAAGCATAGAGGTGTATTCTCGGCCTGTGTTTATCCACAGGCCAAGAATCTGCCCTGTGTGGCCTTTCCCCTTTTTTTAATTTTAATAGCTACCCTGTGGCAACACAGCAGCTTTGCTTTAGAAACCCTACTATAGTTCATATAAACAAACACAACTTTTACCAGTGCAGGGCAACAATACATAATATATTAATTACTTTGATGCACTTTTTTGCTGCTACTGTTCCTTTAAGTAGATTGGTTGATAGTGTAGTAGCAGGTTACACCCAAATGTCAGAGTTGAGCCTTCTGTAAATGCTGAGTTCTGTCTTGCACTTCTATTTAAATATTTGGCAGTGTATATGCTAGACTGAGCCCAGTGATGTTGTGCTGTGTTTGACATTTCATAAGCTAATGAGAAAATTGTGTTATTGATGGTACAGTAGCTTGATACCTGCCAGTGTTACAAATAAGCGTAAGCTCCATAGGTTAGGGAATATGCAGACAGGAAGACCGATGCTCTGCAGCGTTAATCTTTTAGTGGAGATCTGTCTTCTAGGATTTTTAATTGTGAATGACTATAACCTTCTCTCTAGAGAGAATACATTAAAATTGCAAACAGGAAATATAATTTTTTCCCCCCCCCCCTGCGCATGGACAATACTGCAGTAAAACTGTTTGTCGACTCAGTCTGGGTTCGGTGACAGTTCTGATGGATGATGTGACCTCTCTGTGAGGAGCTCAGAAAACTTCCTGAACGGCCCTCAGATTCCATTAACGTGCTGCCAGGAGTCACCTTTCCACTACCGAAATAAATGAGAGGCAACAGAACTGAGATATCAATTACAAAATGAATCCTTGTGCTAAATTGGACTAATAAATGGCCCTAATCAAGCATCCATCATCGTTAATTTTGCAGAAGATGAGAAATGAGTGAAATCTCGAGGCTGATGCCCTTCAAACAGGATGTCCGAAGCAGGCAAATATGTATCCAGTAATCTGTCCCATTGCATGAATGTTTGGCTTTGTCTAGTTTTTCCTTTGAAGTGGAACAGTGAAGCCATAAAATCATCTTAATTTCCATAGCTTCTGTTTCCAAATTATCATGTCTGAATGATATCTTACTAGTGGACATCTGCAGTTTTTCATTTTCTCCTGGTTTCAATAAAACAAAAGGGATACAGAAGTAAAAAAGTGGGAGGGGAAATATGTTTATAACAATTCAAGATGATCGAATATGACGGTAACAAGTCTTGACAACAAGTTGTTTTGTTCCTATACACCTGAACCGTAAGAGCAGCTTTGAGTTTCAAGTTTCAAGTTTTATTGTCATATACAAATAACAAGGAAGCATCATTACTGTAATGAAATTTTTTTGACCCGTGTTCCTCCCAAATTTACATAGACAAAAAAAAAATAAATAAATAAAAATATTAAATATAATAAAAGTGAGCAATAAAGGTACAAGTATTTACAATAAAAAAATGCAATGAAATATTTGAAATTGTGCAATGAGGATTTAAAGTGGCTTTGCTTAAAGTGACACTGCGAAGAGTCCAGTAGTTATGGGGAGGCAGAATGTCCGCAGTTCAGAAGCCTGATGGCTTGTGGGTGGAAACTGTCTCTGTATCTGCTGGTGCGGGTCTGGATGCTCCTGTACCGCTTGCCTGATGGAAGGAGCATGAAAAGACTGTGGCTGAGGTCAGAGAGGATCTGCTGCATCTTCCTCCTACAGCGCTGTCTGTACAGGTCCTGCATGGCCGGCAGTTCAGTCCTGGTGGTGCGCTGTGCTGATCTCACCACCCTCTGCAGAGCTTTGTGGTCCAAAGCATTACAGCTGCCATACCAGTTGGTGATACAGCCGGACAGAATACTCTCAATGGTGCATCGATAGAAGTTTGTGAGTATTCTGGAGTCCATGCCAAACCTCCTCAGGCGCCGCAGAAAGAAGGGCCGCTGCCTTGCAGCTTTTGTGATCACACCAACGTGGTGAGACCAACTCAGATCCTCACTGATATTGATGCCCAGGAATCTGAAGCAGCTGACTTTCTCCACCTCTGCTCCCTCAATGTGAATGGGGGTATGGCCTCCTCCCTGCAGTCTCCTGTAATCCACAATGAGCTCCTTAGTTTTGCGGACGTTGAGCAGCAGGTTGTTGTCCCAGCACCATGATGTCAGGGCTCTCACCTCTGCCCTGTAGGCCGACTCATCTCCATCAGAAATGCAGCCGATTGATGATGGTGGTGTCGTCTGCAAATTTGATGATAGTATTGGAGCTGTGTGTTGCTGTACAGTCGTGGGTGAACAGGGTGTACAGCAGGGGGCTGAGTACACATCCCTGGGGGGCTAAGTGTCAGTGTGGAAGAGGTGATGTTTCCGATCCGAACCACCTGAGGTCTGTTTGTCAGGAAGTCCAGGATCCAGCTGCACAGGGAGGAAACGATGTTCATGTCACGGAGTTTCATGACAAGTCTGGATGGTACGATGGTGTTGAAAGCGGAGCTGTAGTCCATGAACAGCATCCGCACGTATGTGTTTCTCTGGTCCAGGTGGGAGAGGGCAGTATGAAGTGCAATTGCTATTGCATCATCTGTAGATCTATTTGACCTGTAGGCAAACTGGAGTGGATCAAGTGAAGCAAGGAGTAAAGATATGATGTGAGCCTTCACTATACGCTCAAAGCACTTCATGGCAATGGAGGGGAGTGCTACTGGGCAATAGTCATTTAGGCAGCTCACATTCATTTTCTTAGGGACAGGGATGATGGTGGTCCTCTTAAAACATGTTGGGACAGCAGACTGGAGCAGGGAAAGGTTAAAAATGTCTGTGAAGACATCTGCTAGCTCATGGGTTCAGGCTTTGAAAACATGACCTGGGATGTAATCTGGTCCTGGAGCTTTCCGTGTGTTTACTTTTCTGAAGTGTTATTGCAGGTGTTAATTGTCCTCAAAGTTGTTGTTTTTTTTTTTTTAATTCTCCTACCCTTTATCCGGTTTTGTTTATTTTAGTTTGTGAAAAGATAATGCATCCATGAGCACAATGCACAAAGAGAAGCCTTACAGCCCTGCATCTTAGGGCCGTGGCAGACGGGGAGATTAGTGGATAAGGGCTGTGGCACACAGGGAGCTTAGTCGCCCACGATATGCCATCCCACCGGTGAGAATCGCCGGTGGGATGGTATACGTGACGCTGCGATCGGCGAAGTTGCCTTGAGAGGAAAATTTGCCGATTTCGACACCACGTATGCAATCCCACCGACTATTTACATTCTCTCCAGTGGGGTGGCATTTTGGGGAGATTTGTCGCGGGCGACTAATCTCCCCGCGTGCCACAACCCTTATGCTTAATTTTCTTAAGGTGGCCATACACATTCAGATTTTAGTCTTCTTCAGATGAACATTCAAGTGTTGACTGTACATTTAAGTACACACACTAGCTTTTGTAATAAAAAAGGGGGGTAATTACCCCTTCCTTTTCCTCCCACTATGCAAAGCTAGTATATGCTATGCACTGCATCCAGTCATAAAGCAAAAGTTAGTTAAGGATCAAATCTCTTAGCTGCGTTTTACTCTGATTTTTTTTTTTTTTTTTTTTTACAAGAAATCTGCTCTGCAATCCCTCAGAGCTCTGCGCATTTATCTCAGAAATGGGTCACAGATTCTCCTTCTGGTCCAGTGCCAAGGAGCCAATGAAGCTGATTTTACAATGAACTGCAGAGTCTTTGGCCTAGTTGTAAAAATTATTGAATGCCTGTGCCCTAAGCTGCATCTAGAATACATACATATACGTTTCTAAATCGCCAAGATTTTCTATAGTGATGCAGTGTGGGTTCCACATTCAATTTAAAGTGTTCAATTTAATTTTAAGGATCCTGGGAAATACACAAGCATTTGGCTTGAGACAAATTATAATAATTATAATATTTTCTTAAATTTATAGTGCCTATAGTAGAATAAGTCTCTGCATGTTTCACTGCCCCTCCGGGAAATTCCATATAGAATAACCTGCCGAATTCAGGAAGATGTGTAGTTATACTAAACCTTGAGGTGCATTCTTCATTATGGGTGTTAAGGCCAAAAATATCATGTAGGTCTTATGCTTCAATATTATCAAGATATTCAATCAATAGCATAGCTTAACTATATATCTATAATATATATATTTATAATAATGATATATATTTATAAATATATATATATATATATCTATCTGCATACATATACATCCATGCTACGTGCAAATATAAATAAGTCAAGGTAAGAGGGAGTTAATCTCCTGTTTCTTGAGCTGTAGGCTATTAAGACATTGCTACAGTTTTTGTACTTAAGAAAAGTTAGGATACTTATACAAACTTTGCCTAGAGATTGTGCTAAATGCCCAATTAAGGATAAAATGCCTTGCTGACCAATCAAAATAAGTGACCTGATGATGCTATGGTACCAGGTTAATAAAAAGTATTGTAATCAGTTTGGGAGGAGATCTCTCCAGACTACCAAATGCTTTTGTATTTTCTGTGTTGGATCTAATAAATCTTCCTTCTCTGATGAAATACTTAAAGGAACAGTAACACTAAAAAATGAAAGAGCTTTAAAGTAATAAATATATAATGCACTGTTGCCCTGCACTGGTAAAACTGGTGTGTTTGCTACAGTAACACTACTATAATTTATATAATAAGCTGCTGTGTAGCCACGGGGGCAGCCATTTAAGCTGGAAAAAAGGAGAAAAGGCACAGGTTATATAGCAGATAACAGATAAGTTCTGTAGAATACAATAGTGTTTTATCTGTTATCTGCTATGTGCCTGTGCCTTTTCTCCTTTGAATGGCTGCCTCCATGGCTACACAGCAGCTTATTTATATAAATTATAGTAGACTTTCTGAAGTAAACACACAACTTTTACCAGTGCAGGGCAGCAGCACATTATATTTTAGTTATTTTATACACTTTCATTTTTTGGTGTTACTGTTCCTTTAATGCGACTTGGCTGAAGTTCCGTGGGTACTTCATCCCTGGGTTATCAGAACCCAACATGGGCTAACGAGTAGCATGTGATCTGCATGTGTCAGCACTGATGGAAAAGAGCTGAATATACTTAAAGCAAGACTTTAACTGCTCTACTGTTTGGTTCATATTTTTACTTGTACTTGTGAGCCACATCTAAACGTAAAAAAAAAAAAAAGTTGAAGAGCAACACAAACATGCAAAAAACTCCCCAGGGGTTACCAAATATAGACTGTAATTGGCTTTTGGAAGCCCCTATGTGGACTGGAAGCCTACAGGATGCTCTGTTTGGTAGTACTTGTGGTTTTTATGCAACCAAAACTTGCCTCCAAGCCAGGAAATCAAAAATAAGCATCTGCTTTGAGGCCTCTGGGAGCAATATTCATTGGGTTGGTGAAGAACATGTTGCTCACAAGCCACTTGGGGGATTACTGGCTAAAAAGAAGCTGTTTGCTTGTTTACAACACTCTTATTTAATTTTAGGAAGGGAATAGCAAATATCTGTCCACCATTGTGTCTGTAGAAAGAAATGTTGTTCCATTTCTCAGAAGGATTTAATTCCATGCCTAATTCACTTCAATAATTTAGGGGGAAAATACCAGTAGTGAATTTACAACTCCAGGAGCATATTTGTTCATTTTATTCCGGTTCCCTGACTAGTTAAAAGGGTGTTTTCTATGAAATATCCGGGAACATTAATTGTGAAATAGTTGCTGTTTTTTTTCCTGCTTAATAATGTATTACTAGATTCATCATTTTCAACAAGCTTGTTGGAGTGAAAATGTATTTTCATAGGGTGGACTCATTGATGTACAGATATTGTTTAAGGGAATGCCTAAATCTGCTGGAAGAAAGCTTAATTGCTGCATATTTATTATCATGGTTAATATCTTCCACGTACTGTCATTAATGCAGCATTTGATATGATCAAAATGATATATGCTTCCTTTTGCATACTGTTAGGTTGTTGAAATGTTGATATATGATAGCCTGAACAATCTATCTTAGGAAACCAAAAAGCATCAGAATGCTTAGTTGCCACAGACTGGTGTAGTTATAGATTAGCGTTCCTATGGGAACATTTTTAGTGCCTCCTACAATATGCAGCTACAATGATTACGACCCCTGCTAATATCCTTTTGTTATATAATGCGGTGGCTTAAGTATAGATTCCTCTCTGGCTACATGATTCACCAATGTAATTAAATGTATCTAAATTGTAAAACATCAGCAAATCATTAAACTAATCATGTGGAGCTCACTGGAAATGTAATTGACTTGGTGTTAAGATCGGAAGTAAATAAACCAGTAATTTTATGTGAGGTGACATTTTTATTTAGGTTTAGGTTTGCCTTCACTGATTCAGTTATACTGTTTCCCTTATTGATATAAAAGGATGTGTAATAACGTTCTATTATAGGCAGCTGAGGTATCTGGTAAAACACAACTCAGTCGATAAAATCAGTGTTTAAAAAAAAAAAAAAATACCTATACCCCCCAGAATGACTACTTAACCAACAGTTTATATCATGCTAAGTGACCTATTAAAGGATTACCCAAAGGCCACATACTACTAAAGATTTTTATGAAAATGGTCTAATTCGATGAAGCAGGGTTTTATAAATGAGCCGTTTTAATCAATATATTTTATAGAAACTTATATTGTTTGGTGGGTATAGTTTCCTTTAACATTACTCTTGACTTTTCTGCATAGAGATAAAAACAAACTTTGTAGCCTTAAATTTTTGCTATGCAAAATTGTATCAAATTTGAAATGATTAGCAAGCCGTTTGTGAACAGCCACCCTCAGGGCTCATACTCACAGGCATTTTGCCCTGCGTTCCCCTATGGTGGTGGTCTCCTGCGTTTCATCACCGGGGAGCGCAGGACAAGAAGCAATCCATTGTTTTTTATGGGCTGTACTGACAGGTCAATGTAAGCATCATATGCAGGTGGAAAACATCATGTTGTTTACATGTGCCTGTCCGTACATCCCAGTAAGAAAGTGTGGATTGTTTTTCGTCCTGTGGAATGTAGGAGAACTCCATCACAGGGAACGCAGGGCAAAACCCCCATGTGTATGAGCCCTTAGATCAGTGCTGTCCAACTTCTGTGGTACCGAGGGCCGGAATTTTTGCGACCTACGTGGAGGAGGGCCGATAATGGAAGCCAGTTCTGACCACTCCCCTTTTTGAAACCGCACCCACTTGAAACCACACCCGTGTTATCACATGACCATACCCATATTAATGGTTGTAGTACAGCAAAAAACCTGCCATACTCTGCCTTCCCTACCCTGCCTGTGTGTGCCATACTCTGCCTTCCCTACCCTGCCTGTGTGTGCCATACTCTGCCTGCCCTACCCTGCCTGTGTGTGCCATACTCTGCCTGCCCTACCCTGCCTGTGTGTGCCATACTCTGCCTGCCCTACCCTGCCTGTGTGTGCCATACTCTGCCTGCCCTACCCTGCCTGTGTGTGCCATACTCTGCCTGCCCTACCCTGCCTGTGTGTGCCATACTCTGCCTGCCCTACCCTGCCTGTGTGTGCCATACTCTGCCTGCCCTACCCTGCCTGTGTGTGCCATACTCTGCCTGCCCTACCCTGCCTGCGTGTGCCATACTCTGCCTGCCCTACGCTGCCTGCGTGTGCCATACTCTGCCTGTCCTATGGCACACACAGGCAGCATACGGTGACACAATGCTGGCACTGCTCCTACAGTCTGCAAAATAACTATATATTAAACTTTTTAGTTGCAGTACCACCTCAGTATATGTTCTTTTTGTAGTGTGCAGGGTTTATTTGTGGGTGTCTGAGGTGTGAACAGGGGAACAATGTGGGTGATTACAGCCTGAGCCTGAAGTGTGAACACTGCAGGGGGTGAACAATACAGAGATTAAAAAGTGTGAACAGTACAGGGGATTACATATTTAAACAATACACAGGGATTACAGCCTGAATCTGAGGTGAGAACCATGCAGGGGGGCAGTTAATCTCAGTACTGATACCATTTAAAGTTTACACAAGAGTAAGCCATCAAAGCGGCCAGACAGGTGGTGGGCGGGCCGCCAGTTGGACAGCACTGCCTTAGATAATTCATCCGTGTTTTACACTTGTTGTATTTAGTAATGAGTGAGGATAATAGCCTTTTTTTTTTTTTAGGCTAATGCCACGCGGGCTTATTCTCAGCAAGCCGAACAAATTTAGCCTACATGAATGGATGGAATATGCTCAGGTGCAGGCACATGTAGCCGATATCCACCAAAAAACGCAAGACTATGTATTTTCGACGGATAACGGCTACATGTGCCTGAACTAGAGCGTATTCCTTTCATTCGGGTGCAGGCACAGGTAAGAGCTTATGCCGTTATTTTTGGCAAGTGTTTTTCGGCTTACCAAAAATATACGCCATATGCTAATTGTGGCATTAGCCTAATTTTCTGCAATATTACCAAAATGGCAATTTTATAAATGGATTTTTTCAATTTCTACTTCTATATACTTCACAGAAGCATTATATGCCTGATTCTGACGTTTCAGAAATAGCCAGCACTACACATTAGAACTGCTTTCAGGTAACCTATTGTCTCCAGTTACATGGGAGTAGGAGTCCCAAGCCGGACTTGAATTTCTTACTATTGAGTGCTATTCTGATATATACCGGGAGCTGCTATTTTGCTACTTTCCCACTGTTTTGCTGATAGGCAGTGTGACAGAAGTTTGTCA
The DNA here is from genome assembly GCF_000004195.4 of Xenopus tropicalis. NCBI lineage: Eukaryota > Metazoa > Chordata > Amphibia > Anura > Pipidae > Xenopus > Xenopus tropicalis. The sequence continues at coordinate 83,172,634 of NC_030683.2, forward strand.
GAGCACAGATCACATGGTTGTGACACCCTAGGAAAGGAAGAATATGGCTTGCCCCATGTTAAATTTCAAAATGCAATATGAAAACAATGCTTTCAATACAGGATTCTACTGGAGAAGCTCTATTATTGCGTTTTGAAAAGAAAGTTTTCTCATGACAGTATTACTTTTTAAATGTGAGCATTAGTCATGTGAGTTATTGGACTGGTGCAACTTTTGCACATCACTACGCAACCCTCTAAATATTTAAGCTTTATATTATTCTTCATTAACTTGCAACATGTAAAGTAGAGCTTATTGTGTAAATAATAGCCCCTTGTGGCCTAATTAAGTATCTTTTGTTAGTCTGGTCCTGTTCCTTTACGTTTTAGCTCTCTTGGAGCTTAGGAGAAGTAATTGATGCTATGAAATAAATTGCAATTAGCTCTTTAATTAAGGGCAGGCTGATAATGAGGGTGCTATGCAAGTTCTGTCCTCTGTTTCAAAATCCCTGGGAATGAGTGAGACCTTTGTCACTGATGAATACTCATTAACCCTGTGACCTCCTCATAGCTCTGTCCAGTCTCCTTGTTGTGCAGATGACCACATTAGCTGGCTGGAGTTCAAAATATATATTGGTTTCAGAAATTCATTTCTCTGCCACTCTGAGAGACTTTCTATTCCTATTCCTTTTACTTTCTAATGCAAGTTTCCTGCTTTTTTCTTTTTATGACTAACAAAGTTACTGATTTAGTCAGCTGACACATGTTCAAATATGGAATCCATAAAGCTTTGGCCCTGGTTGTTTTTTGTTTATGGTTTTGTATGCAGCATCATGCCCGAAGTCTTCTAAATTAATATGAACGGGTAAAAATTAAGAATTGCTTGAGCTTGAAGGCTTGAACAGTCATATATAGGCCCCTTAGCTAGGGTTGCTCTTGGTTATTGAAGTTTGTGGTATCGTTATGCCTACATTGAAAGAGTGCTTAAAGAGACCTTTAGAAAGAAGGTTATAGATAAATTGGGGAAGGGATTTTAAAACATCACCAAACATTTTAACATCAATGATTCTACTGGAAGATAATTTACAAGAACAGATTTCAAACAACTTCCTACCTGCCCAGGCCCAGTTATCCCGGCAATTTCATCCTAGGAGCAAAACCCAAGAATTTCATCAGGGGAGCTACAGGTAGCGCTCACCACTGTTGGTTTAAAAATGCCTCATTAGAGTCTACACATATTCAGTATACATAGGAGAATATGTGGAACCCTAATACCAGGAGTAAACCTTTACTTTTAGAAACAAAATCTGTACAAGATTAAAGTTTTTGCCAGAAGTCTGGGTTTTTTGCCTAGGTATATATGGTCAATGTCCTTTTTGCCAAACTTTTCTCCTGTGGCCAAATAATATTTCACCAGAAGTGCCTGATAACAACTGTTATGGCTGCTTTGCTGCATTATGGGCTGACCAGCTTGTCTTAGAATCCACTATCAATTCTTGATTCATAGAGGACACTTAAGGATAATGTGAGAACATTAAAAAATCATGGAACTAAATCTTATTGAGATGCTGCTAGATGAAGAAAACCTTTAAACCTTGCACAGCTGAAAAAAAAATCTGAATGTTGGAAATTTCTCCCAATTAACGCGAGGGGCTTGTAAATGGTTATAATAAGCATCTACTTATTTCTTTTATTTTTTTTTGCCGGTGGGGGTGGTGCCAACTATTTGAGCAAGGGATGTACTTACTTTTCAACAGAAGCAAATTTTTTGTTGAATAAATGACTGCAATGTCAGTTACATTATCTTTATATACTGTTTGAATAAAGATCTGATATTGATATATCCACATAAATTGGAAACTTAACATGAGTGTACTTAAAACTTTTAAGTAAAAAAAAAACTACAAAGTGGTTTCAAAGCACTTCATTAGCTTCTGCTCCTTAAAGGAGAACTAAACCCTAAAAATGCTATATTTTAAATAGCGAACTTACAGCACTAGCCTAAAACTTTAACAATGATCTGGACCTTTACAGTTGTCACAGGAACTTCCCATCTTGAATTCAGTTAGGTGCCACTCACACTCACATGCTCAGTCCATTATTACAAAATGGAAGGTTTACTTTTATATATTTTATATAATATATAAAAGTAAACCATCCATTTTGTAACACTCTTAATGAGTGGTATTTCAAATGCATCTCTTTCTAATGTTCTGGGTTCTTCTTTCTCATTTAGAACAGTAAAGGAGGCAGAGAATGGAATGATTCTGTTTGTTTGGCTTCTGAGATCTGGTGTATAGGGCACCCTAATGCTGTACGCAGTGAGGTTTGATCTCTTTCCATGCCCCATAATCCTGTTACTGTTTCTAATTCTATCCACTATAAGACATGTCTGCATGAATGCTATGCCCTAATGATGCGGGATTCCTGTGTTTCCATGGAAACATAAAGGGGAGATTAGAATGTGTCCATGCTTTTATGTGGTCTGGCATTTCTAGCCCCATATAGAAACATTTCTAGCCTTTGAACTTTCTCACAAATGCTCTTGCTTGTATGCTCTATTAAATGAGAGAGAAATGCTTTATAGCTGTTTAATGGTGTACTGTACAACTCATGTTAAAGATGGTGGGTATGTATGTGTATATATTAGAGAAAAGAAGCCGGAAATCACGCGTAAAACAAAATATCTTGCCTGGATGCAGTCCCAAGAAAATAGGTGAATACAGAATCCATCCATACACCTCCATATAACATAATATTAATTCACCTTCATACATTGATGCTTGTGCCGTTATGTAATAGCACCTGAGGCTTCAGGAATCTCCAGACCACAAGAGTTCTAACCTTGACTATGACAATTTATGTCGGATAAATGTATTTTTTGTCCTGCCGGTAATTTGGAGCATCGGTACAGTTTATTTTCTCACATGTAACCCTATAACTTTATTTTCTGTACAGTTTTTGAAATACGGTATACGTTAATTTTGCGCATGTTTCATTTATCTTTTTATTAAGGAGCCTGTAGAGTTATTATCTCACCCAATACTTTGAGACTCGTTATGTGTGATTTTTGGGAATTATTTTTTAAATATTTTTTTAAATGTTTTTTTTTTTTGTGTTCAGTAATGTTGGGATATCTGTGGGTTTGCACTTTGGGGGGTAGGTTTTGATGTCATCACGTTTGTTGTGATTGATTGTTATACTTTCACACCACTGTCTGTTTTCCCGCGAAACACAAAATATAAGGTCCGTGTTTATTTCACTGTGTAACTTTGACAAAGGCTGGTGTTGCAGCCGAAACATCAGTTGTCGTGCCTCTTCAATTAAGCTTTCAAAAATGAACTTTGAGATATATATATATATATATATATATATATATATATATATATATATATATATATATATATATATATATATATACATACACACACACACACACACACACACACACACACACGCTGGCTCTCATTGTATGTACATTTGCAGTTTCAATCCCTTTTCTGTGGTGTGCTATCTATATTGGAAATATATATATATATAATATATATATACAAAGTTGCAACTGCCCGGGTGCTCATGCAAGAAAATACAAATAAAGGAGCAATAAAGGCTAGCACTCATGGGACTTTGTAAAGTAATATATCAACAAAAATAAATGATATGCAAAAAAAAAAAAAAGTATGGCTACATGGTTTTTATTGATCCAACATTTCAGTTCACAACAGGAACTTTCATCAGGGAAATAAAAACCATGTAGCCATACTTATTTTTTATTTTTATTTATTTTTTTTTATATAATATATAATATATACCTGGTCACAACTCCCTCTGCTCCTTGCAGCGGCAGGCAGCACCCCCAGCCCCTCTGGGACTTCCTCACACAGGCAGGCAGCCTTCCTGCTCTGTGCCCTGCTCTGAGAGTGGACACCTTTCTGAGTGACTCCTTCACACTGAGCGGCACCCAGGTGTGGGAGCACGCACCTTTTTACCTCTCTAGGCAGCGCCTCTCTCAGCTGCCTCATAATTAGCTGACTGAGAAGGATTATTAACCCTGTCTGCACAAAGAATCCCCCTGCAGTCCACTTCACACACCTCAAATATACTTTCTCTTCTATTTTTAGAAAAGACTGCTGTGTTTCCTAACCACACTGTCACAATTGCGCGCATATATAATATGATATAATAATATCCACAGGACCCCAGTATTCTGGATAATAGATCCCACTCCTGTACCTGTACCTTTTGGAATAGTGTTTTCACCTGACCTATCCTCATCTTGCACATTTTCATTGTTGGAATTCACGGTTTGATCCAGCTCAGGCTGTGGAAAAGCCATCAGCGTAGTAATCAAGTTGTGTGATAGAGGTGACACCTCAGTGTCACAGTTTACAGATAGCAAGGTCTTATGAGGCTGACACTCAAGATGTTATTTATATCATCACTCAAAGTTCATCTTATTTATAATACTGAGGTAAACTGCCAGTAACTGGAGGAGTTGTATATGAAAAATACTCCTCAAAATAACATATAAATACATGTTTCCATACTGGTGGGAAAACCCTATTGGGATTTAATTCTTTTGAAATATTCATTTAGTAGATTTAAGCTATTGTGTACAAATTACAAAAAGGTCCCTTATCGGAAAAATTCCAGGTCCCAAGAAGTCCAGATGATAAATCACATACCTGTACTATCTGTGATATCTGTTTTTTAACAGCAGAATTTCCAGGAACCAGTTTCCAAACTTGAGTGTCAATTGGAGATTTCAGGAGTGTGTACAATTGAAGCCCCACTTGCAGAAATATAGTACCAGGCACTGAAATAATAGAATAAGCAGGGAATTGGGATTAAGCAGGTTCTGAGTCTTTACTCATGCTAAGGGGAATGTTTTTAGCAGGCATGGGGTAAATCTGCAGATAGCTGGTTCAGTATTGGTTCTGATGTTCTAGCAGGCTCATTCCAAACGGTTTACAGCTTTGTGACTTAAAGTGGACATGTCACCCAGACATAAAAAGCTGTATAATAAAAGTCCTTTTCAAGTTAAACATGAAACCCAAATTCATTTTTATATTAACGCATCCAACCCCATTATAAAGGCATTTAAAAATCCCAGCTGTCAATCGTATATTGCTTGCCCCGCCTCTATGCCTTAGGCATAGAGGCAGGGCAGACAATAACTTTAGCTTTCCATTCAGCACTACCTAGATGTCACTGCACATCTCACGTTCCCCCTCCCTCCTCATCATCTAATTTTATAGCCAGTGCATGGGCATAGGCATCAGTTCCCCCTTTCTGGCAAATAAACAAGATTTTGGCATGATACAAAGCTTGTCTTCAGTGTCCACAAAATGGTGCCTGCCTGCTTGCTTTGACTGAGTAATTCCACCACGGAATGAAACAAGATTTATATTATTTATATAGAGTAAGTAAAGTTTATTTTGCTCAACTAACAATATAGAAAATAATTTGGAGTTATTTCTTAGGGTGACAGGTCCCCTTTAAGTGTATCCTATAAAACATAGTCACTGCAGTGTATCATTAATCCGTCATACTAAATACTAAAGCTGGCCATACAGGACAGGTTCTGTTGGGCAGTTTGGCCTATTTTGTCCCTCCTGTATGATTGTGTTATCATCTGACCAAACATGTTAAAATTTGATCTGCCAAAGAACCATGTCAGGAATGCATGGTGTACTGGCACCAGAAACAAAAATTAGTTTATGCATGAAAATATACCTGGTATACCCATGTCTCCTGAATGTGCTAATACCAAATATATATAGTTTTATGGAGATTTCTCACTTGCATAGGTCAAAAACTCCCAGCAGTACACTACCAAATTTCCAAAGCACTGCTCCAGAAAGCTGAATACAGTAGAACCCCCAATTTACATCCCCGGATTTTAAGTTTTCCCGCTTTTTACACCGTTTTTTTGTGGTCCCACCAATTTTAATGCATTCCTATGGGCTCTATTCCCGGATTTTACATATGAATTTCCCACATTTTACACTGTTTTTATCATGCCTCTCCCTAGCAAATCGCTTAGTTTTAAGGTAAAAATACAGCTTACTTTAGGAATTAAAGTTTCCCCCATGTCTTGCGATCACAGGTGCCATCTTAGGAAGGTAAGTGTCACCTCTATCGCGAGAGTTGCACAAGTATGAGGGACAGCTGTACAAGGTGCAGATTTTTAAAAGAGTACAGATTTTTGTTTCAGTGCTGTACAGTATTCTTTACGCATCTTATTAGTTTATAGTGATATTCAAACTTTTAGCAAACACATGCATTAAATGCAAAATGTTTTACAGTACTGTTAAAAGCTGTTTCAGTACTTCTGCTAAAACCTGTGAAATAACTCAGTAAAGGAACTGTGTTGCAAATAAAAATTTATTCCTGTACTTATTTCCTTTAAATCATTGACATTTATGTGTCCTTAACACATTTCCCTGATTTTACATCTTTTTTTCATGGTCCCCTTAAAAAATGTAAAATGGGGGTTCTACTGTACTTTAGATTTTAAGGCCAAAAATTCCACTAACAGAAGGTTTATCCCAGAAAATTATACATTTTTAGAAAGAACAGATTCTGGGGAATCCAGAATAGGTAGAACTGTCTGTCTACTCCAAACTACCAAGTTGCAATGCTTTCCTAAAGTTATTTTATCAACATTTTGGACACTTATAATCTATAGTATCTTATCTCCTCAAGGTCATAAAGTAACCAGATAAAACACCCTAAATATGAACGCCAGGGGTCCACTGAACAGTTTGATGCAAAATATGTATAGGTTTACCTAAGTATGTGGCATGTGGGGGCCCCAATGTGAACATTCCCCCATATGATCTATCATTTCTGTAATTTCAGCTTCTGCAAAATCAACACATTTACATCATTATATGTGGGATAAAGCTAGTAAAAAGTACATTCACCCAGAAAGTCATATATTTTTGGAACGTACACATTCCCCTGAATCTAAAATGGGTACCCATGTCTTTCTACTCCACAGTACCAAGCCATAAAGCTTTCCTAAGTTTGATGATTTTTATGGCATTTCCAAAAATCACCTCAACTTCCACTATGCAACATCTTATTTTCTACAGGTCATTAGGTACCAAGATAAAACACCCTAAATATCAACCCCAGAGGTCTACTGAACAGTTTGATGCCCACTGTACATAGGTTTATTAAAGCACATGGCACTTAGAGAACCCCAAATATACCTTGTGCACACTAATTTCATGGCTTATCTTTACCTAATTCATAAACACACGGCAGTTTTATGAGGGGTAGAAGCTGCAGAAATGTAGGGTGACTCCTAAAAACCCTATATTTTTTTAAATGTACACATTCTGACAAATCCAGCAAGGGTAAAGAGTCCTGTCTACACCAAAGTACCAATCTGCAAAGCTTTCCTAAAGTTGGTGGTTTTTATGACATTTCAGAAAATCGCATAAAAATGTTGCAGTTTGCTGCATTTATCTCACACAATTTCTTGCATACTATAGCAAATCACCCCAAATAGGAACGCAAGAGGTCTACTGAACAGTTTGATGCCCAATATGCATAGATATACCAAAGTCTGTGGTGTGTACTGAACCCAAAATGAAAATAGCGCATATGGATTTCTCGCCAACTCACCTTTTGCACACAGAGCTCCCTGACAGCTTATTATGTGCCGTAACCCCCCCAACTATACAGAGACCCCCAGAAAACCATATATTTTTGGAAAGTACACATTCTGATGAATACAAAATAGATAGTTATTTTTGTACACCAAAGTTACACATGGCAAAGCTATGCTAAAATCAGATCAGGAACACTAATATAGGGATAAAAATGCAATAAAACCACAAAAATTGTGCAAATCAATGAAGCGAGAAATAATTAACAGTTTTTAGGGAAAAAAAATTAAAGTAAAATGAAGAAAAAAAAAATTTAAAAAAAGTTTTTCTGAGTTTGTGTATACATGTGCACATGTAAAAGTTGTGTATATGAGTGTGCAAAGTGGGGGGAAAAAAAACCTGTGCTAAATTGTGTTGTATGTGTGTATAAATGTATGTAAGTGTGTGTAAAAGTGTGTATAAATAAAAATAAAATCGCACTTACCTGTCCTGAAGATCAGATTGCTTGCCTGCTCCTCCATGCTGCAGTCCTGGGGAGGAAGTAGGTGGGAGGCGGCGCTGGGGGGGGGGGGGGGGGGGGGGGGGGAGAAGTAGGAAGCAGTACAAACCTCAGATGCGACCGCAGGACCAACCCTCCAACCCCTTCGGCTCGTTTCCGAAGGGGTTGGGGGCACATCTGTCTCTCCGTCGGTGCAGAGAGAATTGCTTAGCTTGTAATAACGTAGGTTCTACGTTGTTGGCAGATAACTGCTTTTTTTAAAACAACGTAGTACCTACTTTGTTGGCAGGGAAAGGGTTAAGGGATAACTAGTTGCTTTATTTACCTATAGCTTTTAAAACTAATTAGAAAATCTTTTATGATTGGCACTAAAAATCTTTTATGAGTGTAAGCTCTGCAGGACACTCTGCTTTTCTGACTACTAAGCACCAGATGGCAAAGAAGTCCTGTTAATGATAGGGTGAAATAGATGCCTTATATTACACTTAATCATGACCATCTGCCACCCAAAAAAAAAACCCAAAACAAAATGATCCTTAGGTGATCCCTTTGCTTAAGGTGAGTTCTCATTTGCTATGTGAAGGTAAATATAGTAAATATTGCTGCTTCCAAATGTCAAATTTGTGACAAGATGAATACAATGGGAAATAGTTGTTATATTCCACAGGAAGAATCTTTTTATACATTTCAAACATATAGACCTTACTGTATTATAGACAGTGCTGTTACTGTCAGCAGTATAGGCTTTTTAATTACTGGGGGTTTGTGTGGGTATTTTTTTTTTTTTTGGGGGGGGGGGGGGGTTGTGGTATTTGAGATGTCTAAGGCCTTTGAGTTGATAATGTTACAGATTTGAGGCCTTGGTAATAAATAAGAACTAGAACCCCACAAGTGCTATATACTTACCTTTTTGTCTGGACCCATTTAATTTGTCTATTTTTATAAACACGCACGCGTGCACATGTTCCGATAAGGGCAGACCACTAAGTCTATACAAATGGCAAGCATGCAATTTAACTAAAGTTGCACCAAATATGGTCCAACTTTGTACATTGCTTAAAATATTATTAGACAAAAATAAACAACCTGAAAGGTATGCTTTGGACCGATTGCTTCATGGGACTAATTAAGCTGGCCATACACGGGCAGATCCGCTCCCTTGGCGATGTCGCCAAGCGAGCTGATCTTCACCCGATATCCCCACCTACGGGTGGCGATATCGGGGAGGCATGTAGGTGAATTCGATCGTTTGGCCCTGGGGCCAAACGATCGAATTCTGCATGCGGGAATGGGGCAGTCGGTTCGGGGACCGCATCAACAAGCCGATGCGGTCCCCGATCCGACTGGATTTTCTAACCTGGCCGATCGATATCTGGCCAATTTCAGGCCAGATATCGGTTGGCCAGGCCCCTCATTTCTGCCCCTACACGGGCTGATAAGCTGCCGAGTCGGTCCAAGGGACCGATATCGCCAGCTTCTATCGGCCCGTGTATGGGGGCCTTTAACATCAGAGACAAACAAAGGGCCAAACATTGAATATGGCTGCCTTTCTGTTTTTCTCAATGAATATAACAGCAGGAAGTGACGAGGTCCTCTTTCCTTCCTCACTTGCTGATGCACTCGCTAATGTAGTGTATCAGCACATTAAATTTACAAAACTTTTCCTAAACTGACCAACATCCATAGTATCGGATATCTGTCTAGATCAGCAGACCCCCTATACACATACTAATACGTTTTGTACTGATATTGATCTGTGTATGTCCAGCTTCAGTCCGATCGGAGTTGCATTCATCTGACTTGAATCAGGTGTGCATGAGGGTTAAAAGATAATGGAATGCATGGGAACATGTATATGAACATGTTATTTGCATGTCTCTCACAAACCTGAACTTTGTGTGCTGTGATTGGTTTATAATCTCTGTAAAGCAATGTGGAATATGTTGGTTCTATTTATAGACAGAAGATTAATCTGTAGTTGCAGGTATTATGGGTGCAGCCTTAACTTGATTGTGTGGCTAGATTTTTAAAGCTGGTTGTGGGTCACATTTAGATATTTAACAGGAAGGCTAATAAATTGGATCACTTCTGTATGTTTTGAGAGGTTGATTCTTGTATATTCTTTTCATACTTTAGTGCATTTTCAGAATTTGCTCCCTATACAACCATCTCTTTCTTGTCAGCACGCCGATGAAGGGAAAATGTGCGGTTTGTAAGCTGTGCTTTTGTGTGACCCCCAGTCTTGGAGACATTGCTCTGTATGAATAGTGGAGATTGCTCGTTAAGTAGAGAGAGGTGCTGGGCACATTTCATTCCGGTTTCTTTTGTGTGCTTTCTCTTGCTCGGTTTCTGTGTGGACGCTGCCAGCCTCCCATTAACACTGGAGCCAAATGACTGTCAGCTGGGTCCCTGTACTTCCTATTCCTCTGTGTGTTTAATGAGTTTGCATTGTGTTGGACTCTGCACTCAGTCCTTTCCTGAGAACTGCAAGGATGCCAGAGAAAGACAAAGCAATTCACGCACAGGATCACTATCTTTATACATATTCGAATTTTCAAATTTCGAATTTTCAAAATGATATTCCCAGTCTACCAGTCATATAGGGAGCCAGAATGTACATTATGGCTTGTATCTGAGGGATTATTTGATTTTCATATGATCTTAAGTGCCACACTTGATTTGTATTTGTTATTATATCCCATGGTATTAAGTGCTTTCATTCAATGTTGTTGCTTTCTTTTTGCTCAGGTTTCATACAATGGATGTTACTCTACATTTCCATAGTCTATGGAAACACTCTGTACTAATATAATATGTGTGTGCATATGAAAAAGTTTGGGAACCCCTCTCAGCCTGCATAATAATTTACTCCACTTTCAACAAAAAAGATAACAATAGTATGTCTTTTATTTCCCAGGAACATCCTAGTACTGGGGTTTGTTTTCTGAACAAAGAATTTTAATGAAACATTATTTAGTTGTATGAAATTTATATAAAATGTGAAGAACTGACTTTGCAAAAATTTGGGTACCCTTGTTATTTGGCTAATTTGAATGCATGTAACTGCTCAGTACGGATTACTAGCAACACCAAATTGGTTGGATTAGCTTGTTAAGCCTTGAACTTCATAGGCAGGTGTGTCCAATCATGTGAAAAAGTATTTAAGGTGGCTAATTGCAAGTTGTGCTTCTGTTTGACTCTCCTACTGAAGAGTGATACCACGGGATCCTCAAAGCAACTCTCAAAAGATGTGAAAACAAAGATTGTTCGGTATCATGTTTAAGGGAAAGGCTGCAAAAAGCTATCTCAGAGGTTTAAACTGTCCATTTCAACTGTAAGGAATGTAATCAGGAAATGGAAGGCCACAGGCACAGTTGCTGTAAAACCCAGTTCTGGCAGGCCAAGAAAAATACAGGAGGGGCGTATGCAGAGCATAGGGAGAATGGTCACAGAAAACGCAAAGATCACCTCCACCTCTAAAGACCTGCAAGAACATCTTGCTGCATATGGTTTATCAGTACATCGTTATACAATTCAGTGCAATTTGCACAAAGAACATCTGTATGGCAGGTTGATGAGAAAGAAGCCCTCTCTGCACTCACGCCACAAACAGAGTCACTTGTATGCAAAAGCTCATTTAGACAAGCCAGAGTCATTTTGGAACAAAGTGCTTTGGACTGATGAGACAAAAATGTAGTTATTTGCTCATAACAAAAAGTGGTTTGCATGGCGGAAGAAGACCATAGCATTTCAAGAAAAACACCTGCTACCTACTGTCAAATATAGTGAAGGTTTCATCATGCTGTGGGGCTGTGTGGCTAGTTCAGGGACTGGGGCTCTTGTTACAGACGATGGTCGGATGAATTCAACCCAGTATCAACAAATTTTTCAGGATAATGTTCCAGCAACAGTCACAAAGTTGAAGTTAGGATGGAGCTGGATATTCCAACAAGACAATGACCCTAAACACAGTTGGAAATCTACAAAGGCATTTATGCAGAGGGAGAAGTACAATATTCTGGCCGTCACAGTCCCCCAACTTGAATATCATTGAAAATATATGGGATAATTTGAAGCAGGCTGGCCATGCTTGCCAGCCATCAAATTTAACTGAACTGGAGAGATTTCGTATGGACGAATGGTCAAAAATACCGCCATCCAGAATACAGGCACTCATCAAAGGCTATAGGAGGCATCTACCTGCCAGCCTACAGGAAATCTGGTTTTTAAGACTCCAAAACTTGCCTCCAAGCCAAGAATTCAAAAATAAGCACCTGCTTTAAGGCCACTGGGAGCAATATCCAAGGGGTTGGAGAGCAACATGTTGCTCACGAGCCACTGGTTGGGGATCACTGCTCTAGCGCAAAGGTTTGCTGGATTCCCCATATCTTCACAAAGTGTACCCAGCACACATGTTACGGCTTCACAAGGGTCCAATCATGGACTTGAGCATATTATATAATGTTAAGCCCACTGTATTTTCCCACATTTAGCTACAGATTAGCCTGCTACTTTAACAAGCAAGAATTTTTTTAATTTGCTGCTGTCATTCTATGTCACTCCTTGACATGAAAACAGTCAACATAATGCTGTTTTAGAATGGGATTGCTGCTGCAGCTGCCCAGTTAAAGGCTTTTTCAGATGTTCAGCAGTTGCTGTACACCCACGGGGTGAAAACCCGTCATGTAAATAAATAAATAAATCACAATTGTCTTCAGTAGCTCATGTGAACCGGAAGTTGGAAATTGTTCCAATAATAAACAATCAAATTTAAATCCAGTTTTAGTGAACTTTTAAATTCAGTCTGAAGCATTTCCTTTCAGTGGATGATTCAAATGGAACACTTTTTTTGGACCTTATACATTGATAACCAGCATGATATCCTTGAAATTGTTTCTGAAATAGTAAAGGAGCTTTTGTATAAGGACCAGTGATAGATTCAGGATGTTATGGAGTTACATATTTATATAATCCATTTCTGCAGTTTTTGTTGTCACATCCTGTCAATGCTCACTGGATTTGCGTACAGTGAAATCATGCAGGTTTTTTTGGTAGTCCATGCATCAAAGTGGTCCTCTAAAATCCACCTTCTAATCAGAGCCAATAGGAAACCCAAGTATGTATTTCTGCAAATTCACTTGGTTTCCTAGTAAAGAATTGAGCTTTCCACTATTTTGCTGTACATGAACACGATTGTAGGGTACTGAATGACAGTGTATTAAGATGGCAGATGCATTTGTTCATGATAAGGAGAAAGAAACTGCTTTAGCAACATTAGGTTTTTGACTTCAAAATTAAACACAAAAACTAAAAACAGACAGACATTAAGGGGAAAATTCTAGCGATGCTTTTCAATTGGCAAATATATATAGAAAGAGACTTTAGAGGATGTGCTCTTATCTCTTCTATCTGGCAGTTACTGCATCACATTTATTATTCTTATAACAATAAGCAGGATTCTTATGCATTATTGTTATGGAGTATATAATAAGCATGGTGGGAGGGTAGTCCACTTTTTGGTAACTGCCAGCAAAGCAAACTTTTTTTCTTTTCATTTTGACTGACCAAGAATGATGGGATGTGTGCATACTTATGTGTAATGATTTCTTGGTATTGTGTAACTGTAAATAAAACTTTGTGTGAAGACGATACAAAATTCTAACACCTTCTCTATAATTAAACTTTTTAAAAACGATTTTTAAAAAAAATATCCTTTTGGGATCTGGCACACGGCGAGATTAGTCGCCCGCGACAAATCTCCCTGTTCGCGGGCGACTAATCTCCCCGAGTTGCCATCAGTTGCCATCCCACCGGCGACAATGTAAGTTGCCGGTGGGATGGCACACGCGGCAGCTTGATTTCGGCAAATCGCCTGCGCAGCGTGTGCCATCCCACTGGCGACTTATATTGTTGCCGGTGGGATGGCAATTCGGGGAGATTAGTTGCCCGAGAACAGGGAGATTTGTCGCGGGCGACTAATCTCGCCGTGTGCCAGAGCCCTTTTAAATTGCCAATTTTTGCACCAGAATCAAAACAAGTCTATCACTTATACATTTTTTTTTCTGCAGTTAGCTAAGTAAACATATGTCCAAACCAAAGCTTGTGTAACCAATGGCTTTTTGCAGGAAGTACAAAGCCGGTTTTTCATAAAAAAAAACCCCAAAAATTACAAAAAGATGGGTGCTGAGCAATCTGAGCATGGAGCCACTCTTAAAGGAACAGTAACACCAAAAAATGAAAGAGCTTTAAAGTAATAAAAATATAATGCACTGTTGCCCTGCACTGGTAAAACTGGTGTGTTTGCTACACTAACACTACTATAATTTATATAATAAGCTGCTGTGTAGCCCCGGGGGCAGCCATTCAAGCTGGAAAAAAGGAGAAAAGGCACAGGTTACATAGCAGATAACAGATAAGTTCTGTAGAATACAATAGTGTTTTATCTGTTATCTGCTGTGTGCCTGTGCCTTTTCTCCTTTGAATGGCTGCCCCCATGGCTACACAGCAGCTTATTTATATAAATTATAGTAGATTTTCTGAAGTAAACACACAACTTTTACCAGTGCAGGGCAGCAGCACATTATATTTTAGTTACTTTTATACACTTTAATTTTTTGGTGTTACTGTTCCTTTAAAGCATTGACCCTTAATCTTCTAGTCCAGGGGTCTGCAACCTGCGGCTCGCGAGCCACATGCGGCTCTTTGGATGTGAAGCTGCGGCTCTTTAGTTCCATACATAAATATTATTTATTTTATAACAAAAAAACATTTAAAAATCGTTCTGAATTGATTAACGAGGATTAGGCACCGACTCTATCTCTCAGCCACTTGTACTCGCTTTTCACCACACCCCTCCCCTGTGACATGCGTCGTCACTGTCGTCAGTCCATCGGAAGATTCGTAGCTTCCGACGCCATTGGCTGGCCAATTTAAGGGAGCGCTCAGGCTCTGCACACGGAATGCAAGTGAGGGGGTGGGCGTTGGTACGGACCATGCACAGTTGGTAGTGGCGGCGCGGTATTAGGAGCGCTGATTTGTGAGTAAGCGCCTCTATAGTAATATTGACACACTTGATGTATGGTATATACTTGATGTTAAGAGTGTCGCTGAGGACGCTGTGACCAGATCGCTACACGTAACCCTCGATTTACCTTGCTAAAATGATTAATTGATTTTGCCTGGTTTGAAATATTATCTGGCAGAGAACACAGGATAATTTGAGAGCTTAAGTCAGTGTATTTATCATAAATAATACACAGGGCATCCACACTAAGGAATTTGATTCCCATGAATGACCGAATAAAGGTGATAGTTGGATTATTGATGTATGGTCATTAATAGTCCTTGTTCCCCTGATTGCTGTTCTCTCTCCTTCCCCCTCTCTCCCCTCTACATGTCCACCAATTTTACTATTTTTTACGCTGTCTCTTTGAATTGAGACATGTGTAATGATTGGTTCCACTATGCTAGTAAAATGTAATTTTTGGCTCTTCCGACCCAAAAGGTTGCAGACCCCTGTTCTAGTCTGTAGAAAATAAAAGGCAAATAATCTAACTAAAAAAACCGATACTGATACCGTTGAACGGAAAAAAACTGCAGCTGGTGTTTATATAGATAGAAGAATGGAAAGTGTACATGTCATGCTCCCCGCTGAATTTTGTTTTGAAACCCATGATCATACATATTGCACATCCAGCTTATTTTAGTAGATATTCTGCTTGAGGGAAATGTCAAGAGGGGTCATGGCATATATATGAGTTGGTATTAATTAACTCAAGCCTTTGTTAAAATTACATTTTCCATAATATAATAAACATAGTGTTGCTGTATAATCTTAAAATAGTAAATATAATAATATAATATATATAATTTTGGTCTGCAGATCCTCAGTTTGTAATTTAAAATTGTATTTAGTTGCTAGAATTGAACTTACCCTAATAATCACTTAAACTAGACAGCCAGAAAAGGATTATTTTTATATTTGTGTGTGTATTAAAGGACAGTTAGCAGCTGTGTATCCGTTTTACACTGGTTGTCTTTTGGGTATGACCTTAGCTGCCCTTCATGGATTGCTTTTTGCAGTATTTTATATGCTTAATTACATCCTGGAATATGTGATTCCCTTAGAAACAGAATCTACATATGGTAGTAGTCGAATTTGCTTATGCTTACAAATTATTGTCCTAACTAAGCTGAAATGTGTAACAGATTTTCCCAAATGGTGCCAAACCTATAGCTTGTGCTAGTTATGTGGCCTTTATACAAATGTGGCAGCAGCACCCTGAGGTTGCTTTTGTCCTGTCTGAATTGAGAGCCCATGTAGCACCTCACACATTTAAGTGCACTAAATTTGCTGTTATTGGAGAGTGGCCAAATTGGATAAGGGCTTTGACTGTGGCTGCAAGGAATATTTGGGACCCTGTTTTACTTGTTAGTAGGGACGCAGGTGACTGCTGGACTAATATTTAAGGCCCCCTGTGGTAAGGGCACTGCTAACCTAGTAATATTGTGCCCTCTGATTACTGATGGCAGCCCTGTACAGTTGTATGTTTTGTATTGTGCTGTTGGATTAGATGAAATATTTAACTTCCTGTACCAGGATTGTTAAAAGAATTTTTTTTTGCCCACATACCAGAGATCTTATACGTACAGTATATAAACTGGCAGGGCACCTTTTATAAGCTCCCTGTAGCCATTCTGTACAGTGACTGTGGGAAGATCTGCTATTTCAGATTACCTGTCACTAATCCACTCATATTTGGCATTCACAAGTCCTGGAGTTCTTAGAGCAACAGTTTTGGATCCCTGACTTGAGGAGATTTTTAGTTCTGATAGCTAAGGATTTCTATGGATAATCTGTGAATGTATATTTAAACGAGAACTATACCCCCGGGCGCAAAAACCACCCTTAACTATCATAACCTAGACCTCCCTCACCTCTCCCTTTATCGCATAGTTTTTAAGTTTAAACACTGTCCCAAATGCAGAGTAGCGCAGCTGAAGAATCTTCGGGTTTCTTGTATACACCTGTATACAACTTTATTATACTAAAACCCACCTAGTGCATTTTTTTTTTTAATTGTCTGTATCGTTATCTCTTTGGCTGTGTTTTCGGCTTGGCTTTTTCTTTGTTCAAAAGAGATGTGCATCTATCCACATACCTTTACACACACTGCCAATGGCTAATGCCCTAGTGCCAAGTTCATTTGCTTGGCAGGTCAGCATGTGTGTTATTTAATCTCCTGGCTGTAAATGTGTAGGCTGTGTGTTCTCAAGATTCTCAGCACATGAGCACTGTTTTATCTAGGCCAGTTTACTTTACTAATTAGGACTATTCCGTCTGTAGCTTGGCTTATTAGCACAGCAAATAGTCACATGTAATATGTAATAGCAACATTATGGAATATGCAGCCAGAGGGTCATTACTGACTCACTAGATAGAGTATTCACAACAAACCTCAAAGAAAGGACAGGCAGGGAATTGAAGAACAGAAGGTCTGGCATGCACTGGAAAATAGAAATGAGGGCTGCCAAAAGAGAAAGCTATAGGAGAGGGATAAAAGTATTTCAGAATAAACGATGCATAAATTTTTTATTATCGAGGGGAGGGTTGCATATATTGATGAATGCGGGGAGAAGTAAATTGTCAAACAGTGGTTTGGGTACCAGAATGAGCACTGGTATAGAAAGGATTATGGCGCAGGCATAGGTAGTGGATGTGGATGGCCAGTTGAGGATGGAGTGCAGGATAAGCAGGCAGAGTGAGGCTGGAATGCAAAATGTGGACATGGAGAACAGCATTTAGACAGGCAGAGTGGGGATGGCACTTAAGCAGTGTTGTGCAGTTTATAAATGATATATAATGAAATATACATTTTGAGTTTGGCATAGTGGCGGGGCAAACAATTATTTTGACTTCTCGTTTAGCACTCACTTTCCCCCTCCTAACCATCTTATTGTGTAGCCAGTGCTGGGCATGGGCATCAGGTCCCCGATTCTGACACAAAAACAAGCGTTTGGGGTGATACAAAGCTTGCCTTAATAAGTGTCCACAAAATTGCACCTGCCTGCTTGTTGTGATTGTGTAATTCAAAGGCTGAAGGGAAGAAGATATAATGTCAATAAAGTCTTTTTGCTTGATTAAATACAATAAAATCATTTGGAACTATTTCTTACAGAGACAGGTCGCCTTTAAAACATATCGCTCCTACAGACTTTTTTTTTTTTTATCCTTTAGGGCAAACTCCCTTCGTTTTCACACTTCTGTATATAATAATAATTTGATTTGAGAGACTGCAGTTTTAGCAAATGAATCAATCCCTACGTACTAATTATTTTTTGTGCCACTACCTGCATGTTATAATTTTACTCTGACATCAAACTATTACTTGCTTTAACAGGGGCCCTATAATGCCTTGGATTTCACCAGAATATTTCATCAGAATATTGCATTCAATATACTGTGTACATAGTAAAAAAGCAGATCTCTGGATAAGTGGCTGCAGGATAAATGGTACATAACTAGAACATCAGGGCACGGCAAGGTTGTGAGCAATTGTGTCTGATTATAGGGTTGTGTTGCGATTTCCTTCAGCACACAACAGGCTGATTTCATGCTGAATACAAGAGCAGATGCTAGAGGAATGTCTTTGGTACTGGAAGCAAAAAAAAAAAAAAACACAAACACTGGGTTAGGAAGACACACAAATATGTGCTGTGTACTTTCTTCTATACTTAATGATTCCTCCTTATCTCTATCAGGAAGAAGTTCCAGTCTTCAAAGTTCCTATGAAAACATTGATTTGCTCTATGAGCCACTACAGATGTCTGGTATGTGACACTATGTGTGCACATTTGTATTGTCTGTGTCACTAGATGCCCATACTCACACCTGTGCTATAATGTGCACTTATCAGCGATCATAGCCACAGAAAACTCTGGGATATCCAAACAGCTTTTCAGCTTTTGCTGTTCTTTAGTTTGGATAACCTGAACCCATTTCATGTCTCCATCATTGGTGTATTTTCTTCCTTCAGAGGATGTGATCATTAAATCCATGGTGTGTGTCTGTCTGTGCAGTAACCAGGTACTTGAAAATTCATCTTGGAACTGGAAAATGTGGAAATGTGCATATTCCATTAGTTTGCCTGTCTAGTAACTGCTTTTTGTTTTACCTAGTAACTGTTATGCTGGTCATGCACAAACTGAAGTAATATGAAAAGGAGTTTTATGTGATCCTTTTTGGTTTGGGTACTGTGATCTGTACGTGTACATAGATCAGTTAGGATTGAAAACCTTTTAAAAATGTCCCCTTCAGCATTTTCAGACGATAACCCAGGATCTCTGCATGTTACGTGTTTTACATGCACTGATTTCAATTAAAGCAAAGGGGCAAAAATTGTTGGGGATTTCATTGCCCACAGGACAGGAGACCTCCCCCTGTGTTATAAAGAGCCCCTGTGTGACAGGGCACTTAGTGGTGGTTTCCACCCACCTCCAATTTTGCTTTTATACTTTTTTTGCTCCACCACTTATATAGATGTTTAGCTGTCCCAAGCTCACAATATGATCTGGTAATTGCTTCCCCCTCAGTCCATGTTGTGTCAAATCTTATAGCAAAATCGGTTAAAACCATATGCATTGGTTCTTCTTATTAGTAGGGATCAGTTGACTAAAATGCCACTGTCATCAAGCCACTATGGACTTGCGTGAGACTTAGCAGTAGACAGTAATTCCCACTTCCCACACAAAGAGTATCCTGCTCTGTATTCTCCTGGTGTTCAGTGTAAATTCTCTCTAACGAGATTCTGTCTCTAACAAGCTCACTTCATTAATTTTTACAGTTTATTAAATGCATAAAGTAGAATCTCTGTCATCTGCTCAATATCACGCAGAACGGGAAAATTGCATTAAGTCCGCAGGCTGATGCTGCAGTAACTTCAGCAACTCACAGCAGAGCCAAGGTGCTAGATTTATTTGTCTGTATGGTATAGTATATCTTACTACAGTACACACTGTCCTTGCAGTTGTTAAAAATGTTTTCAAACAATTTTATATGGGTCAATAGTTATCATAATATGCATGCATGTGTGCTGAGCCGGCTCTGAATTAAACATTCTTTTCTTTAAAAAAATCAAATTTACCTGGCATTATGACTCTTTATTTTCCTCAAAAATCCTACTAGTTGATGCCAAGAGATTTTTCTTTTGTAAAGACTGTAGGGGTAGGGTTTCCACCTCGCTTGGAACAATGTTAACTAAAGCCAGTGTTACTGGGGAGAATGAGACCGATAGGAAGGCTGGCAATTCTACACAGGATATTTGTGATATGTCAATTAATACAAATCTAGTTGCATTTTGTTAAAACCAAATGAAAAGAAAACCAAAAAATCCAATTTATATGACTTGTTTACACAACCTTACACCTGGCATAACCCATCAAAATTAATATATATATATATATATATATGTATAGGTATAGGACCCGTTATCCAGAATGCTCGGGACCAAGGGTATTCTGGATAAGGGGTCTTTCCGTAATTTGGATCTCCATACCTTAAGTCTACTAAAAAATCAATAAAACATTAATTAAACCCAATAGGATTGTTTTGCATCCAATAAGCATTAATTATATCTAAGTTGGGATCAATTACATGGTACTGTTTTATTACTACAGAGAAAAAGGAAATCAGTTTTAAAATTCTGAATTATTTGGTTAAAATGGAGTCTATGGGAGACGGGTTTTCGCCTGGGTGCGGATACCTCAAAAGTTGGTAAGTAAATAGTAGTCCAAGAACAGGAACCGCTCACACAGGTCTTATGCAGTTTGAAATTAATTTTAAAGTGAACAAACGACTAACGTTTCGGCATGACATCACTAACACGTAACACTCAAACCCACCCACCAAGTGTGACATACATATAGTTTAATCAGATTAACAAAACATCGAAACAAAATTATCAAAGGAGAAAAAAATTAAAAAATTAAAAAAATGTAGAAGGGTAAAACGGGGAATCATGCATCATGTTGAAATAATAAAAAATATATTGTATATTGTTCATAAGAACACTGTTCGGTAGGTAACTCAACTGAAAATCATTGATCACGTAAGATGATCGTGCAATTGAAAAGGCAGAAGTTGAGGCATGTTACAAAAGTAAATATGAGGTTGATTCATAATGTAATATAAAAATAAAATAAAAATTTTTAATTTATAGGGTTTGTGTACACTTCATGTTGTGGCTTTGACAAAGGCTGGGGTTCCAGCCGAAACGTTAGTCGTTTGTTCACTTTAATAAATAATACTATATATATATATATATATATATATATATATATATATATATATATATATAATTAGACACAGGTTTATAAATATGCCTTTTTTTGCAATTTATTTTCACATAACTATCATTTTTATTATAGTGCGCATAATTATTAACACTAGTCAAATTTGACCCAATTGCAGTAAGTTAACTCTCCTGTCACAGTTTGCTCTCTTATTTGGCATCCCCAAAGAACTTTTTTTTCATGGCTGTGTGGATCACCATCACCTCTGACATCTGAGTGTGGCTCACAATTAAAGGTGGCTGCTGATTCCTTTGGACCAATTTGGCGCCTTATCTGCCCATGTATGGGGACCACTGAAGGACCCCAATATCTGGACAAAAATTGGCCAGGTGTTGATTATTTAAGTCTGATTTTGACTGCATCAGCTCTGATGCAGTCCTCGATTCGACTTTTTGTATCCTGTACGTTGTAATGCACTTGTTTGACCCTTGGGCCTCAAAGGAGGTGCCTGTTTGGCCTTGGGCCCAACGATTGTATTAGCACAATTCATATTGAGGGAAAGATTTGTTCGCCAAACTAGCGAATCTTACTGCATAAAAAAGGTTGGGGATCCCTGCTCTAGATGGTATTTTTTTGAGTGAGTGATCTGGTGCACCCTTCTATTAAGGTCCCCATACACGGGCCGATTGTAGCTGGCGATATCGGTCCCTTGGACCGATTCCAGCAGCTTGTCGGGCCGTGTAGGGGGCAGAAACGAGGGGCCTGCCTGACCGATATCTGGCCTGAAATTGGCCAGATATCGATTGGCCATGTTAGAAAATTGTCGGATCAGGGACCGCATCGGCTCGTTGATGCAGTCCCTGAACCGACTGCCCCATTGCCGCCAATATATATATTTTTTTTTACCTACACGCTCCCCCATATCGCCCACCCGTAGGTGGGGATATCGGGTTAAGATCCCCTCGCTTGGCCAAGCAAGCGGATCTTCTCAACGTGTATGGGGACCTTTACTCCATGAGCAGACTGTAAAGCTACATAGTATGCAGAAGACCTTGTAGCTGTGTTAGACGAGGAACAATGATTCATTACATTCTAGTATCTCTAATACATTGAGTAGAGAATGGATATTTATCTTAGCCTTATTTCATCATTACTGTAAGTTAAGTGTGTATCTGCTTTACTGATAAGAGGACCGGGACGACTGTAAATGAATCAACAATAGAACAGCTAATTACTCTTATCTTTTGATATTTTAAGATATTCTTATTCTAAACCAATTGCTGTATAGAAACAGACTAAAGTTGACCATATGCGGGAAGATTTGCTCGTTTGGCGAGGTGGCCAATCAAGCGGATATGCCTTCCTAAAGGTAGGCGATATCGGGCTAATGATCGAATTACAATGATAGGCATAGGCGCCATCTGATCGGGGACTGCAGCAATGAGCTGATGTGGTCCCTGATTCTATGGAAAATCAAACCTGCCCGATTGATATCTGCACATTTTTAGGCCTGGTCTTGGTCGGGTAGGCCCATCGGTGGTGCCCATAGGTGGACAGATAAGCTGCTGAATCAGTCTAAAAAGGTCCCGAATTGGCAGCTAAAACCTGCCTGTGGTTGGCCACCTTTAGACAACTGTTATTATATGTCATGGGAAGGGCTCCAGGAGACTCGAGGACAAAGTGATATATGGCTTTGTGCCATAACATTGATAAATCTGAATGATGATTGTCTGTATGTACAAATGTTTTTTGACTCAATGTCAGAAACTTAGGGTAACTGGCAGATTTAATTAATTACTTTTACATGTTCGCCGGTGCGATGTCATATTGGGGAGATTAGTCGCCCTAAATGGGGCATTTAGCATAGGCAAGCAGAGTATTTTAGAATGTACAAATGGCAGGATGCACAAGCTTTGAGAAGTATTGTACTGAAACATAATTGAAGGGCCGACTTTCGTCTTTTGTTTTGGTTAGTATTTGGATTCTTTGCTTAAATACTTTCTCCTAACTGGTTAGCTCTGGAAAGTCTACTGCCACACAGGTATTTTCTCGGCCTGCATGTAAGCTCAGACCGAGAAAGCTTCCCTCTGCTTCAATCTATTTTTTTGTGGTGTTTTGGAGTATGCATTTTTGCTCAGAAATCCACTCCATGTTTCTATATATGTATGTGTGTGTAAAATACCTAGTAGCAGCATTTTAATAGGTTGGAGGAAATGATCATTGACAGATCTTCAATAGATATAAGACAAGACCCACCTTTTTTGCAATTATTCTTTTCAATATTACTATTTTTGGGGTTTTTTGTATTGTGGGTGGTGGTTTATTTGACTCCTTTGCTGTCCCCCTTTGTCTGCGATAGCATTGTTATTTAGTTCTTCCTTTTAATTTGTTTCCTTTTTGCCACTTTCAGGGGAGCATCAGAACCTTGTAACTGAAGATGTTACTGTGGTGGAAGGAGAAGTTGCAATCATCAGCTGCCGGGTAAAGAATAGTGACGACTCTGTCATCCAGTTGCTCAACCCTAACAGACAAACCATCTACTTCCGGGATGTCAGACGTAAGTTGTGTCAATATTTATTGCCATGTGTTCTTCACAGAATCTAGAACTTAATTGCATATAGGTACCAGTTTGTCTATATAGCATTCCAGTGTTTAATCCTTGACTGTATATTGCATGTGGGTACAAGTTCTTCTCTCATAATGTTTTCCCTCCTGGTATAGATTCTTGACTGTATATTGCACGTGCATACCAGTTTGCTTTCCTAGCCTGCCAATGCTTTCCCTTTGGTATAGATTCCTGACTGTACACAACACTGCATGACAGTTAATTATTGGCAGCAGTCAGCGTCTTGTGTAAACACCTCATTTCTGAGGGACAGCTGATCATGGTTTGTTACTCTCCAAATGTATTCCTTCCTCTAATGTGACAGCAGTATACTACAATATTATTCCCTCCAGTCTTGAATTACAGCTGCATATCTGAAATGTTAATGTGATGATGCTCAGGGACATCTATTCACATACACACTTTCACTCATGTCTGCCCTCCAGGGCAGAAAACTGTTAGCAACCTTGCCTATCAGCGTGTTGTCACTTAAAGTCTTTCTAAATAGTTATATTGACGGTGTTTACAATGGTGGTCAGACATCTTACATTGCTATTTCGAGATATTGCTTAAGGACATCTTTTTCAGTGCATTGTTACATCCTCTGCCTTGAGTCTTAAATACATAAAACAAGGTTATAACAGATGAAGTAAAGACGGGGCTAGCTGCAAATCATACAAGGCTTTATTTATTAACACAGACAAGAAATACCTGTACTATGTATCGCAATCCAGTAATAGGTTACTTTTGTACCAGTATTGCTACCAACATTTTTTGTTCCCTTCTCTCATGGTGCTGTTAGGCACTATATATGCCTTATGTGCTAACGTACATTTGTGATTATGCAGTAAAGCCCATAACCAGTAGATCGTCGTATAAGACTTGTTATTTTCTGAGAAGTGTTGTGTAATTATATTTATAATTTTGGAAATTTGGGATTTCATAATCCATCTTGGTTGTGTCCTATTATGGTTTTGGAAAATTAATACATATCCCGCAGAGCTCCTCTTGTGTAAAAAAATAGTGTGCTCTCATGCCTAAACATATTTTAGTCATATGATACTGGGGCTTGCAAATGATGCTGATAAACTGCAAGCTATTAAAAAAAAGGTTGTGAAACAGATTAATATAATTGCTTCAAGTTGATGAATGCAGGCCGATATATGTATGAATTTGTTTTTTTTAATAACTAGGTTTTAACATGGATTTATGTCCTTTTATTTGTCTATGCTGTTTGGAAATAATTTAAAATTCAAAAAATAAAGATCAGACTCCAGGATTGTGCATCTGCACATGTGGCTCATGTAATAAGTTTGTGGATTGAGCATAGTAAGTATACTCGTACATGAGTTTCAATGTGAACCCCTCATTAAGAGGCGTCTAAAGAGTGGAATAGCCTTGAGAACATACATCAGTCTGTGTTCCATCCAGTTGAAGAAATTAATATCAGAATGCTGCTGATCTAATCCAATACTTAAGGGCTCGTACTCACTAGCATTCCTACCTGCGCTTCCCTGTGGTGCGTCCCATTGCAGCGAAGTGTAGGAAGGAACGCATCCCGTTCTTCCTAATGTGTCTGCACTTGCACATTAGGAAGAACATGATGCGTTTCTTCCTGTACTTCCCTGTGGTGGAACGCACCAAAAGAAAACACAGATAGGAATGCTCGTGAGCACAAGCCCTTAATGCAAGATCAAATAGCACTTCACAGCAGTAGGAATGATAATTTAGTACCAGTCCCAGTCTTGCTTGTAGAATCGTTAGCTAGAGCTTGTGGAAAAAGAATCTGTATAAAAGAGCCACTTTATCCCAAATTCACAAATTTTAACTGATAAATGATGATAAAGCCTTTCATCCTAACTTTTGCCTTGCCTGCACCGTTGATGTATATAGCACTATATAAACTAAAACAGGATAAACATTTTCAATATAGTATCTAGATATATTTTGTACAGAGTCTGTTTGCCGCAGTTAGTATTTAGGACACTATATTCAAAATAAAGAGGTTTGCTAGATTTGATTTAGTGAAGGAAAAATAGAAATGGGGACGAAGCAGTTATGCTTTTTTTTTTTTTTTTTTTTTTTTTTAAGGATAGCCTTGAATATAATATAGTTGCATCAGTAGGGGATACATTTTAAGATCAATTAAGGACTGCACTGATTGGTAAGTGATTGCATTTAAATGAAATACAATCAGTGCAGCTCTTCTAACTGGATTTTCTGTTTTTGATTTGACAGATGATAACCTAAGGTCAGCACTAGGTAACCTTATGGTGAATGCACAGATCTAGTCAGTGATTGAAGACTTGAGGGTGTACCTATACCTGCCAATGCAGTTCTCCAAACTGTTTGATAGACACACAAGGATTTGCATTGTACCCCCCTATAAACTGAGTGATCATTATCAGATTTAAAATGGAATTAGTTTGCAATCCATATACAACTGTGTTTCATACATAACACCACTGCACGCAATACTAGCTGCTAAATTTGCATCACAGCACATTAATGCCTTATAGGTACTGAACCCTATTTTACCCCGGCAGCTAGTAGCAGCATCTAATCTACCAGTATAACATGTCCAAGCAACAAAATATTTGGAATTGCTGAGTATCACTTAAAATTCTAGTGAAAAAGAAATATCCATATTTGTGTTTCACTAGTGTATGGTTTTTTAAAAAAAAAAATGAATTTATTTATTTATGAATCAAACTAAAAAAAAAAAATATGCAATCAGATACACCACTTCAACATTTCTTTGTCAGGCTTCATCCTGTACAAAACAGCATCATTGTGTCATGCATTGACTACTTGAAATATTTTTTTGTAGAACTGTTTTAACTTAATGATCTGTTTTAGGAATTTTCACCTAAAAGTTAAATGGTGATTGAAGCATGAACAAGGAAGAGTGATTTTTGGACAGACCAGGTTCCTGTCATTGTGAGCATGGTCCTGGTGCAAAAGGATATTTTCTTCTTTAACAAACAGTCAGCAAACAGTGGCACAAGAGCATGGATTTTAAACAAGCAGATTTAAAAATAATGCCTACAGCACAGTGGTGATAGAGAATCGGCAGAGACTAATAGACATTAAGACCCATCTTGTACTCCAGTGTAGTGCATCCTGATACATTTAGCATTCATGCGACATTCTTGTGAGCAAAGAAACAGTCAGTCGGTCAATAGTGAGGCTTTGATACTCTCACTTAATTCTCTATACTGCTGATCACTTACACAATAAACACAAATTTTTAGGCCGATTGCTCTCTGTTAAATGTACCTTGCAGTTCTACTTACAGTGGCTTGCAAAAGTATTCGGCCCCCTTGAACTTTTCCACATTTTGTCACATTACAGCCACAAACATGAATCAATTTTATTGGAATTCCACATGAAAGACCAATACAAAGTGGTGTACATGTGAGAAGTGGAACGAAAATCATACATGATTCCAAACATTTTTTACAAATAAATAACTGCAAAGTAGGGTGTGCGTAATTATTCAGCCCCCTTTGGTCTGAGTGCAGTCAGTTGCCCATAGACATTGCCTGATGAGTGCTAATGACTAAATAGAGTGCACCTGTGTGTAATCTAATGTCAGTACAAATACAGCTGCTCTGTGACGGCCTCAGAGGTTGTCTAAGAGAATATTGGGAGCAACAACACCATGAAGTCCAAAGAACACACCAGACAGGTCAGGGATAAAGTTATTGAGAAATTTAAAGCAGGCTTAGGCTACAAAAAGATTTCCAAAGCCTTGAACTTCCTACGGAGCACTGTTCAAGCGATCATTCAGAAATGGAAGGAGTATGGCACAACTGTAACCCTACCAAGACAAGGCCATCCACCTAAACTCACAGGCCGAACAAGGAGAGCGCTGATCAGAAATGCAGCCAAGAGGCCCATGGTGACTCTGGGGGAGCAGCAGAGATCTACAGCTCAGGTGGGGGAATCTGTCCATAGGACAACTATTAGTCGTGCACTGCACAAAGTTGGCCTTTATGGAAGAGTGGCAAGAAGAAAGCCATTGTTAACAGAAAACCATAAGAAGTCCCGTTTGCAGTTTGCCACAAGCCATGTGGGGGACACAGCAAACATGTGGAAGAAGGTGCTCTGGTCAGATGAGACCAAAATGAAACTTTTTGGCCAAAATGCAAAACGCTATGTGTGGCGGAAAACTAACACTGCACATCACTCTGAACACACCATCCCCACTGTCAAATATGGTGGTGGCAGCATCATGCTCTGGGGGTGCTTCTCTTCAGCAGGGACAGGGAAGCTGGTCAGAGTTGATGGGAAGATGGATGGAGCCAAATACAGGGCAATCTTGGAAGAAAACCTCTTGGAGTCTGCAAAAAGACTTGAGACATGGAAGGTGAACCTCCGCCCATCAGGACAACGACCCTAAACATAAAGCCAGGGCAACAATGGAATGGTTTAAAACAAAACATATCCATGTGTTAGAATGGCCCAGTCAAAGTCCAGATCTAAATCCAATGGAGAATCTGTGGCAAGATCTGAAAACTGCTGTTCACAAACGCTGTCCATCTAATCTGACTGAGCTGGAGCTGTTTTGCAAAGAAGAATGGGCAAGGATTTCAGTCTGTAGATGTGCAAAGCTGGTAGAGACATACCCTAAAAGACTGGCAGCTGTAATTGCAGCTTTTTACGCTGTTTTTCCGGCAAATTCGTTTTACACAGCATAATAAATATGCCCCTTAGTTTTTACCTTTTCTTCTCCTTTAAACACTTAGGGGACTATTTACTAACCAGCAGACCTTTTTTTTTTCTGATTTTTAGCATCATCACAACTTTTCCAAGATTTACTCAAAGTCAAAACCGAATCCGATAATTCGCCAGCTAAAACTTGCTAAGATCATGTAGAAGGCAATGGGTTTTTTTGCCAGGGTTTTTATGTCTGTGTTTTCATGCGTCAAATCGAAAAATTCTGAATTTTTGTCTTTTCTGTGACTTTTCTAATACGTGCTTTTTCATTTCAGATTTTTTGAGAAAAACATTCATGGAAATGAGTTTTTTCAAGTTTTACAATAAAAACAAAAAATTGAAAAATGTTAATGTTTAGGGGCACATTTACTTATCCATGAATGCTCGGAGCGCTCGTTCGATCGATCCAATCGTAGGTTTCGCGACTTTTTCGTACCGTGCGCAACGTTTTTGATGCTTGCACGACTTTTCCGTATTTTTAGCGTGAAAAAATCTGATCGGTTTTGCCGCTGTTTACAATCGTTCGGTACGACAATTTTGTGACTTTTGCATCGCCAATACAATGTTATCATGACTAATGGGATTTTTTCGTAAGCATTTTCGTAATATTTGCGATCTTCAGAAATTTTCGTTTCCAATGACCAGCAGCAATCCAAAATAAAACTGAATCCTTGCATGACCAACACTCTTTATTGCAAATTCAAGGTAGGGTGTTGGCCCATCTGTAGTCTGCAGAATTAGAATGCTGCCCTAATGGCAAAAAAAACTGAGTGGTGCTTTGTCTCTGGCCCATTACACCTTTACATTTTATTTTCTCTTTGTATCGATCTAATTCAGGGGTAAATGTCTAATTGCTATCCACTGTGACTGTGTTAATGTCTCAGCGTGCAGTTTATTTCTTTTGTTAGTTTCCTTTCTTCCTGTGGCTGCCTGACCAACAAAAGACCAACAAAGATGCCAACATGAAATATTATTATTTTTTTTATTCTAATCAAATATACAGGTTTCTTGAAATATGCACCTAATGAGTCTCTGCAAGATTCTGCTGCCATCTTGCTAAAAACCTAATGCTTAAATAGTTTTAGATCTAGTTTAAGGGACATTGTGAATCGTAAATCCTCATTGAAGATTGAGTATATTTATTTTTTGCACTGGCACACATTATAAAACATGCAATAGAAAGAATATTAACGTTACTCATTTTTTTCTGTTAAACTATATTGAATTCCCTTCCACCAATAAGATTCCAACACTGTTGAATTGGAACTGGCAGAACTGTTGACATTTTTCTGAGGCCTGGGCCATTTGTGCAGTTATGGCACCTGACTCATGTTGCAACAGATTAATATCTAGAAATTATTGCTAACTAGATAATACAGCAGTCTGTTGCTTATTTCATTTATTATGGTTTTGGAATTATATGTTTGTTTTTTGTGGGTTTTTTTCATTTTTGCTAATGTTGTCTAGCAGCCACACATTTGTGTGAATATCCGCAAAAATGAAAGGTTGCTAGAATAGAGGATTAATAAGCAAGAATCTGAATAAAAATTTAATCAAGATAATCAATAAGGGTTAAAGAAAAAATGTACATTTTGGAAAGAATATAAAAGCAAGTAACTTAAAAAAAAAAACAAAACATTGAAATGAAGATCTGTAAAGTTATTTAGACTGGTTTCAAAGTCAACGTTCAACATTCTAAATGTTTTTTAAGTTTAACTTACTCTTTTAAATTGTACATTGTTACCATTGTTATCTTTATAAAGCACCCCAGTAATGCAACTGCTCAAAAAGAGAATATGGCCTTATGGACATTTTAGCATAGCTAATCGGCTACATGAAGGGATTCATTGTTACTCCCCCTGCCTCCAAATTGAGATTAAATACCTGCCATTTTACATTGGTAATGCATTATGCAGTTAATCATACCATCTTTGTCTATTAATAAAATTCCCATGTGGACCTCCTGTCATGATCTGTGTATCCCCTGATCACAATTTATTTTATTTATTTATTTTTCTGTTTTTAAATTTCATGAGCTAAACATGGCACAAACATACTCCATGTTTAGTATTTCCAAGGCAGGTAATTAGAACACCAATGCACATAAAATCCCTCTGCATAACAGACTTCTGCTTACAAAACAGTTGCAACAGTGGTTGATGAGAAGTGTTTGTATCTATTTATATTACAACGACTAAACATGGAGTTGCTTCAGTTTCCCTGTTTAGCTACAAAGTTTTAAGAGTTTTGTTTTTAAAATAGTAGACAGGAAGTTTAACACAAGCCCATACATTGCACTCATGGGGAACATGGAGGTGTGTTGCCCTTTAAATAAGATGTCTGAGGCAATGATACACTACAGAAAGAAACTCCAGTTCAATTCACATAGGGGCACTGAGATGCGTTTTTTTTCTGGCCTTGAAACATGATATGGTATAAATTTAAAGTAACCATGAAAATTTCTGTAGTTCTAAAATGTCTTGACAATGCTTTTATCGTTCGTACGAAAATATCGCAATTGCGTTCCAAAAGTCACTAAATTGAAAAAAGCGTTATTGAATTTCCGAAATGTTCGTATTCTTTGTGCAAACTAACAATTTTTTCGTTGAAATTTTACCAAAAACCACGAAAAAATTGTGGAATTTTAACAAAACTTTTGCATACATTCGGAAGTGTTCTATAATTTAGAAAAAATATGATTTTATCTGAAAATTGTTTGGTAAATGGGCCCCATATTGTTGCTAAGCATAATTGAGTAACTGAGTAAAACTAAATTACCTGAGGAGATAGACTGTTGCTTGGATACTTCTGTATTACAGGTTTATGTTTGCCCTTTATATATGATGACTACAGTTTATCAATGCAAAACCAGCAAAACGGATGACCATTAATTATCATCACTAATTGTTTATCCCCAACAATGGAAAAAAGATCAACTGTAAGGTTAACTGGCACTTAATTACGATTCAGATATGCCCTGTTACTTTCCCTGGAAGGAAAGCTGATTAACGGAGGTATTAAAGTCTTATTTAAGGAGACCTCCGTAATGTATTTCTTCTCTGCAGGAAAGCTGACCACCTGTAGTGCCACATGCTGTTATTAACACCTCAGTGATTCATTGTTACCCTGAAGCTCGTTGTTACCCACTCACCAAAGGAAAGTTGATTATCTTTGGTATTTCAGCTTTTTTAATGATACAGTACCTTAGTAATGCAGATTTACCTTTTTCATTTGTATGAAGAAAACCCGATTAACTGTTGTGTTCCTACTGTTGCCTAAGAAAGCATTGAATCATTTTTTGTGCTGCGGCATTTCACATTACTTTTTAACATGGATTTTTTTTAGTAATCTTAATGATTATGATAAACCTGAAAACCTTTGATACACAGTTGCTGGTGATATCTATTGGTTTTCATTAGTATCTGTGTTCTGCTTTAAGGCAGTGGCACACGGGGAGATTAGTCGCCCACTACTGCGGGCGACTAATCTCCCCGACATGCCATCCCACTTGCAAGAATATAAATTGCCAGTTGGATGGTATACGTGACGCTTTGGTCACCTCGTGTTTACTGAGGTGCACACAGAAAATTCAGATTTTAGTCTAACATTCAGACTGTAAAAAAAACAAATCAGTAGATGTTCATGAAATAGTTGGCAGACACCAATCATATGAAAGTAAAGGTCCCCAAAGGATATCGTCCGATACACAATACATGCGTAGATTTTATCGTTATGCGACCAAAATTTACTAACGCGGGTGATCAACTAAATGGGTGTGGAGTAAGATATAGTTTTCTCGCCTTTTTTTTGTGTTCTTTTACAAATGCATATGTGAACTCCATAGTGTTATTTTAAATAATTTTGTGGTAGAATTATTATTTGCATTATTTGAAAAAGAAGAAAAAAAAATCATGTAAACATATTCTTATTGCTATGCTTAAAATTGTTATTGTAGTATTTAAGTATAGACTGCCCAGTGCTATCTAGTTTTATTTCAGTATCATACTTGTTGACATGTTTCTTATATGGCAGTAATACTGTAAAGGGGTAAGGGAGCTATTGCAGATTCCCAGAATGGTCTACCAGCAAAGAGGTAGTGTCATCTGCTAAGGCCAGAATAAGCATTATACACAAGTGATTAATGAAGGCTGTTTTCAGATAGTTGTGTTTTTCTGTTGTGTAATTCTTTGTAAGGCCGCTTAGGCAATGGTTTTCTTCTAGTGCTTTTGTTAACCATTCCTGGCTATTGCAGAATGCAAGATTTAAGATGCACCGGGGTCTGTATTTATAAAGCAGTCTAAAATTACAATTTTTTTTTTTATGTTTCCTTTTTCTATTTAGTCCCTCTTCTATTCATATTCCAGTCTTCCATTCACAACACTGCTTGGTTGCTAAGGTAAACAAGCAGCCAGATAGCTGCAAAACTAAAAGCTAAATAACTAAAAAACTAAAGAAAAAAAAAAATTGCAAATTAAAAACCATTACAAGTTTGTAATAAATGTATATTCATGAATGTAAAGTTGCTTAGAATTATGTTTTGTTTTGGCATGTTAATGTGTGTTTTACCTGTGTGGGAAAAGAAGTTCTTTTCTTAGGACGTTAGGCCTATCCCAATAAAATCAATAGGGGATGGCAGAGGGTGCTTTGCAGCTAGCTGATAAGTGTCCTGTGTGCCATAAGCCCTTCATTAACTATGCAATAAATTCTATTAAACTGCACCTCTTATTCTTGGATAATCATAGCATTACTCTGGTACTGAAAATTTGAATTGCAAGCATAATTATTTTGTAACCTTCTTGATATTACTTTTACCAGCTGTGTTGAACCTTTGGCAGCCTGTGGATGTTACTTGGCTACTGATACTGTTATTATTTAATTGAACTGATACACATACATTTTCCATATAAGCACCTGAAGGACAGTAACAAGGGCAGCACGTTTAGAGGAGGTTGCCTTTTGGGTGCCTATATGGGGAGGAGGGATTTAACCAACCAGAATCCAGCTGAAGGGTAGGGGCAAAGGTACCTGTTTCTCCCAGTTGGCACATGCACTAAGCCTATATTGCACTTGAACCAAACATTGATGAAGGAGGTGGGCATTGGTGCCTAAGGTGCAGCAGACTACTACTACAGTTCTGCCCCTGAGGAGCAGTAACAATTCATAGACCAGGCATTGACCTTCTCATAAGTCTTCATAGACTTATCTGCTTGACATCACCATTATATTGTATATCTGAGCCTCAACTGTATATAAGAAATTAATTAGATTTAACATCACCACCTAACTTCACCATACATTATAATCATAAAAGAATAGGAATTATACTCCTATACTCCTTGCCCCTTTTTTTCAAGCCATATTTTTGACTTGCAGTAACATGCAGTGAAATTAAGGTTTGGCTTTAAATAAAGGGCAAGGAGCCTAAATAATATACTAGAGTGCCATTCTATTCTACTCTACTCTACTCTCCACGGGAGAATTTAAGGAAGTGCATGTAAGAATCATTTTATACATGAGAATATATTAATATGAATATATTAAAATGATATAATTCTACATTTTGTAATTCAAAAATAATAATATAAGGCTAATTTACTAATTGTGGGCAGTTTTGTAACTAGGCAGTAACCAATGGCAACCAGTCATGTTTTGCTTTCATTATTTCTTCCTTCTTAAACCCAGTAGGATTCATTTACCATCAACATGGATTTAGGTTTGCTTAGTTATCATTTAGTACAAGGTGCTTTTATATTATGGAAAAAAAAGCGAGCTAATCAAATTTTAAAGATCAAAAGGTGTAATCATGGGGTCTCATATTGTTAGGTACCCCCAGTGATTACAATCAATCAATGCTTCTGTTAGCTAAAAACTGCACCAGCAAGGGGTATTTCTGTAGAAGCTCCTTCTCGCCATATTCTTTGGCTTCTTCCATTATGGTGGAATGTGCTCAGAAGATAGAAGAAGAATAAGTTTGTGGTGAATAATCTTCTGCAGAAATCCTCCAGCCATTGCAGTTTTCTGCTGACAGCACTGGCTTAGGGTAATCTGATAAGTGATTATAATCACTGGGGGGGTCCCTAATATTTTTGTACCCCCAGTGATTAAACCTTTAGCTCTTCTTTAAAGTAACATAGTAACATAGTAAGTTGGGTTGAAAAAAGACATACGTCCATCACGTTCAACCATAATGCCTATATATACCTGCCTAACTTCTAGTTGATCCAGAGGAAGGCAAAAAAACCCCATCTGAAGCCTCTCTAATTTGCCGCAGAGGGGAAAAAATTCCTTCCTGACTCCAAGATGGCAATCGGACCAGTCCCTGGATCAACTTGTACTAAAAGCCATAACCCTATATTCCGTCACTTGCTAAGAAGCCATCCAGCCCCTTCTTAAAGCTATATAATGTATCAGCCAGCACGACTGATTCGGGGAGGGAATTCCACAACTTCACAGCTCTCACAGTAAAAAATCCTTTCCGAATATTTAAATGGAACCACCCTTCTAAACGGAGTGGGTACCCTCATGTCCGTTGGAAGGACCTACTGGAAAATAAAACATTAGAAAGGTTATTATATTGATCCCCTTATATATTTATACATAGTTATCCTGTAACCTCTTAAGCGCCTCTTCTCCAGTGTAAACAAACCCAATTTGGCCAGTCTTTCTTCAGAACTGAGACTTTCCATACCCTTTACCAGCTTAGTTGCCCTCCTCTGGACCCTCTCTAACTCAATAATGGCCCGTTTGAGCACTGGAGACCAAAACTGAGCAGCATATTCTAGATGGGGTTTTACCAGCGCTTTGTAAAGGGGAAGAATAACCCCCTCCTCCCGTGAATCTATACCCCTTTTAATTCAGCTCAAAACCTTGTTTGCTCTTGCAGCTGCTGCCTGGATTGCTTGCTACAGCCAAGTTTATTATCTACAAGGACTCCAAGGTCCTTCTCCATTATGGATTTGCCTAGTGCAGTCCCATTAAGGGTATACGGGGCTTGCATGTTTTTACATCCCAGGTGCATGACCTTACATTTATCCACATTAAATCTCATCTGACACTTAGCCGCCCAGATTGCCAGTTGGTCAAGATCCTGCTGCCACATCCTGGATTTAATTGACTGGGTTTGGGGTTTTTTTTGTCTCTGGGTGCTGCAAAAATAGGTATTACTGTATTTTGGAGATTTCTGTGTTTTGTTATTTATTATATGGAAACTCTTTATCCAAAAGTTCATACCTGTAATAACAATGTAATAATGTACTCTGCAGATGACCCTAAGCTCTATCTGATTTTAAATAATGCTGCTCTTTTACAGCCCTGAAAGATAGCCGATTTCAGTTGGTGAACTTCTCCAGTAACGAACTGAGAGTTTCACTCTCTAATGTTACTCTGGAAGATGAGGGCCGTTATCTCTGCCAGGTCTACACTGACCCTCCTCAGGAGGCATTTACAACAATTACAGTGCTTGGTAAGGATTATCCCTTATTATCTTTTTTCCACTGTTTCTCTGTTTTATGATTTTCGCTGTTTGTAGAGACTTAACCCATGTTGGGCATCCAATGAAATCTTTGTTCCTGGGAGAAAATGCCTCTTTAATACATTTTGTTACTACAGGGATGGAAAGCATGTCCATATTGTGCGGGAGATGCTTTATAGCTTTGTTTTCCTCCACAAATGTTCACTAGATCAGTATATTGTCCTTTCAGGTGTTCACAGTACACATCAGCAAAATCCAAAAATGGATAACACAACATACTTCAAGATTTATGTCTCAGCTAAATCTTTCTCTGCAGACTGCTGTGTAAAAGAACTCCTACTGTTTAAAAATAGATGGATTCTCTTCTGTTGTTTGCAATGGAGAATACCTATGCTGATAGAGCAACTTGGAAAGAAGGATGCCTCTACAGTAAGCCATGGGAGGAGGAGATGCAAATGAACAAAAGATAATGCCTAATTAGAGCAGTTCAAAAGCATATTTCTTCCATTGTAAACCCATCAGTTACTGCTACTGACAATTGTTTATAAAGTGAAATGTCTTTCTTACAATTAGTAAAAGCTGACTCACTGGTCGCAGTGTTGCTGACTGACTCCACTCCTTCTCAACTATAGCATGTATTGCTCTGGAGGATGTGATGATAAATCCATATTTTTATAATTTTTTTGGAGCTGACATTTATATCTATGCACGCTACACACAAAATATGGCCCGGGTTTTTATTTTTTAATGTTTTAAAGGTCTCCTGATTGGGATTCGGACAAGATTCAGGCTTTTTCATCGTGATTCATATTTGGCCGAATCCACTCTCCTGGCTGAACCGAATCCTAAAAATCATGTGATTTTTTTTTTCTCATGTAAACACTGAAGTTGAAAAAATTTGCTAATTAGGATTTGGTTCGGTATTTAGCCCAATATTTACAAAGGATTTGGGGTTCGGCAGAATCCAAAAAAAAGTGGACTCTGTGCATCCCTAATTGAAACTAAATTCAACATTCCTTTAAAGGAGAAGGAAAGTCATTTTAGCATTTTACTGCCATTTTAAGTAGCTTCCTTTCTGCAGTCTAGCCGTTAATCATACATTCCTAAGGGAGGGGAGGAGGAAGTTCTTAGCATTCTAAAGGGAGGGGGGAGCAAGAGAGAGGAAAGAACCCTGCAGACTCTGGCCATGGGAATTAAGGATGTTTGTGAGAGAGGAAGTCAGACACTGGAACATCATGTTTACAAAAAAAGAGACCAGAAATCCTGTGTTTCTTTTGATAGAGGACTAAGTGCTTTTGGCTGTATTTACATAGACCTTTCTGATAAAGCTTAGTTACATAGTTTTTAACTTTCATTCTCCTTTAAGTGCTTCTTGTAATGAACTGTGTATACCTGTGGCTTTAAGCTTGCATCTGGGTCACAAATCCTTTGGTTGAGTGCTCAAAAAAATGGCTTAAAATATTTGTCTTTATATTTATCTATTTGAGTTGACCTGCCCAGATAGGCTCTGCTTTTATACATCATTAGTAACCCAATAGAGATGAGAGATTTTGGTGTAAACTTAAACTAATGAGCGCTTTGTATTCTAACATTTGATTAGTTAAGACTAAAAACCTGGTTGTCCAGGTATCTGCCACCCAGAATAGAATTAGCCTGGGTGCAATGCAAAGTCGTAAGCTGTGCATGTGTCTGACCAAGTTGTGCAATATTTTTTTTGCATTGGAAATTGTCCTATGTGGCCATCTTTAGTCCTTCAACTACTTCTTTGTTTGGGGTCTTATTTTTAACTTTTATTCGTCTTTATCTGAGCTTTCTACTTTCCTAATACAGTACTGTGCAGATATTTTATGGCTTCTCTCTCTCACCCCTTTGTGCGCTATTTCAGTTCCTCCACACAATTTGGTAATTGATGTGCAGAAGGACACATATGTGGAAGGGGAAGAGGTGGAGATGAATTGTACAGCATTGGCCAGCAAACCAGCAGCAGCAATACGCTGGTTCAAGGGAAACAAAGAGCTTACAGGTGAGTTTTGTCTGTTTAGCACACTTTTAATTATGGAGTTAACTAAACCTGTTTCAAGAATAGTTGGCAGGTTTTACCAGCTCTAACTAGCTGATTTCCGGATGAGTTGCTTGTAGTAACAAAACAGTGTTATATTCTTTCCAGAACTATAAGGGCAGTCGCACATGAAAAAATGTGTTGCCTAAGGTTAAATTTTGGCTCCTGCAGGCGACTAATCTTTTCAAAATTCCTTCCCAGCATAAATAGTAAAGTGAAGCGGCGGTGAGATAGCATACGTGTTGCATCATTTTCTGAAGTTACTCAAAGTTTCCTGCACAGTGCTGAAGTGTACCTTACCACCGGCGATTTACTTTATCATTGGTGGTAAGGAATTTCTGGAACATTAGTTGCACATGGTAGCGGACGTCTAATCTCCCAGTGTACCCCTGCCCTAAGAAACCTTGTAGATAAGTTTATTTTATTTAAATAAGTGTAGGCACATATTTTCTGTATTTATAGCCCCTCTAATTATTATGTAGCGAGAAAATGAATGTTGCTCACTTGGTAACCCAAAGGGCAGTATGGGAAGATCTGGTTTTTGTGATCTTGGTATGTCTTTGTATATCTTTTTGTGTCTTGGTATGGCTTTAGTTTAGTTTCATTTTATTGGTGGCAGAAAGTTCAAACTTATGAATACAGATAAAAATATATATTTTTCAATGGATTTTCACAGCTGTTAAGACAGATGTAGAGCCCATGGAAGAGAGGATGTTTCGAGTACGAAGTCAACTTGTGCTTACAGCAAAACGCGAGGATGATGGCATCCCCATTGTGTGTCTTGTTGACCATCCAGCTGTGAAAGACCTACAGACCCAGCAGTACCTTGAGGTGCAATGTGAGTACTGAAGGTTGAAACGGCTAAAAGTGGTAATTTCAATAGAAGCCTACAGTATGTTCTGTGGTTTATAAAATGCCACAACTTTTACATGCAGAGCAATCTCTGTGTATGGCCATCTGTGAAACAGCTACACAAAGAAGGGCATCACTTCTGTCCAAAATAATCATGTTTTGTATTTCCAGAATTACTGTAAATTATGGTTTTAATTATTGCCTCTCTTGTTAGAGGCTTATTTGCCAACAATAGGCAGATTTACACTTGCCATTGGTAGTAACCAGTAGAAATAAACATATTTGCTTTCATTATTTTACTGCAGTGGCTGAAGAATTCTTATAACTGACTGGTTGTAGGAAGGGAAAGTCAATGATAACAAACTTCATGTTTGACTTAACAAATTTTAGCAGCAATCTTAAACAGAATTCAAAAACACTAGCTTTAAATTTAGCACAGTTTGGATGGTAAAAGTAATCTACTTATTAAACCCTGTGTAATGCACTGTATTGATTTTGTTTTTGTAACTTCTGGTGGGCTAACCTAACCAGCTGTCCAAGCTTGAACTTTATAAAGTGACCAAATGGAACAAATACTTCCCCCTGTCCCCAGCATAACTTTCTGCTTATGAAGAGTTTAAAAAATAATGTTCTTTTTGCGTGCGTGGAGTTTGTAATGTTCTTACGGAGCACTTTTTTTTTTTTTTATAGAAAAATGTTCTATATCCAACAATCCACCTTATCACCTCACAAAGGCCTGTGTTTTCAGTCCTTTCACAGTAGGATTTATTATATAGGCAGCTGTAATGGATATGAGCAAACACAGGAAATAAAGACAACCTCATTTGTTTTTAGCCAAGAAAACCCAAGAACTTTTATCTAGAATGTGAAAAGTTTAGTAACAGTAAACATTCTAAGTTGCCTTGAGAGGAAACTTCCGCGATTTCACTGAAATCGCGCCGCCGCGTATGCCATCCCACGGGCGATTTACATTTTCGCCGGTGGGATGGCATTTTCGGGGAGATTTGTCGCCCGCGAACAGGGAGATTTGTCGCGGGCGACTAATCTCCCCGTGTGCCAGAGCCCTTAAATTGTAGTGACTATTTAGCCACTATTTCATTGGAGTCTGGTTTACAGGTTGCTCGTATAGGATGGTTGTAAACTGATATGAACAGTCAACAAATGTAGATAAATCAAACTTCCCAGACAGAATATAAGCCAGTTTAAGCTTAACCAAAATAAGTTAAGTTCCTAAATTTGTCCCAGCCACCTTATGCTGTCCTGAATCAGAAACCCTGAAGGGTACTGTTCTACAGAGAAATTACTATACATACTAAAAGTTAATTTAAAGGTGAACAACACCATTAAGACTAAAATATGTTGCAAAATGCTTTGCCTGTAGGCCTCAGGGCATGAGATGGCTGTTGAGGGTGAAGTGTTTTTTTTTTATTAACATGTTTTAAGCTATGTATGAAGTAATTATTGGGACCCTCAAGTTGGTCTCATATAAAAAAAAAAAAATACCTACTTATGTAGTACACTGGCATTGTGTATTCTCGTATTCAGCTCAAATCACTTAGTGATACAGACACAAAAAAAAAAAAAAATCATGTTGACCATTTTTCACTGATAAGTCTGACATTTTGACTGTCCCTTTTCAACCAGTCAATCAGTTATAGCTTTGAATGCTAATGTACTTCTGCTGCACAATTAACAGCCCCATCATAGAGGGACATAGGGGATCATATATGTAATGTTTAGGTTTCTATATACTCCATCATATCATTATAGCAACACTACTAACTCAACAGAAAAAATGAACGGGATGAATTTCAGGACTTCCTAGAAGTAGCTGTGATACCTAAGTCTTGTGTCGAGTACTTACGAGACACCTAGCAACTCTGAAAATACTTACTGGAGCTGCAGTCGGGCAGTACCGGTGTGCTGCTCCAGTGGAGGAAGAATTTTGAGAGTAATAGATGCCTTTCTGCATTTACTGTTAATACTTGTACATTACCACACATACAGGACTTTATACCAAAAGTTCAGATTTTATTTCACTCTGCATGTGAGCATGGCCAAGAGCAACCATAAGGCATTTTGGTTGCCAGAGAAGATGGTGACATGCCTCTCAATAGAATAGTTACCTAGGCACTTGGTTTTGCAGCAAAAAAGTAGCTCGCTCGGGGAGAGGCCTAAAAAGCTGCCACTTGCCAGCAATTAAACTTTGTCTATTGACATAGCTGTTCCCACTTTTATTAACAGTTAAGTGAACTGTCCAAGGTCACTCTGAGCTGATCTTGGCTTTTTTACCAGGGACCAAGCTAAACAGATTTTTTTTTTTTCCCTGTTAATTTTTGGATCCTATGCATAAACTGCTATATTTTACTTTACTGCCACAGTGACGAAATTTGATAAGCCCTTCAAAGTCAGAGAATTGTGGGAGAAGCTGGCTCAGAGGAATGAATTCTGTGCCTCTGGCAATTATAAAATATTCCAAAAATTCCAATCCTGGCTTTCAACTTTTGGACCCCCAGCCTCAAAAGTGTTACTTTTGTGCCTAAAGATTGTGCAATATTATTTAAATTATTTTTTTTTATTATATTCACTCATATATTGTAATATATTTTGCACCCAAGTTCCCAATTTAACCCTTAATATGCTGATTTTGTACTGAAGTAGCTATATTTAAAATCTGTGCTAGTATAGATAGCTTATGATAGTGATTACAGTTTACTGATAATTTACAGCCATATTTTAAAATTAATGCAACATCATAGGCGGGGCAAACTTGCATCTTTATTTGTACAGATGCTTATACTTTTTGTTAGCGTACTAGGTCACAAACAATAAGCAGTATTAATCAATAAATTGTATTGTGGAAAGTTCACTTTCTGATTCCAGACTCAGGTTTTTCTCATTTTTAAGTTTGCTTCAACCCCAGGTCCCTTCTACATTATCAGCTTCAGAGCTACTTAGTCTTCCTTTTCTAATGTCCCTAAATTGAAAGTATTGTGAAATAATGTCCCTGTAATTGGCAAACAGAAAAGATTTGATCTTGCTAAATTGGCAGGTGGTGGAATATTCTGCGACTCCTAATGTGTAATTCATTTATTTAAACTTAATGTCCATTAACATTTTGCAAGTGCTCGTTAGCTTTAATAATGCATTTCTACCTTTAGCTCCAGCCACCAAAAGCCAGATTTAGATCAAAGAAGGAAATCTTCATCAGATAACAAGACTTCTGTCTCTTGATGTCTTCTGGTTTGAATTGCCTTTAGTGTCAGAGGTCCCAGTGTAGAGAGTAGTAGTGCTGGGCATTATTCCAGAAAAGGT
The DNA here is from genome assembly GCF_000004195.4 of Xenopus tropicalis. NCBI lineage: Eukaryota > Metazoa > Chordata > Amphibia > Anura > Pipidae > Xenopus > Xenopus tropicalis. Next base: position 83,215,047 of record NC_030683.2, read on the forward strand.
CACATCAATAAGATAAGTCATGTTATGCACAACACCAAAGAAGGACAACATAATTAAAAAAAAAAACTCAAATTACTTTGCAACACTTGATAAAGAATGTAGACTTTACTTGGAATCAAAATTTATTTTATTCATTTATTTATTTTTAAAAAGTCACCCTTTAACACTTGAAGACACATGGAGGTTTTCTTCTCTGTTGTATTTCATAATGACTACTTGTATTTTAAAAAAAAAAAAATTTCACATGGTCCTTTAGACCAATTTGGCAGCTTATCTGCCTGTGTATGTGCACAAATGATGGGCTTCTCCAAACGACATCTGGCCTGAAATCGGCCAGATCTCGATTGGGCAGGTTTTTTTTTTCTGTTGGATTGGGGACCTCAGAGCAATGAATGCAGTTGTTTGATTAGTTGCCATAGGTTACTGCCCATGAACAAATTTGCCCAGTGTTCAAACTACCAATACAGACACTATAATACTCCCAAGGTGTGCTCAAATGTGTTTCTTCTTGCATTTCACCTGCTCGCAACCAGAAGTAATGTCACACCTGAAGCGCTTTGTTACTAGCACTTCCTCAGAGACATGACATGAAACCAGGAGATTTCACCTGAATTCCCTTGCATGCAGATTCCCTTGGAAACATTATAGTATCTGTTTTGGTAGTTTGCAAGACACACGATCTTTTAACTATATGTGTGTTGGAACATATATATATATATATATATATATATATATATAAATGGATGTAATGAGTACCCAGGTGAGAAACATGCGTATATGATCAGTGAGAGAGCATATAAGGAGAAACCTTTTCTCTTTAAGACTGTTTTAGTGACATTGAAATGTTGCTCACGTCCTTACCAGTGCAGACACATTCTTCATGATGCAATCACTGTTTTAGCACCTATAACCCTGCTTCTTGGACTGTTTAGTGTCTCTTCATAGGCCCCTACTTCTGGTGTTTACCTGGTGCTTTACTGCTTTCTGATATAAGGTTTCTTGGACTAAGAAATATCCTGACCAATTTTTTTTTTTTTTTTCCTTCACTCCAACCCTGACCTAAGTTTTCGTCAGAATATGTAAACTCTACTTTTAGGACCTGCGATCTTGAACAGTCTAACAAGTATGCTCACCTAGGTTATGCTTTAAAACGTGTGATAGGGTTTGGGTGGCACCCTACTAGCGAAGGACTTAACCTGAAGCGAATGTTTAAGACACATGCTGGTGGGAAGAAAGTTCCGAAATCTGCTGTACTGATTTGTTGTCTCCGTCCATTTTTGTTTTCCCAGTTCTGTATGGTCAAGGTGAAAGGAAAAAACTTTAAGTGGCATATTATTTGTTAAATGGAAAGCTCTTGTCAAAGTTCATGTAGCATCTGTCTTTTTGAGACTCCTGCGTTTTTCCTCCTCCTCTTTACTGCACTGAGCTGCACTGTGCAGCCAAGCTGAGACTAGCCCATTATTGCCCCTGTGCACACACTATGTCTTGCCTTTGTATATGGCATTCATGTGGATGTATCCGTATGGAACGTGACACAGATCTAAAGCTTCACCTCAGCATGAAGGCAAATGAGTTTACTTCAGCCTGAGATGCTTCAAGTGTGAAACACCGTCTGCAGAAATATATATCTCATATTGCTGTGATATTAATCTGACCTTTCGTAAGAGGCTGCACTTTTAACTGCACTTTTTTTAACTTCTGTGAAACCCAAAGAATCTAATATAATAGTGGCAACAAATCCTGCACTCCCAGTTGTGGTTAGCATAAATTATGTGCACTGACCTAAAATGGGTACAGCATAGCCCTCATTCAAATTTATCTTTGCTTACTTTTTTACCCACTATTTTTTTGGGGGCAAAAGTTGTTAAACTGGAAAACATCTTACAGATAAATAACCTGTAAGGGGCCATACTATTAAGGCCAAGCACCCGAACATTATGGTAGACTGACAAATTTTGCATCAGCAGAGATAATCTTTGATCCATCAGGATCATAGACATATATGTGCCAGTTGGTCAGACCGTATTATCAAAATAAGCTTCTCTGGCAGATGCTGCTATCCAGTTGAAAGTATATTTGGCAGACATTTGTTGCATGATCTGCATGCAGTTGTCCCTTCTGATTGACCATACTGAGATTTTATCGAGCAGGATGAATCTGAATATAGAATAATAAATTATTTACATAAAGGCTGTGGTTTATAAAGCAGACCGTTTGCTACAAATAACAGACTGCAGATTGCTTATGCATGTAAAGACCGTAGTTTGGAACCAGTCAGAAAAGTGGGGCATGGTCAGCACATATTGCTTGGGTATCTTCAGTTTTGTAACCTAATAGCATAGGCATATTGCAATGGTACAGGCTATTCCATGATTGTAGCTGTTTGAGCAAGCTGCAGGACAGAAGCTTCCAGATTATTGGCAAGCCACTGTGCAGTGTGAAGAGTGTAAAGCATACAAGGGGTGACTGTTTTAGTGTTATTTTTTATCGGCTTTTGTTATGTGTATCTCTGCATTAAAATGGAAATAAATTTTCCAGAGTGGATGAGTTTAATAGAGTTGATTTCTTGGCAGTGTAGGCTTATTCATAATCCTCTTAGTTTTTCCTGCTGGCAGAGCGAGGGTCATTGTTGGGGTCCAGAGCTCATATATATCTTCAAGATCTAATATAATGACACTCTTGTCACTGTACCCATTTTAAAATTGATTAAGGTTAAGCATTTTTAGTACTTGAAAATGCTGAAAAAAGTTAGTTAGCTTAATAATTGCTACAAAATGACACAGCATGCATTTCTTTTATGTTGTAGATAAACCACTGGTGAGCGTATCTGTGAAATACCCACAGGGCCTAACCAGAGAAGGAGAAACATTGGAGCTTGTCTGTAGCGCTACAGGTAAACCCAGGTAAGATGGAAATGATGCTTTGCCATTACCGCAGAGGTTACAGGGAACAGATGAATGTTCATATTAAGGCATGATGTCACTTATTGTACAGATCTATGGTGGGTATAATTTATCATTAGTGGGTTGCCCCGATGTCTCTGAAGCTAAGGCCAGCTGTTTGCAGCCAGATTTCAGAGGCCAATGAGACCAGGAGGAGACATTCAATAGCTACATCATGCACAGAGGAGAAACATAAAATGATGTCTAGAATATGGTATCCCATGTGCTTGGAACAGATAAGCAATGAAAATTTCATCTATGTTCCATTAAAGGATTATGATGCATAGCAACTTTGGATGTTACTCTTCAACATTTTTTTTCCTTTCAGCAGTAAAGGAGAAATACTTTTGGCATATGGGTAGTACATTTGTTATGATAACAAATACAGGTAGCCATACATGCTACAATTACGATCTTTCCTGCAACCATTGGTTGTAGGAAAGATTGTTCCTCCACTTTAACTTTAAGAGCTGAATCGTTGCATGTATGGCCACCATAAGAGTTCTTTTTTGTGAAGAGAGTCAAACTAAGAAGGCAAAAGTTGCTTCAGAGGTTCAAATTGAACTTTCCTTCTAACTAATTGGCCTGTGAAATCATTTTTCCACTTAACAGATTATCCTAGTCTGATGAGATTTTATGTTACACATGTAACATATTTTATGTTACACTGCATTTTATCTGTAATTATTATGCACTGCAAATATACAGCTGCAAATATAATTTCTATACACATCTAAAAAATTATATATTCTAGTTAAGGCCTACATCCCAGTCTGAATCCCATTTTTTTTTTTCTTCTGCCTACAGCCCAGAGAGAGTTTTGTGGCAGCGAGTAGATGATGATCTTCCAGAACACGTCCTTATCTTAGGTGACAACCTGCTCTTTGGCAACCTTAACAAGACAGACAATGGCACTTACAGGTGCGAGGCCTCCAACAGCGTGGGCAGTGCTTCAGCAGATTACACTTTGTTTGTGTACGGTGAGTAATAGAGGGTAAACATGTGGGGATCTGACTGTAATGTACATTTCTGGGTTTCAGATTCTTCCTCCCAGTCAGCTTGTTACAACATTCATTTTAGAAACATTACATATGTGTCTTTTCCTTTTTGCTTTCTCTCTCCTTTGCCATGTTTTGTGTCCTTTTTTACTGACTGACTCTGGCCTAATGGGTTCAAATGAAGATTTTTTGGTTTTCAATAACGTTATTGTAGTTATTATAGAGCCTGTGTTGACATTTTTTTTTTTTTTTTAGCATGGTCATCTTCCTTCCCACTGATTTTTCATGCCTTTTCCTAAACATTTAGTTTTTGTGCTCATTCCTATATGTGAACACAGAATTCAGGCAGCAAACTATACCCAAAAACATTGTACTGGCGCACTCATTTTACTTCTATGTGTATAGTAAATATAAGGCCACTCTTTCTTTTTCTTTTTTTTTTTTTCTTTTTATACATTATCTGTAGACCAACTACCATTATATCTTATTTTATATTACAACACAATATCCTTGTTTTTTATTTTTATACAGTAACATATGCCTGAATTATCAGTTCCACTTTTATTAAAATACCTTCTAATATATGTGTATCTAGGTCAGTTGTGGGTAACTTTTTGCCAGAACTGGGCTGATAATCTGACTGCATATCTGTGGGCCATATTTTATTAGAAATATAAGATATCAAGGGAGTCTAGAGCCTGTGGGCACTTTCAGTGTTGGATCACATCTGACCTCCAATTGGTCAGCCCTAATCTAGATAGTATATCCCTTCAGTTACTATTCTACATCTGTCTGTATCGTGAGACATTAATCGAAATATTAAAATCCCCTATTACTGATGTGTATAATCCATACTGGCCCACAACTGTATATTTTTCTAGCTTTTAGACTCCATTCTTTTTTTACTGTTTCAATCTAATAGTTATGCCCTGCAAGTTAAAAAAAAAAAAATGTAGTTCTGGAGACTTTGTTGTTCTTGTACAATCTGAAAAAATGCAGGAATGGAAGCAGATGGTAATATTGTAACAAAAAGAGGAACGACTGGGATTTTTTTTTCCAACGCTAAAATATAGATTATAGCACAATAATACAAGCACAATATGACAGCACAATTATAGCACATTAAATATCTCTGTAATGGGAAATAGAAGGATCAGGCAGAGAGAGAGAGAAAATGAATCCAGATACCACCTAGTAATAGGTATGCAAAAAAAAACTTTGAGCATATTCAGTAACTTGCATACCACTCTTCAATATATAATTTTAAACTAAGTGGGGGGCAAGGGCCATGAAGACATTTTGTAGCTTAATTGTGCTTAGCACAAGGGAATACCTATTTTTGCTTAGTATGTCAGTGCAATCTTTGAATGGTAGTTTGTTCATGGTTCAGCTATGCCTGTTCAATTCCCTGTGTAGCTGTTCTAACTGACCACATTAACTGTGTGTGACCACCCTGTTAACTACCTGTAAGATGGCTGGCCAAGTTCTTAAGGAGAAAGGTTAGGACATGACACTAGTGAGGTCTAGACAAGCCTAGAATAGCAAGTAATCCTTCACAGAAGCGAAATTACAAAAAAGATGTCTCTGATAATTCAGCATTCTCACATAAATTTTTATTTCGACAAATACAAAGATAAAAAAGCACAATTTAAAAATGGAGAGCAAATATGTTTTCACATAAAGTGTTATTCTGTATATCTGCAGAGCAATATATACCATAATTTCAACCATGTTTATTTCCCGATTTGTATTTTTTAAGTATACTACCTGTTCACATGCTAACCTGTGTTGAAAACATAATGTTTAAGGCACCTCATAAAAATCTTTAAAGCTCCCTTACATCATTCCCCATATGTTAAAGCCAGATGGGCTAATGGCATCTGCTTGTTGCTTGGAAAAACCATGGCCCTTGGCTAGAACTGGGCATTGACTACAATCTGTGAGTCAACTTGTGGCATTGGCAGTGGTGTCACAGGGGCTCACTTTGCTTTCCTGCCCCAAACTGGGTGGCAGCATTGATGAAGCAAGCGTCTAGCCAAGAACATCAGTGATTACATAACACACTGATATCTAATAACTGTTACCTTTGGCTAAGGGCACTGCCACACCAGGTGGATGCAGGATCTACACTCAAAAAACCTTATTGATATAGTTGCACCTGGAGCCATTGCATTGGGCCAGGTGCTGGCACATGAAGTGAATTTCCCAAGCGGTTGCGCGCCAATATCCACTTCATGTGCCTGCACCTGGGCTAGCAATGGCATAGGGGCGGATTCTCTGCCTACATTTATCCACAGGCCAAGAATATGCCCTGTGTAGCAGTGGCCTAATACCCTTTAAGAAACTGCCCTACCAGTTAAATTAACAGATGATTTCCCTTTGAAGATTCAATGTGACATTTGCCGTATTCAGTATTGTTGTATTTTGGCTTAAAATTGCTCTCTGCCATATTGTATTTCTATAAACCGTAATTGTTACCCCTCTTCTGTTAAACATCTCAACATTTTTTTGTGTATATTTATTTATATCATCTTGTTCTTTGGATTTGTGCATAATACAGACACGGAGATATTGCTTGAAGCGTTGTAAGTGGGTAAATATCTATTGAAGGTTACATTACTATTCTCCTTGGTCCTGGGGTCTCTCCCAGCAGTACTGTTGCCTGTATTGTCCCTCCGCTTTTGAAATGGGACTCTCAAAACTTGAAGAGCACATAAATCTGTTGAATGGGGGGGGGGGTTGGAATATTATTTTTTTATATATATATATATGTATATGTATATATATATTATATAATATATGTATTAGTAAAGTATCCATTTATTTTCTATTTGTCTTTCTCATCTTTCCATTAATACCATCCCACTTCTATATTCCCTAAACTCTCATAAAGGTGCTGCTTGTAATTAAGGATTTGATGTATTAATTACCAACAGACTGGCTCTAGGACAGATTAAGAGACTTCCAGATGTATCTTTGATTGGAAGCTGACATGCTGCTAATAATAATATTATATGCAAAATACTCACACCACACTCCCTTTTCGCTTTGATTCTTAGCATTTCAAGGTCTAATACCTTTCTCAAAGTCCTTTTTATGGGTTTAGGGGCAACAATGATTGCTTTATTTAGCAGGAAAACAGATTTTCATTATAATAAAAAAGTGATATTATGCATAGTATAATAAGGGCTGGTGGGGTGTGTCTGAGAGAGAGAAAAATATCATTCTGTAGTGAGTCGGCTATCTCAAGATTTAATTAGCCATTTGCACCCTTGACTTAGATTGGCATGTTTGTTTTCTTATATATTGCTAATTATCCTATTTTTTCCCAAATATGTGAAGTTGAATCATGTTGAATCCTGTATTTGATGTGAATGAATGGGGTCTGCTTGCCACAACACGGGGTGGATTTTGCCCCAAAAATGCAAATGGAAACATTTGCTACACAAAATCTGCTCATGTGCTCAGAGGCTGATCGAATTCACCTGTGGCACTGTGTATACAGTACTGGCCTGTTCTCAGCCTGTCTTTTCATGGCAGTGGAGAAAAGGCTGCGTGTAGGCCTAAGAATAGTATTAAGCTGGCCATATACGTTCAGATATTCGTGTTCTTCCAAAGAATGTTCGGATGTTGGTCATACGTTTTAAATGCAACAATCTGAAGCTAAAATTCAGATTGAAATTGTAGAATAAAGTTCTAGGGAGTGGTTTGGAAATCTTTTATCATTAAAATTATTGAAAATTTCTGCATTATGCTTTGAGAAATTATTAGTTTAACATGATTGAACCTCATTCTAAAACGTGGATCTGATAATAGTTCCTTTTATTATTTAACAGGTTTATTAATAGCACTGGATATATACCTCAGCAGTAACTCATGTTAACAATGACATTTTTGCATACTTTTTCACTTTACAGCTGACTGGACAAAACTAATCACATGACTGGTTTCCACGTGTTTCTTCCAAAATCTTGCTTCTCCTGTGCACTGGCAGTCAGAACTGAGCAGGTCTTAAGCTACTTTAGTTTATATGTGGTCAAGCCCCTCCTCTCGTAACAAAGTTATAGAAATATAAAAAATATTGGCACAAAAGTCACCCTTGTATAATTCCAGGGGTATCCAGGGCTGCACAACAGCATATGCAGCCTTAATCTCACGGACAAGCACCATCTAGTGCTTGTTAACTTACTGTAACTTCTAATACCCTTCTAATTTGTTTTATAATTTGGGTAGACAGGTCGATCCAGTAGGATTTTTATGGACCTAAGGCAGCCCTCCAAAGTATTTTATGACCAGGCATCAAACAATATAATTATTTAACATTATTCTTTTAATTAAATGCCATCTACAAATCTGTCATTTATTGAGAAATGGGCTTGCTTTACTGAAAAGTTTAACCAGAAAGGGCAAATCAACCCAAAGTCAAACCAATTTGTTAGATGCCCCCCAGTGAAAATAATCGCTTATGGAGATATGGAGCATCACTTAAAAGAGAACCTAAGGACACTGCACTTTTTAGCAAACAGGAACTCCACTCAAAATCTAAAGTATGTGTATATATTGACTGAGTTGTGCCTAACTCATTAGCAGTCCCCAGTGACATTGATTTGACTTGTTCTTTAACTCATAATGAGTTTTGCCTTATTATAGCTGCTGAATCTGCAGTAATTTTTTTTTCTTTACATTTTTATTTATACATTTATTTCAACAAAAGCAATTTTGTCTTTTGCCTTTTTAAATTTGACTAAAACTATGAAAGCAACAGAATAGAATTGACAACTCCAAAAATCAGGGTGCAGACAAATTGTGGTCCTGTTAGACTTGTCAACCCAGTCAAAGCAAAAGTTAAAGGTTGTTGATTGTTTATACAGATCTCAGTATCTCTAATTAAAGAACCAGTATACTCCCTTTGTTCTAAACATAATGTTTGCCTATTTTTAATAATGCAAAATAAATATCTATGGTTCTTGAGATAAACAGGACAAACAAGAAAATTAAAGCTACTCAAGTTTGGTTCTTGTGAGGTTGATAATTATATTACTGGTTTACAGATAATGTGTAATGGATTTATGCTTATCCGTAAGCCGAAACTGTTACAGTAAAGGCATGTTATTTACAGAGAGTATATTAGGTTTAAATTAACAAAGAAATAGTAATAAAATATTTTTTTTTCCTTTACCCATGTTAAAAAAAAAAAAAAGGTATATATGTATACAGCTTCTTTTTCAAAAATGTCTTTTTATGGTTTGTAGTTAAATCCCTGCTTTCCACATTGTCCTGCAGTACCGAACCTTTTTTTCTTGTGCTAAAGCACTTTGCATGTTTTCTACTGACACTATGTAGGAGACACAGTGCATTAGCCGTTCTGCTGATTTCTGTATAAAATTTTTGTCATCTCAATACATGTATTGCTTATTTCTCAT